>NC_050464.1:4366218-4666218 GCF_903995425.1 Onychomys torridus
TTTCAGGAGGTGGTTATAACTAACTTGTTACGCTTACGTTCTGCTCATGGAACCCCACCTATTTTGCCCACCAAATCCTCCATTTGGAAATCCCCGAGTCCTGAGCTATAAAAGCCTTGTTTTCCACACATCCAATGCTGACCTCTCAAATCCTGCCTTAAGGGGAAGCAGCCTGTGTACATGAGTAAAAAAGCTTGCTTTAATTAATTGCTTGCTTTAAGTAACTTGGCCATGATAATCTGGGCTGGTGGTCTTTCTGTAAGGACTGTGTCCTTAATTACGTCATCAGCCTGCAACGGTGTCCCTGCCTAAAAAGCGGGCGGGCCTTCTGTGCGTCCCCTTTCCCTTTTCTGCACTCTCTCTTCCCTCCGCGCGTTCTCTCAGTTTCTGTCTCTCTCTCTGTGTCTCTCTCCCTTTCTCTTCCAATAAAGCTCTAAAAGGTGACTCTTCCAACCAGCACTCTCTTCCGTAGGCATGGCCGCCACAGCTAGCCACGAGCACCACTTCACCAATACCTTCTCCTCCCATCTTTGGAATTAATACTCCTACCCATGCTGACTTGAAAAAGCATCAGTTTCCATTGGGGAGCCATGGCTACCACCTCGGGCTTCTTTTCCTCCATGCTTCCCCATCCCTCAGTAGACGCCGACCAGCATCGCCGCCACCTCCCTTACACTTTTGCTGTTTCACCTATGTTCTGTGTTGAACCACACATGTTGTCATCGTCTTGTGTAGATTTACCCCAGGAGTGGTGTCTGCTCTTTGACATCTGTTTCTATTGTTGGAGAGCTATCTGAACATACTACAACCAATATCCATTTCAGGCCTTCTTCTGTGTCACTCTTGGTCTCCTGGATCCTGGCTGGCTCTGTGACCTTTAACTAGCTGCCTCTCAATTCCACATGGATCAGCTTGGCTGTGAGAAAGTTCCCAGTGTCAAGACCATATGGGAGTTGAACACTTGCAAAGAGGGGGAAAGCACCCGGGCGGTGGCAGCACACTCCTTTAATCCCAACACATGGGAGGCAGAGGTTCTGAGTTCAAGGCCAGCCTGGTCTACAAAGTGAGTTCCCGGCAGCCAGAACTACAGAGAGAAACCCTGTCTCAGAGGGGGAGGGGAGGGAATGCATGCCTGTTTATCTAAGATAAGTTCTTTCCAAAGAACTTTCTAAAGCCTGTGGAGAAATACACATTCTGTGTTTTGCATATCACACAGATTTCCATAGCAAAGTTTACCAGTGGCACTTGAAAAGTACAGCAATTCATTCTGAGCAGGTGGTGCACACCTGTGATCCCAGCATTCAAGAGCTGAGGCAGGGGCTGGAGAGATGGCTCAGAAGTTAAGAGCACTGGCTGCTCTTCCAGAGGTCCTGAGTTCAATTCCCAGCAACCACATGGTGGTTCACAACCATCTGTAATGAGATCTGGTGCCCTCTTCTGGCCTGCAGGCAGAACTTGGTATACATAATAAAAAAAAAAATGAGGTGGAGGCAGGTGGATTGATTGATAGCAAGATCCGGTCACAAAAGAACAACAACAAAATAAATAAATAAATAAATAAATAAATAAATAAATAAATAAATAAATAAATAAATACCAACCCCAAACAACAGCAACAATAAAACCCCCAAAACTTTAAAAGGGGGCGGGGAGATGGCTCTATGGTTTAGAGTACTTGTTACTCCTGAAGAGGTCCCAGATCAGTTCCTAGTACTCACATGGTGACTTACAACTGTCCTTAACTCTGGTTCCAGAGTACTTGGTGCCCTCTTCTGGCCTCCGTGGGTACCAGGCATACATACAATGCAATGCATATATTCAGGTAAAGTATTCATACACACAAATTTTTTAAAAAGATTTATTTATTTAAAAAAAGATTTATTATTTATTGTGTATACAGAAGAGGGCACCAGATCTCATTATAGATGGTTGGGAGCCACCATGTGGTTGCTGCGTATTGAACTCAGGACCTCTGAGCAGTCGGTGTTCTTAACCTCTGAGCCATCTCTCCAGCTCTAGTGATTAAGAGCACTGGCTGCTCTTGCAGGGGACCTAAGGTTGACTCTAGTTTCCAGATTAGTGGCTCACAATTACCTTTGACCCTTGCTCTAGGGCATCCAGTGCTTCCGGCTGCCACAGGCACTGACCCACATGCACAGACCCACATGTATACACACAATTTGTTTTTACTTAATAGGTAAAAATTAAAACAAAACAAAATAAAACACCCAAGATCATTTATCTGTGAGGAAAAAGGGTTTCTAGCCAATGGTTCTAAAACTTCAGCCTGAGATGGGGGAACTCAGACCTTTGGGCCTCTGGTGGGCATGCTGTATGTCAGGGTGGGAGGTGTGTGGCAGAAGAAATGACTCACCTCATGACCAAGGAACAAAAAGGAGGAGCAAAGGCCAGGCCCACAGTTCCCTTCCAGGGTGTGTCTCCAGTGACCTGAGGACCTTCTAAAGGCGCCATGACCTTCCAACAGTGCTATCTGGAGATCAAGCCTTTACCACTTGGGCCTGTGGGGAACATTCATGATTTGACCTGTGAAAACAAGCTTGACCTTCTCTCCCCAGCTGACTGACCCTCCTCATATCACCCTGGGTTCCTCATTTCTTCTGGCTCTCCACTTGTGACCACAGCCTGTCCAGGCCCACCCCCACCCCCACCCCAGTCACAGCTAGTATACTCCTCCTCTAAGACTGACATGTGGCAACTTATAGACTAATAGAAATGGGTTAATTTAAGATATAAGAACAACAACAACAAAGGCATTTCCCAAAGCATCTCTCTGACCCTCCTTCTTTCCCTGAGCAGAGATGAGTCTGGGGTGCATGGGGAAAGGAGGGGGATGGGAGCTGGGTGGACCGAGCTAGATCGTGTGGGGACGCTCCCAACGTCTCGGTTGATTGCTATGATCACAGTGACACCAGATCCCCTGGCTTCTCCTCCAACCGCGGCTCTCACAGGTGGTATCACCCACAGGCAGGTACTCCTGTTGTGGGACAAAGCGAACTGAGCAAACCACGAGGAGCAAGGCGGTAAACAGCACTCCTCCTCTGCTTTAGTTCCTGCCTCCGGGTTCCTGCCTTGCCTGCTTTCCTGCCTTGGCATCCCTCAGTTATGGACAACTGGGACACATAAGCCAAACAAGCCCTTCCCACCCTAATGTGCTTCGGGTTGTGGTGTTTTATCAAAGCAATGGAAGAGCAGATTAATATAAACAGGCAGAGGCCTTGAGGGGAGATGGAGCTGGGATACCAGTGTGGCTGGGGCAATACAGAGGAGTCCGGAGGGGACGTTCTGAAGCGATGGCCAAAGGCAGGGGTGGGGAAGGCAGACGTGGAGGGTACAAGAAGGAGTTTGGAATTCATTTGTAATAAGCTACCTTGAGTTTGAGGAAGGCACTCCCGCACTAATCCCACTGCCTTCTAGAAACAAGAGACTGCCCAGGAAGCTTCGCTTATGCAGGAGAGAGATCCACTTTTCTGCCTCTTGCCCAGCAGTTACTGTTCCCACCCTCTGTACGGGACAGTGCGGAGTCTGGCCTGAGGCCATTGCTAGGTTGCCCAATCCTGCCTGCCTGTCAGTTGCCCCATCCACCACTCCTCCCAGCACTGGCATGTTGGGGAGGGGTCCACCTGAGAACCAGGACTTCTGTCAATTCCAGTAGGTCTGCACAAACTTCTGAGATAGGCAGAGAGACTCTTCTAAGTCTACAGAAAGTTACTCAGGCTCAGAAGTTGCACCTGTTCCAAGCTAAACAGATACCACTTTTTGAGTTGGACTTTCTTTGTCCTGCTAGCTCTTGAATAATGACATACAGACTTATTGTTAATTATGAAAGCTTGGCCTTCGCTTAGGCTTGTCCCCAGCTAGCCCTTAAAACACAGATTAGCCTGTTGATATTAATCTACCTTCTGCCACATGGCTCTTTACCTCTCCTCGGTGCAGTACATTCCACTTCCTCGGCTTCTCACTGGCGAAATGCCCACCTCTAAGATTCTTCCCTGAGTTCCTCTCTCTTCCCAGAAGTCCCACCTATCCTCTCCTGCTTAGCTATTGGCATTCCATGCATTAGTAAACCAATCAGAAGATGCCTTGGCAGAGACAAATCTTCACAGTGTACAAAAAGATCATCTCACAACAACTTCTGACACACCATTTGTACACTGAGTGGCCCCAAGACTGAGCACCAAGCACATTTCAGGGGGTGTACCACCTGACAAGATCGAGTAAGCAAATGAGGATCCCACAACCGTTCAATGAAAGGGAGCCAGATAACCACACCTAGGAACACTACCAACGACCTAAGCCCAGATGCCTAGGTCCAGTCACAAAACCCCAAGCAATCCGAGTAACCAAGATACCATGTCTCCTCCAGAAATGAGCACCCTTGCTGGAATCTTCTCTGAGAAAAGATTCCCAGGACAGCTATGAATATGTCCAAGTGACTCAAAGAGGGCACAGGCAAGTGTCCAAGTAGGAAGCATGGCAGGAGAGAGATCGGTAGCTTTCAAGAGGAAAAAGGAGGAGTGGATTCCATTTATTTCCCAGAAATGTTGATGGTGACTGCCATGATGGACAGCCACCATGATGGATCTTCTCTTGGGTGGCTGGGACCATGATGGGAACTCCATTTCTTGAGAGGAATGCTAGATATGGAACCCACAGGGTTGATTCCATGTAGGGAAGGGTTGAAACTCCCTGTAAGCCATTTTTGGACATTGCCCCAGCCTCCTCCTATGCATAGAATCTTCTCTATGCCATTGCGACATACTTGTACCCTAGATACCACCTACCCAGGAAGTCTGGGTACCTAAGACCTGCAGCATTTTCAGTTCCCACATACTGTATTGCCTCCCTCCTGTGACAACACCCTATTCCCACCCATATGCAACACTGGGTCCCTCCTCTGGGAACACCCTCACAGCACCCACACAGCTCTCTCCCTCCCCAAGGGATAGCCTTCTATTATACATGACACTGCCTTTCTCCCCTGAGGAAGCGCTCCTACTCCACACAGGTCCCTCTCCTGGAGAACACATCCCAGTGTCCCACACAACACAACACTGACTCTTCTTGAAGCCTGTGATGCCCACTCCCAGTGGCCATCATCTGAAATACATGAATTACAAAACCTTTTATGTTGATTGTCAATTGCCCTGGAATTTGGGTTCCAGAGAGGGGTGACTTGGGCCTGGCCTGACTTCCACACTGGAATGAGAGCACCATGAACACGGCCTGACTCATAGCTGCCATTCAGAGACTGGATGGATGGATGGATGGATGGATGGATGGATGGATGTCTCTAGCTTGGGTTGCTGAGAAGCCTTGAGACTAATGATGGTATTGGTATGCAGAAGAACCAGGGTTGGGAGATGACAGTCCTCAAAAGGCCCAGCAAAGGCCTGAGAGGAATTTCCCATAATGCAAGGGGACAGTGGGGACAGTAGTCCTTATGGAGGTAGAGATGGGGAGACCAAGCTGCTTTCCACTTAGTGACTTTTCCAGTGTCCCCCATGGTCTTATCACATTTTAGCTTAATATTTTGTGTGTGGTTTCTCATTGACCTCAAGGGCCTCCTAACTCCTTTCCACACTGCTGGCTTTGCCTCTCTTCCCACCTCCGGTGCAGATTGTGTGCCCTTCTGAGAGTGATAACTGCTTCTGCATAACTGTGAACATCAATGACCTTCCTTCCTTCTTGACTCAGTCAGGAAGGAAGGAAGGGCTCTGCGGGTGGTGTTCACATGACCAGTGGCTTCTCCTCTGCCCAGGAAGACTTTCTTCTGCTTCTTGATGCATCTTGGGTGCCTCAGGCTGTGCCCAGTGAGCTTAGAGATATTTGAGGGATGTGGTAGAGCCAGAAACTGTGGCAAGAGGGGTCTTCATCCTTGCAAGCTCTGGATGTCTCTCATGCCATATTCCATCTCCTCAGGGCTGTCTTCTCCCCTTGGTCCCTATTGCCATCCTTTCTGCCTATAAGACTCGGGGTACCTATGCGAGCCGCCTGCTCCTCCTTAAGCCAATGGGCATCTTTTGGGGAATTTAGGCATATCCTCCTGGAGGGTGGAGAGAAGTTCACGCAATTTGTCAGGCTCTAGAGCCCAGCCCCAAGGTTGTAGAAGTAGTAACAATCGCTGAGGAGAGTGGATGCTCCCGCTGGCCCAGCTGTTGGTAATTTATTCAGGGGTTCCAGGAATACACCCCACTGGAGTCCTCACCCCTGCTAGCAGGATTATCAGTGATGTGGCTGCCTTTGCATCACCACACTCCTGTGAGTAGCCTTTCCTCCATATTCCCATAAGGGGCCCTCAAAAACTTACCAGTTAATTTAGTGTGAGGAACAGGAAAAACAAAACCAAGCAACCAACCAACAAAACAAAACAAAAACCCGCCCTCACCAGTTCATTGAGCTCGATAAAGGTGGGATTGTGTCTTTCATCTGTCCTCTGGGGTGCATGGAGGTGGTTCGTGTCTCCCCAGGAAAAGTCACACAGCAGCATCACCAAGACAGCATGGCTCAATAGTCCCCTGAGTGACATCTTTCCCCACAGTGTCCTCTGCCTCTCCAGGCAGACCATGAGTGGCAGCCCAGGCCGAGATTCTCCTACTCACCCAAGTCTCTGCTCCTATCCTGACACATGTCCCCACACAGTGGTGGTGGTGGCTTTGCCTGTCTGTGTCTGCCACAGAGCCCTGTGCCTTCGTAACTCCTCTGTGATTCCAGCTACCACCAGCTTGGCCCCGCACTACAGCCAGTGTGCTTGCCTGGCCTCTTTCCCTCAGCTCTGTTCCCCTTAGCATCCTGGATGACCCTTCCATAACACACACCAGGTGGTCTGCTGGGGGATGTCTCTCTATGCTGTAAATATATGTTGTTCCCATTGGTTAACAAATAAGCTGCTTTGGCCTATGGCTTAGAGGCAGGTGGGAAATTCAAGGAGAGAGACAGGAAAGAGAAAGGCAGAGTCTGGGGAGATGCCAGCCTGCTGCCCAAGGAACAACATGCCAGCAGGCCGGTAAGCCATGGAACATGTGGCAAAACATAGATTAATAGAAGCGGGTTAATTTAAGATATAAGAACTAGCTAGCAAGAGGCCTGCCATGGGCCATACAGTTTGTAAATAATATAAGCCTCTATGTGTTTGCTTGGGTCCTGCAGCTGAGAGAGATTTGTCTGGACCGCAGGGCCTGGGCAGGACCAGAGAAACTTTCGACTACAGTGGCCTCTCTCCTGTTAAAAATTATCCAGTCATAGATTTTTGTTCTCATAGTTTTATTCTCAAGATCCAGAACCAGGCATGGTGGTACCCTACACCTAGAGTCCCAGCTATGGAGGAGAGGTTGCCTCATGCCTGGGATGTTTTATTTTTCATGATTATTTTCTATTTTGATTTATGTGTATATATGTGTGTGTCTCAGTGTCTGCTGGTGACCTCAGAGACTGGAAGACAGGATCCCCTAGAGCTGGAGATACTGGTATTTGGGAGCCACTTGATATGGGAGCTGGGACCAAATTCTTGTTCTCTAGAAGAGCAGCAAGTGGTCTTAACCACCAAATCATTTCTTCATCCCCATCCATGAATAAATGTTTTAAATTAATTCATACAATGAAACCTAAAGCTCTTCTCTCTCTCTCTCTCTCTCTCTCTCTCTCTCTCCCAGTTGTTTTCATGATAGGGTCTCACCATGTAGGTCTGGCTGTCCTGGAACTCATTCTATAGACCAGGGTAACCTTGAACTCACAGAGTTTTGCCTGCCTCTGCCTCCTGAATGCTGGGATCAAAGGCATGCGCCACCACTGCCCAGCTCCCTTTTCTTAAGACATCTCATATGACCTCTATCTGCTTTTCCACTCTCATCCAGGGTGCCTCTTTGCTCCTCACTTCTAGCCACTGGCTTTCTTTCTCTATTTCTCTTCCTCAAGACTTCTGCACAGGCTGGGCTCTCTGTGTGAACACTCTTTCCATAATTCAAATTCTAATAGGATACTTCTTCTTGGAGATTTCTCTGATTACCATAGTGGAGATGGCTTCTCCTCAGGCTGGGAAAATGGCTCAGCAGCTGAAATACTTGTCACACAAGCAAGACGACCAGCATTCAGATCCCAGAACTTAGGCAGATTGTGTGTGTGTGTGTGTATGTGTTTGTGTGTGTGCATGTGTGTGCTCGTGCGTGTGTTGGCTCACTTGTAATTCTAGGCTCAGAAGGCAGAGACAGAATATCAGTGAGCTGTTTAGTGAGACCAGCCATATCAGCAAGCTCTGGATTGATTGAGAGAGCCTGCCTCAAAGAATAAGGTGGAAGAATGACTGAAGACAATTCCTAGTGTCAGTGGTGCGCCTCCACATGTACATACACACAGACACTCACACCTGCAGACACATGTCCACAGGCTGGCCCCTTTACAAATGCTCTCATTTTCTGTTTTCCTTTCTGAGGTCACTAAGCCCTTGATTTATTTATTTTTTCCTGACAAGGTTTCTATGTGTAGTTTTGGTGCCTGTCCTGGATCTTGCACTGTAGACCAGGCTGGCCTCGAACTCACAGAGATCCGCCTGGCTTTGCGTCCGGAGTGCTGGGATTAAAGGTGTGTGCCACCTCCACCCAGTGCCCTTGATCATTTGTGTGTGTGTTTGTTTTGATATGGAGGCAGTTATCTTGCCTTCCCTTCTCTGTGGTATCCATGGTCTACAGCCTTGGAAGAACTTAGTCAGCTGTGTGGGCAAATGACCGTAGGATGAGGGTGCTGTAAGGTTGAGGATCCTGGAGGGGCAAACACCAGGTTCAATTCCCAGACAGGTTGGCTCCAGCCTCTGACTGACCAGTCCTCCCAGGATCTGCTGCCCTCTCTGTCCTCCTCCCATTATTACAGGTCCCTTTTCACTTTAAGATTTATAGATTTTTATTTTATACGTAAGGGTGTTTTGCCCCGTGTGTCTGTGCACTGTGTGCATGCAGTACCTATGGAGGCCAGAAGAGGGTGTCAGATCCTCTGGGACTGAGGTAGAGATGGTTGTAAGTCATGGTGTGGGTGTTAGGAATTAAACTGAGTTCTGTGGAAGAGCAGCCAGGGTTCTTAGCCTTTTGCCATCTCTCAGGCTGAATTTCCATCACATCTGTCCCCACCTCTTTTTGCCTCCTTTCTGATTGATTCTTTTCTTGGACACTGGTGTTTTGCCTGCATGTATATCTGTGTGAGGGTGTTGGATCCCCTGGAACTGGAGTTATAGGCAGTTGTGAGCTGCTATGTGGGTGCTGGGAATTGAACCTGGCTCCCCCAGGGGAGCCAGAGCTCTTAACCACTGAGCCATCTCTTCAGCTCCTTTTTTTCTTTTCTTTTTTAAGATTTATCTACTTATGTATGAGTACTCTATCCTCACATATAACTTTATGCCAAAAGAGGGCATCAGATCCCACCATAGATGATTTTGAGCTATCATGTGGTTGCTGGGAATTGAACTCAGGTCCTCTGGAAAATCAGCCAGTGCTCTTAACCACTGAGCCATCTCTCCAGCCCTTTGAGTGGTTCTTCTTTTTACCTTTTTTTGGGTGTGTGTGTGTGTGGTTATTTGAAAGAAAATGACCCCCAAAGGGAGTGGCACTATTAGGAGATGTGGCCTTGTTGGAATAAGTGTGGTCTTGTTGGAGGAAGTGTGTCACTGTGGAGGCAGGCTTTGAGGCCTCATAGATGCTCAAGGTAACTTCCTGTTACCTATAAGACATAGAACTCTCAGCTCCTTCTCCAGCACCACGTCTGCCTGTGTGCCACCGTGTTCCACCATGAGGAAAATGAGCTGAACCTCTAGCACTGTAAGCCACCACTTCAATGAAATGTTGTCCTTTATAAGAGTTGCTGTGGTCATGGTGTCTCTTCACAGCAACAGAAACCTTGACTAAGATGGGGTGGGGGATGGTTGTTTTGATTTGTGTTTTGTTTTGTTTTGTTTTGTGGACAGGATCACACCTGGAACTCACTATATAGACCAGGGTGGCCTCATCTGCCTTAAGTGAAGACACCACCACACTCTGCTGTTTTTGAATAAGAATCTGAATGACGGGGCTTGGGGATTTAGCTCAGTGGTAGAGTGCTTGCCCTGGGTTCGGTCCTCAGTTCTGGTAAAAAAAAAAAAAAAGAATCTGAATGACCCCCCCCCCCAAAAAAAAAGTAGCACTGCGGGGCTGGGAGTCCTCTGGGAGTTCCTCCCCATCCTGGCTCTCTCACACACGTCTTTTGTGGCATATAGACCATGAGCTGTGTGCTGGGAAGTCACCTCCTGTGTCTGATACCTCAGGTGACAACAGGTGGGTCTTCCCACAGCCCAGGCACCTTTTTACTGGTTTCAACTGGGCTGCATGGGAATACATTAAATGGCTGCTACCAAGCTGGTGTCTTTTTTGTCAAAGGAATCTTCAGGGATGGCTTCAAGGACAAAAGGCTCTTCAAGACAGCTTGCAGACAGGCTGGAGAGATGGCTGAGTGCTTAAGAACACTGGCTGCTCTTTTCCAGGACCTAGCTTGAGGTCCCAGCACCCACATGGTTCCTCACAACTGTCTGTGATTCCAGTTCCAGGGATGTGAGTCCTCTCCTGGCCTCCACAGGCACTGCACTCATGCAGTGCACAGACACACAGTCAGGCAAATCACCATTCATGTAAAAATAAAAAAAACAATTAAAATTATTATTATTTAAAAAAAGACAGCCTGCAGAATAAGAGAAAATATTTGCATTGATACACAAAGAACTAAGGAAATCAGATATAAAGACATCAAATAATGCAAAAATGAGCTGATGAAGTGAGCAAAGAGTTGTAAAGAAACGAAGCACAAAGGGCCACTTCACATATGGGTAAATAGGGTGTCATTAGCCATCAACACACTGCCAACAGTGAAACAAATGACTACACATGGATGAACACCAGTGTAGCTGCTGCAGACATCAGCAGAGAGGCTCATCAGACAACAATGCACAGATTACTGGAGCTGGAGAGAGGGCTCAGTGGTTGAGAGCACTGGCTGCTCTTCCAGAGAGGGTCTGGGTTCAATTCCCGACACCCGTGTGGCAGCTTACAATGGTTCCAAGGGATCTGGAACACTCTTCTGACCAACATGGGCACCAGGCACTTCCTCACTGCAGGGACATATAGACACTTATACACATAAAATAAAAATAAACAAATCTTAAAAAATAGATTTTTCTGTATGATGCAGCCATTCTATTCTTGGGCATTTGTGCAGAGACTTACATATTGCACATACATCATGTTATGAATTATGCACTCGTGGGAAACCCCTAACTGGCCAGGCCAGGCCAGGGTATCGCACTCATGCACGGAACCAGTCTGGCATACTGGGCAAATGCAGCTGTAGGCTGGTGGACGGCCCACTCCATTCGGGCGTGGCGGCGGGGCAGCGGGTGGACATTCACAACCCAGACGCTACATCCTCGTGGAAATGGTTTATTATAATAGAGAGACGAAACGCAGATAGTAAGAAGAGAGAAAGAGAGAGGGGTCAAGGGGTTCACACCCCCTGGGAGTGGAGGGAGGGAGAGAGAGAGAAGGGGGCGGAGTTTTTCCTTAAGAAGAGGCTTTACATCAGGAGTCAGGAGAGGCAGGAAGGCCCCAAGAGGCAGGTGGGAATATTAACACACCACATACATCAGAGTTCACTGCAGCACTTTCCACTATAGATAAGTTGTGGAGCCAACCTAGGTGTGCAGCAACAGGAAAGGGTGAAGAAAATGGAGCTTATACACACAGTGGAATTTTTTTCAGCCTCAAATAAGAAATTAAACTGCATTGCTCTTAAGAAAATGGATACCACCAGGCGGTGGTGGCACACATCTTTAATCCCATCACTCGGGAGGCAGAGCCAGCCTGGTCTACAGAGCAGTGTCCAGGACAGGCAGCAAAACTATACAGAAAAACCTTGTCTTGGAAAAAAAGAAAAAGAAAAGAGAAAATGGATACCACTGAGAAAATCATATTAAGCCAATTAAGGCAGTCTCAGAAAGATAAATATCATATATTTTCAGTCACTTTTGGTTCCTAGCTCTTACACAGACATATGGCGTTTATGCATGCGTGCCGAGGAAGCGGGGGATTAACTGGAGCAGAGGGTTACAGGGGCATATGCACAGAGGACAAATACTCACTAGTTTGGAAACGTCTTTCTGTGGAGCACAATTCTGCGTACAATCAATATACGCAATGAAAATTAAAGCAAAACACTAAAGGTTTTGGGGATGGAGCTGGGTCGGTAGAGAACCCACTTAGCATGCACAAAGCTCTGGGTGTGATTCCCAGCACTGCATAAAAACAGGCACAATGGCTCCAGCACTCAAGGAGGTAGAGGCAGGAGGATCAGAAGTTCAAGGCCAGCCAGGATACACGAGACCCTGTCTCAAACCAAACCAAACCAACCAACAAGCAAACAAATAAAACCCCAAAGGGCTCTTAGAAAAGGAGGGCCTTGAGAAGGATTGATTGATTGATTTTGAGATAGAGTCTCACTATGAAGTCCTTAGCTGGCCTGGATCTCGCTCTGTAGACCAGACTGGCCTCCAACTCACAGAGATCCGCCTGCCTCTGCCTCCCGAGTGATTGGATTAACGGCGAGTGCCACCATCTCCTGGCTGAAAAGGTATCTTTATATAGTGCAGTGATATTTAGGATCCTGGTCCTTCAGGAGAGAGAGATGTAAGGAAGCTGCAGAGGCATTCTCTAAGTAGGACAGGTGATCTGGTTTGATATGGTTCCAAGGGTGACCAGTGGGTGGTGTTTTGGGGGAACCTGTACAAGATGAAGCTCAGCTGGTGAAAAGATAGGATGCTGTGGCTACATCAGGCCCTTGAAAATTGTAGAGTTGTTCCTGGCTCTGTCTTCTGTCCCCGCTTCTTGCCCATCATGTCACGATGGACTGAAATCCTGAGCCAAGTAAGTCTTTCCTCCTGTAAGCTGTTTTTCTTTGGAACTATGGTCAGAGAGATCCAGAAAATACATAGAGGGGTAGGCGAGGATGCAGGAAGAAAGTCAGGGCCAGAGTTCAGGGTTTTGTTGTTGGCTGTCTTCTAGGTAACAAGGCCAGGAGCCGAGAACACATGGATAGCATCCTCCACTAACACCTCCAACAGCGTAGAAGGCTCAGTCTCTCTGCAGCACCATTGTGTCTCGAGATGGATGGCATCATCTTGCCGGCCATCCCGGTCAGCGTCCAGTCTGCACAAATGAACACAAATCAGAAGAAACAGACGGGACAGGAACACACACCCCACCCACCCCCCACCCCCCGCCGCGCGCGCTTGCCCCGGGAGAACTGGAGAAGCAGCTCTGCCTGGGGAGTCCAGGAAGGAGGAGATCTCCTCAAAAAGGCCTGGCTGGAGGTGGAAGACAGGGTGTTTCAGGCAGAGCCGTCAAGGTCAATGGCCATTCCACAGCGGGACACAGGTCCATACAGAACTGGCCATTCCCTAACTGTAGCACACTCGAGCTCTCCATGTTTCCCTCAGCCTCGACTCCCTACATTCCTAACCTAACTGCGCATGCCTGCTTGTGCCTCCTTTAAGGCCTGCACAACCTTGTCGGGCATCCAAAGACGGCGTGGCGGGGAGCTTGGTATTAAGCCGTATTACCGAGTTCACAAATTCAACTTTCAGAGATCTAATGGAACAAGGGATTTGTAACAGTTTCAAACAGGGCAAGCCGCCTACATTTCCCATGACAATCAGCTTGTTTACCACCCCAAGGTACACTGGAACCGCTGTTGTCAAGCTCATTTGCATGCCAATACCCAGAATGCTTTTCTAGCCCTACAACGCTAGGGTTCTGCCAGTGAGCTAAAAGGTTTATTTACACATACAATACCTGACAGCTTCATTCTCTAAAGCATCTTTCATAGCCCCCAAATGCCTTAAGTTGATGAAAGAATTTCAAACTGCTGTTTAAGTTAGCACCCTTCTTTCTGGGCTAGAGTGAAGATAAATTATGCATGGCCAAATTAACATTTTAATTAAAAGGTACTTGAGGGAAAGGGGTGTCTGTTATTTAACGAATGTCATATTAAGCTTGAGACACTGGGCCAGCATTATGAAGAGAAATCATGCAGCCACACACAGATTAGAGAATGCAAAGACCCCCAGGACACTGGCTGACGGTCACCAGAAAGTCTTGGACTGGGCAAATGTCATTATAACTGGAATTCTCTTGAACTGTGACCTATATGTGACGTGTGTGTGTGTGTGTGTGTGTGTGTGTGTGTGTGTGTGTGTGTGTTGTTTTTCAAGACAGGTTTCTCTGTGTAGCTCTGGCTGTCCTGGAACTCGATCTGTAGACCAGGCTGGCCTCAAACTCAGAGATGCACCTGCCTCTGCCTCTGCTGGTATTAAAGGTGAGCGCCACCAGTGCTTGACCGGATGGTGTGAATATTAAGGGACCCTGGGGCTGTGGATGTGGCTCAGTGGTAGAGCACTTGCTTAACACACACTAGACCTTAGGTTTGATCCCCAGCATCGCAAAGATGCAGGCATCGAACAAAACGGCATAGGAGGCAATAACCCACGTAGCTGCTACCCAAATTTGCCAATTTTAAGAGCATAATAATAACACGGTGTGAACTGAGATTCACTGGCGGCACACACTGCAATTCCGGCACTGAGGAGGTGGCGGCAGGAAGACTGAGAAGTTATACAGAGAGTTTTGGGTCAGCCCGTGCAGCACAGCAAGGCCTTGTCTCAAAAACCAACAAAACAGCTGTGAACTAAGGTTATCGCCAGTGGCTGGATTGGGGTTTCTTGACATTTTGTTCCCAAGGGCAGAGTTGCCGATATTAAGTAAGAAATTGTGAGCTAGGTGGTGATGGCACTCTCCTTTAATCCCAGCACTTGGGAGGCAGAGGTAGGAGGATCTCTGTGAATTTAAGGTCAGCTTGGTCTACAGAGAGAGCTCTAGAACAGCCAGGACTACACAGAGAAGCCCTGTCTCAAAAAAAAAAAAAGAAAGAAAAAAATTGTGAATTGGGAGACAGATGCAGGCAGATGTCTATGAGTTCAAAGCCAGACAGGGCAACATAGTGAAATCCTATCTAAAAAAATAAAATAATATATTTTAATTATAATATTTTATAATAAAGAAAAGAAATAGATTATGACTTTGTGCTCAATACAACTTCAAAAACCGTTTGCAGTTTATTATATTCTCAACTTTTTTGCTTTCTTTTGTTTTGAGACAGGGTCTCTGTGCGTAGCCCAGGCTAGCCTTGGAACCCACAGTCCTCTACATGGGGTTGCATGCATGCATCATCAGGTCTAGCAAATGTTGGACTTATTGATTGAGTTTGTATTTGAGTTTTTGAGACCAGATCTTACTATATTGCCCAGGCTAGCCACAAACTCTTGACTCTCTTCCAGCTTTGCTACCCAAATGCTGGGAATATAGGAAACCACATCACTGGCTAATATATTTTATTTTAAAATTATGTTTTGTAGCTACTAGGTTTAGATACTGGGTAGTTGAAGGGCAGGACATAACGTCAGGGCTTTCTGAGCCTATGAAATTGGGTGGGCACCCAGACTGTGGCTCCCAGAGTTAGTCTTAAAATTTTTAATTTAGTGCTAGAAATTGAGCCCAGGTCCTTGTACACAATGCACCACTGACACACTTGTGACCAGAAGTGGCAGATGAATACTTTTGAGAAGACGGCCCTGGAATGAGGCCGAGAGCCCCTCAGCCTCTGTGCCCCTTACCTTCATTCATGGATCCTGCTTCTCATGAGAAAGAGAAAGACGGGGGCTTGGAGATGCTGCCAAGATGGTTCAGTGGTTAAGAACAATGGCTGCAAGCTGGACAGTGGTGGCGCACGCCTTTAATCCCACCACTCGGGAGGCAGAGGCAGGTGGATCTCTGTGAGTTTGAGGCCAGTCTGGGCTACAGAGTGAGTTCTAGAAAAACTGCAAAGCTACACAGAGAAACCCTGTCTTGGAAAACAAACAAACAAAGAAAAAACAAAGAACACTGGCTGCTCTTACAGAGGACCCAGTCTCAGCTCACCCACCTTTAACTACAGTTCCAGGGGATTCAGTCCTCGGTGGGCACCAGGCATACACACAGGAGAAACACCCATATACATAAACTAATAATGTTTAAAGACATGGATTTGGATCATGCCTAGGACACTACCACAGCCTCTCTCAAACCTTTTGGTTTCAGGGATGCTGGCACTCTGAGAAATGGGAGGGGCTCCAAACCTTCTCACTACTGAAATCTACATGTGCTTTAAAAGTGAAACCACTCCCGTAATGTCAACCCCAGGGAATCAGAGACAGGAGTGTAACACGAATAGCTAAACGATCTTATTAATTAAAAACCCCTCAGGCCCGGATATTGGGGTGAAAGCTGAGAGATCAGAGGAATAGGACAAGCCACAGCCAACCTCACCTCACCAACTCCTGAGCCTCCAGAGAGAGCCACTTCCTGAATACTCACGCCTACATGCCTTTCTGTTCTGCATCTCATTTCCTCTCTCTGCCCAGCTACACCACTTTCTGTCTGTCTGTACAGACCTCCAGACCTTTATGGTTAACTAATGCTAGAATCAAAGGCATGTACCACCATGCCTGGCTCTGTTCCCACTGTGACCTTGAACTCACGGAGATCCAGATTGATCTCTGCCTCTCAAGACATAGGATTAAAGGAGTGTGCTATGTTTAATATAGTGGCTGGCTTTTTTCTCTGATCTTCAGATAAGCTTTATTAGGGTGCACAACATATGGGGGGACACAATATATCACCACACAGGAGGGTAAAGAGCTTGAGGCTAGCCTGGGCTACATAGCAAAACCCCAAATAAAATCAAATAGAAAACTCCCACCATATTTGAAAGCATTTCTCTTTTAGGTGATTATTACTGTGCAGAGGGGCACACATGTTATGGTGTGTAACGTCAGAGCTCAACTGAATGAATCCATGTCCACCCCAGATGGCCACTCAAAAGGGCACAGCCTGTAAGATGATATACATGGCTTCTCAGTACCAATGGGGAGGAAGCCCATCACTGCTGCTCAGAGAACAGGGCACAGCTTATTTCCAGAAAGAATCTGGTGCATCCCCCAGCCTATTCACCCACCTGTGCAGGTTCTAAGCAACTTAATCGTGGTGTAGGTTACCCCGTCACTCCCAGTTCTTGACTGCAAGCCACAGAAGCCAATTCTGGCTAGTGAAGTAGAAAAGGAAGTGAAGTCATCTGGTAGTCAAAGGGAAAGCCGGAAAAATGGGCTTAGAAGTCAGGCAGAAGGAGGACAGAGTCTAGGCAAGGTCCCTGCTGTGGGCATCCAGCTAAGGGCCACTTCTGAGGTTGGGACAATGACTTTACCATAGGTCATTCGCCATCGTGTGGAGGCTCAATCAGGAAGAGTTGGTACATGGCATGCACCTCTGAGTTACTCCCCCCTCAGTTCAAATTGATGGGGAAAAGGTCCAGATGGCTAGCCCCGGGTCCAGCTCCCAGGCCCAAGCATCAGGTGAGGTGCACAGCTTGTACCTGGGCTCCATTTGATTTGGTGGTGATGTCCCACAAGGCCCAAGAGTCTATTTCAGTAGATACTCTTTTCTGAAAGAGATTTATTTGTTCTGTTGGTTTTTGAGACAGGGTTTCTCGATGTAGCTCTGGCTCTCTTGGAACTTATTTTGTAGACCAGGCTGGCCTAGAACTCAGGCATCCTGCTGCCTAAGCCTCTCAGGTGCTGGGATCAAAGTCATGCACCACCACCTCCCAGCAAGGTTCTAATTCGAAACTGACAGAACACAATCGAGGTGTATGGATCTGAGGGAAATGGAGGCTGAGCAGAGGAACAAGGGCAGAACTGGAGTTTGTCACACAGCCTGACTTCAGAGAGAATTGTCTGACTTACCCGGGGTCAAAGGGCCACAGACTAAGCAGCTTCAACAAGGGACATTTGTTGTCTCCTAGTTCTTGAAGCTGGAATCCAAGGCCACATGGCGGCGTTGTGGGTCCCTCTGAGGCCTCCTCTTTGGTTGCAGATGTTACCTTCTCCATGTGGTTTTGTTTTTGTTTTTAATTGAGGTAGGGTTTCACTCTGTAGCCCAGGCTGGCCTGGAAATCCTGATCCTCTAAACCTGCTGCCTTCCCAGTTTTGGGATAGCAGGGGTGCCCAGCTCTCCCTGTGCCTTTTCTGAGTGTCTGTATCATCAATGGACAGCCCAGCCCAACAGGACCAGCAGAAGAAACCCCTCCCTGTAAGGATCCCCAGAGTAAAGGCTGGCTGACTCTACACTCAGGTCCAGTCTGACCATGGGGGCAGGGCAGGACTCCTGAGGTCATCCCCCTTACCTATGGTAGCACTGAATGCATGCCGAAACACATGCACCCCATTGGCCTTTAACACCCCCCCCCACCCCCGCGCCCCTGCGCACTAGGGCACACTGACTGGACTCGGCAGGCTGTGAAATGAGGATATGAAGTTGACAGACAGAGGGATGAGAAGGGGCCGTGAGAGAGGCTGGAGGGGGAGTGGGGGTTGACATGATCGAAGAGAATTACATACATGCATACAATTTTCAGAGAAGGAATAAAAATAAAAACGTAAAAGCCTCCCAATTTGGGCGTGGCCGGGGCTTTCCTTCCTTTCACATCCACTCACCGACACAAGCCCAGAAGCTGCCGTCTGAAATTCCCACTAAACCCCTTTTAACTGTTTTTCTTATATATATATATATAATATATATTTTTTTAAAGATTTATTTATTTATTATGTATACAATGAGTGTTTGGCCTGCAGGCCAGAAGAGGGCGCCAGATCTCATTACAGATGGTCGTGAGCCACCATGTGGTTGCTGGGAATTGAACTCAGGACCTCTGGAAGAACAGCCAGTGCTCTTAGCGTCTGAGCCATCTCTCCAGCCCCCGTTTTTCTTATATTTTAAAAACATTTTGTGCCAGGTGTTGTGATGCACATCTTTAATCCCAGCAGTCAGGAGGCAGAAGCAGGCAGATCTCTGATTTTGAGGTCAGCCTGGTCTGCAGAGTGAGTTCCAGAACATTCAGGGCTACACAGAGAAACCTTGTAAAACAAAAACAAAAACTCACCACCACCACCACCAACAGCAACAAACAACCCTTCATTTTGGCTTAGCCTCCCTCTAACACACACACACACACACACACACACACACACACCCCACATGCTCACAAGCACAAACCTACGAGTATAGTAGTCACTCCTTTGGGTGCTGTTTTTGTATTCTTTGGCCTCAATTATCTGTGTTCTACATATTAGCCAAAAAAATTAAATAGAAAATCCCAGAAATAAATAACTCACAGGTTTTTAATAACTTTTATAGTCATAGTTTTATAAATGCTCTGTTATTAATGATTAGCCTCTTGGTTAATTTATAAAGTAAACTTCGCCAAGTGTATTGTATAAAAACATTATGTATATGGTTGAGTTCTGTTTATGTTTCCAGCCTGGGACAAGAGAGACCACTGTATTAGGAACTTATTCCATGAGAGGTTGGGAAAGAGGTGGATTTATGAGGTGTTGTCTCATTGGAACTGCTCATGTAGTCTGGGGGTGATGTTGGCTCTACAAGAGTCTGCTAAGCCAATTCATACCCTGATCTTGTGAGTGGGGGTCACATAACCCCAAGAAACATAGACTTGTGCCAGAGTGGCATTGAGAACCCTCCAGGCCCCATGATTCTTTTCTTGTCCTTCCAGCTCTTCCAGGTTCCTCCCCTCTCCTTATACCCCCAGTCCTTAAGACCCTTCTGCATCTTTGCCCTTCTCAGAAAAAGTCTAGAGCTGTCAACATTCATGCACAGGTGTGTGCATGTGAATTGATTTATTCATTGATTTATTTGTCTTTTCAAGATAGGGTTTCTTTGTGCAGCCCTAGCTGTCTTGGAACTCCCTCTGTTGATCAGGCTGGCCTTGAACTGAACTCAGAGACCCACCTGCCTGACTTTGCTTTCTGAGTGCCGGGCCACCACACCCTGCCTGTATGTGAATTTTTGATGGCTCTGGTTTGAACCCGGGCCTTACATATGAACAGCATGCATCCTGACACTTAACAACATCATCAGCCCTCTTTGGTCCCTGTTTTCAGAAGTTTCTGTCTTTGAATAGACGATGGGAGACTTTAGTCAAAGAGAAGTGAGTTTTAGCTTCAAACTGTCAAGCACTTGGAAGGCAGAGGCAGGAGGATCTTAGTGTGTTTGAAGCCAGCTGGTCTATAGAGAGACAGCCAGGGCTTAAAAAAAAATCCTGTCTCAAAAAAGCCCCCCTCCCCCCCCAAAAAAAAGAGAAAGAAAGAAAAAAGAAAGAAAGAAGAGCTGCAATGGAAGAGAAGAGAAGAGAGGGGAAGGGAGAGAGGAGAGAAGGGAAGGAGGGAGGGGAGGAGAAGGGAAGGAAGACAAGTTTGTTGGGACACACCTCTGTTTCCAAAATAATTTCCTAAAAGGTTCCCCTGTGAGATGGCATGGACATTATGGACAGTACTTGCTTCATAAATCCCAAGTATCTCCAAGCCCTGAGCCATATGCACAGTAAGCTCTGGAAAGGCTGTGGTGGCTTGCAAGCTTTCAAGTACCCAACCTTCTCTCTGAACTATTCTGAGGATGAGAAAAGATGCCTTTGTTGGGGTCCCCCTCCCTGGGGTCCCCCCTCCCTCCAGCCTCTATGTCTTTTTCCCTTTCCTCCTTACACACCACACCACAGTGCAGGTCCACCATACCACAGTGCAGGTCCACCATACCACAGTGCAGGTCCACCACACCACAGTGCAGGTCCACCATACCACAGTGCAGGTCCACCACACCACAGTGCAGGTCCACCATACCACAGTGCAGGTCCACCATACCACAGTGCAGGTCCACCATACCACAGTGCAGATCCACCATACCACAGTGCAGATCCACCATACCAACACAGTGCAGGTCCACCATACCACAGTGCAGATCCACCACACCACAGTGCAGGTCCAGTACACCATAGTGCAGATCCACCATACCACAGTGCAGGTCCACCATACCACAGTGCAGGTCCACCATACCACAGTGCAGGTCCACCATACCACAGTGCAGATCCACCACACCACAGTGCAGGTCCACTATACCACAGTGCAGGTCCACCATACCACAGTGCAGGTCCACCATACCACAGTGCAGATCCACCATACCACAGTGCACATCCACCATACCACAGTGCAGGTCCACCATACCACAGTGCAGATCCACCATACCACAGTGCAGATCCACCATACCACAGTGCAGATCCACCATACCACAGTGCAGGTCCACCACACCACAGTGCAGGTCCACCATACCACAGTGCAGATCCACCATACCACAGTGCACATCCACCATACCACAGTGCAGGTCCACCATACCACAGTGCAGATCCACCATACCACAGTGCAGATCCACCATACCACAGTGCAGATCCACCATACCACAGTGCAGGTCCACCACACCACAGTGCAGGTCCACCATACCACAGTGCAGGTCCACCATACCACAGTGCAGGTCCACCATACCACAGTGCAGGTCCACCATACCACAGTGCAGATCCACCATACCACAGTGCAGATCCACCATACCACAGTGCAGATCCACCATACCACAGTGCAGATCCACCATACCACAGTGCAGGTCCAGTACACCACAGTGCAGGTCCACCATACCACAGTGCAGGTCCACCATACTACAGTCAGATCCACCATACCACAGTGCAGATCCACCATACCACAGTGCAGGTCCACCACACCACAGTGCAGGTCCACCATACCACAGTGCAGGTCCACCATACCACAGTGCAGGTCCACCATACCACAGTGCAGATCCACCATACCACAGTGCAGGTCCACCACACCACAGTGCAGGTCCACCATACCACAGTGCAGGTCCACCATACCACAGTGCAGGTCCACCATACCACAGTGCAGGTCCACCACAGTTGCATGGTTCCACCTCCACAGTGCAGGTCCACCATACCACAGTGAGGTCCACCACACCCACAGTGCAGGTCACCATACCACCAGTGCAGTTCCACCATGACCACAGTGCAGGTCCACCATACCACAGTGCAGATCCACCCATACCACAGTGCAGATCCACCATACCACAGTGCAAGTCCACTACCAACACAGTGCAGGCCACCATAGCCACAGTGCAGATCCCCACACCACAGTGCAGGTCCAGTACACCATACGTGCAGGATCCCCATACCCAAGTGCAGGTCCACCACACCCAGTGCAGGTCCACCAACCTCAGTGCAGGCCACCATACCACAGTGCAGATCCCAACCACACCACAGTGAGGTCCACTAAGCCACAGTGCAGTCCACCATACCACAGTGAGGTCCCACCCATACCACAGTGCAGATCCACCATACCCACAGTGCCACATCCACCATAACTAACAGTGAGTCCACCATACCACAGTGCAGATCCACCATTAGATCCACCATACCACAGTGCAGATCCACCAGTACCACAGTGCAGATCCCACCATACCACAGTGCAGATCCACCATACCACAGTGCAAGATCCACCATACCACAGTGCAGGTCCAGTACACCACAGTGCAGGTCCACCATACCACAGTGCAGGTCCACCATTACTACAGTCAGATCCACCATACCACAGTGCAGATCCACCATACCACAGTGCAGGTCCACCACACCCACAGTGCAGGTCCACCATACCACAGTGCAGGTCCACCATACCACAGTGCAGGTCACACCATACCACAGTGCAGATCCACCATTACCACAGTGCAGGTCCACCACACCACAGTGCAGGTCCACCATAACCACAGTGCAGGTCCACCATACCACAGTGCAGGTCCACCATACCACAGTGCAGGTCCACCATACCACAGTGCAGGTCCACCACACCACAGTGCAGGTCCACCATACCACAGTGCAGGTCCACCATACCACAGTGCAGGTCCACCACACCACAGTGCAGGTCCACCATACCACAGTGCAAGTCCACACACACAGTGCAGGCCACCATACCACAGTGCAGTAGTACACCAATGGACCATACCACAGTGCAGGTCCACCATACCACAGTGCAGGTCCAACACACCACAGTGCAGGTCCCAGTACACCATAGTGCAGATCCACCATACCACAGTGCAGGTCCATCATACCACAGTGCAGGTCCACCATACCACAGTGCAGGTCCAACACACCACAGTGCAGGTCCAGTACACCATAGTGCAGATCCACCATACCACAGTGCAGGTCCATCATACCACAGTGCAGGTCCACCATACCACAGTGCAGGTCCACCATACCACAGTGCAGGTCCAGCACACCACAGTGCAGATCCACCATACCACAGTGCAGGTCCAGCATCTCACAGTGCAGGTCCACCATACCACAGTGCAGGTCCACCATACCACAGTGCAGGTCCACCATACCACAGTGCAGATCCACCACACCACAGTGCAGATCCACCATACCACAGTGCAGGCCCAGTACACCACAGTGCAGGTCCAACACATCACAGTGCAGGTGCAGCACACCACAGTGCAGGTCCAGCACACCACAGTGCAGGTCCACCACACCACAGTGCAGGTGCAGCACCCCACAGGGCAGGTCTAGCACCCCACATATCTGAGACAGAGAACTGAGAGAGAGGGATGAAGAATGATCAGAATTGCAATCCTGGCCATTTGGGACCTCAGCAGGGACAATTCAGATCCGTTTTACTGGTTTTCAGCCTGAAACTGTTCTGCCCTCCAGGAGACTTGGCAACAACCCTTAACTGTCACAAGTGAGACAGAGATGGATGGATGGATGGATGGACAGATGGATAGACAGACAGACAGTGGATGGGTGGGTGGGTAGATAGATAGATGAATAGATAGATAGATAGATAGATAGATAGATAGATAGATAGATAGATCTACTGGCAGTTAAGGGTAGAGGACAAGGATGCAGGTTAGCATCCTGAACAGGGCACACCCCTAAAAGAATCATCTGAACTAAGACATCAACAAGGTGAGGTGGAGGAGCTGGTCCACCGGAAGGTCAGGGGAGGACCCCTGTTTGAAGTGGTTCCCCGTTTTGATGGAACTCCTGCTTCCACTGCCTCAGTTCTGGGATTAGGGCGAGCATCATCACCCAGTTTATGCGCTGGGTTTCTTCTTGCTCTTTTTTTTTTTTTTTTTTTTTTCAGGGCAAAGCTGTGTGTGACGGGTCACCTCAGCACTTCCTAAATAATTCAGCACTAAGTACACTCCTACCACAGATGTGGACACTACTGGTAACCATTTCAATGCAACAATGACAATGTCGATTCTCACTGAACATTGGTGGGCATTGTGCTTAACGTTCTATGTGAATTCTATCCTTCAATATTGCACAGAAACCAAGCACAATTACCCAGTTTAAGTAAATGGTAGAAATGGTTTGCAAAGCCAAGACTGAATTCTAGTTCCTTAAACTCCTAGCCACTACCCTCTACTGGGAAAAGGACTCGTACCGATATAAACTTGGGGATCTATTTGTGGATTCTCCAACTCAACGATAATTCACAGGAAACTTCGTCTTGATCATCGGGTTTGAGTCTAATTTTACAATTTGCCTTACAAACTCCAAATTCCAGCTCAAACCATGGATTTAAAGGCTAAATTGTGTCTCCCAGATGGGGTTTGCAACCCCATTCCACGCTTGGAGGACTGACTTTAGCCCTTACTTCAGCCTCGAGACTAGGTCCCAGTAAAACCCAGACTATTTCTGTATTCAGGCCGGAGTCTGTAGGCTTTTGCGAGCGGAATCCCGTAGCATCTTTCGGACGCGGGTCACTGTGGTTCAGGAGAAGGACGCTGAGCCCTGTTGCTCGATGCCGCCACTGGAAGCTGCTGCTTTTCGCTGCGCTTCACCAGGGTCAGGGGAACCACCGGGGCTGGCAGGAGCAGGCTGCGCTCTTATCCCACTACGCTCCAGGGTCGCCCACCAGAATGCCAAAAGCCTAGCGCTCTGGGCCCCAAGACTGGCAGGAAAACTAAGCGCTGGGAAAGAGATCAGAGGAAGAAACTTGGCTCCTGGGAAAATCGAACCGGTGTGGGCTCTGCGCACTACAAACCATCACTGCCCGCTACAGAGAACCAAAGGAGCAAGCCTCAGAGACCGCAAATAAAGGTGGAGACTTGGGGCCTCCCACTCCCAGCTCGGCTCTCCCGCGGGTTTGAAACTGTATTTCTTGTGGAGCCTGTCCTGCACAGAAGCCACCCATTCAGATAATCCAGGTGAAGACCTGGTTTTAAGCGAGCCCTTTGAATCCACTGCAGACCTGCACACTGAGGGTCAATGGGGCAATCCGCCCCTGAATCCTCGCCAATGACGCAGTGGTGGGTTTCATGGGGCTAAAGAACCCATTATCACCCTACGTGGTCATGTTAGCCAGGAAGGCACTGCAGACGCCCCAACAACAAACCGTCAGTCACTACTGTATCAGCGTAAGTCCCGAGAGCCTTGGCAGCCTTTGGGTTGGCACCGAGCTTCCTCCAGGGAGGTTGGAGAACCAGCCCGAGGGAGACTGAAGTTCAGGTAGATGGAAATGGGGGTGGGAGGCAGGGCCAAGCGAACAGTAGTTCCCCTATCTATCTGAATAAAAAGGGGAGAATCAAAGCGGGTTTCTCCTAGGGGTGCCTGCTGTTCTGGGGAGGGAGGACTGCAGAGAGATCCTCGTACTGAGAGAGCCTGGTTTCAATGAGAAGACAAAACAAGAAAGTACCACGACTGTCGAGCAACCCCTCCTACACGTCTTTTTTCCATGAGATACAGCGAGTTTGGGGTTCTTCTGAGTGTGTTAGCAGAAGGGTGCGTTTCTGGAAGGGAAAGTAGGATCCTAGGTATCAGATAAGAAATACCAAGTCTCCCGGTGGTAGCACCTGGATCCTCTCTCTGCCCGTTTTTGAATTCCTGACTGCGGAAATACCTGTCACTGGGTGTCCAGCGTTTATGTGTTCACCGTCTTGGTGGAACTCCAGGAGCCTCAGCTAACACAGACGCATTAAAACAAACAAACAAACAAACAAAAAACCCACACAGACACCCCCCTCAGGAAGACTAAAGAGTAGAGTCAACGTCATAGCGGTTGTGGGGTTTCTAATAGAATTGGCCAGAATGCGGGGTCCTGAACCCCAGGTGCTGGCTCCCTACTGCTCCAGAAATGAGGTCGCTTCTGGTCATCGCAATTCTCACCTAGAATCGGGCGCCGCTGCAAGAACCTTTTGCCTGGAAGCAAAACAAGGTGTGCCCTTTCTAAATAAGGCTAGGTCAAGACAAGCCTCTAGTCTCATACCTTGGGGTTAGCCACCAAGGTATCGCATCCTTTGCTGGAGAGCCGAGGGAGCACCATGTGGGGCCCGCACAAGAACACTGGGAAAGGCGCGGAGCTGGAGCAGAAACCGAGAGCTCCAAGGAGTCTGGGGGTGTGGGGAGGGCGGTGGCTGGCTGTAAGGTGAGAAGCTGCTCTTGGACTTCTACAATGCCCCAGAAGAGTGTCAGCCTATGCCCGTGCCTGCCTAGCCCATATTCCAAACCTAGGCACCCAAAGGCAAAGGACTTTCTAAGAAAAAAAAGTTTATTTAAAATTTTGTACATAAATAAATAAATAAATATCTTCTGGCATTACAGAGACCATACAATTATTACACAGTCAGTCCCCAGCGGGGTCGGGACCTGGAGGATGGGGAGAGGTCGTTTATGGCGGAGGAGAGGGATCGCTTTTCATCTGAGGGAATGTGGAACGTGTTGGAAACAAACTAAGTCATTTTCCCCAACACAACGCCACGGGAGTTGCTAAGAGGACTTCGAACCTGTCCCTGCTGAAGGGACAGGACTGAAGGAAGAGGCTCCCTGAGGAGGGGGAGGGAAGGAAAAGGGAAAAGTTCAGTTCATAAGCGCGTTGCAAAAAACGACCACTGTGGGAAAACAGTTGAGGACAAGAAAAAAAAAAAAAATGTTAAAAGGGAAGCAAACAGCCATTCGCGGAGTGAAAGGCCCAGCTTGACCGAGGAGGAGAGGGTAGAGGCAGCGAGAAAGCCTGGACCATCCCAGAATGGGTGGGTGAGGAGGCGCCGTCGGCCAGCAAGGCGCTGGGCTCGGGCCTGCACGCCTCGGGGAAGGATGTGTCCTGGGAAGAGGACCCGGAGAACTTGCGTTCAGCGCTTGGAGTCCTCCTAGACACCTTTGGAGCCTAAGGGCCAGGGGCACTGTCTTCAAGTCTCTGCTAAAGTCTTAGCTCTGTCTCTGTACAACGGCGAAGCCCTACCCAAATCCATCGATTGGCGGCGGGTGCCTGGGGAACCAGTCTTTGAGGTGCGGGAAGGGCTGGGGAGCAAGTGGTCCTCTGAAGGGCGCACCTACGGAGTGACTGTGAGATCTCTGTCATCCTTCCCGGAGGAGGATGGAGACATGGGCAATTCGTCGTCATCCTCAGAGCACTTGGCCGAGGAGAGCGAGGAACACTTGCAGCCTGGCGCTGCGCCCCCGCCGGCCCCCGCCCCTGCCCCGCCGCCGCCGCGGTGGCTGTTGCCTTTGCCCTCTTTCTTATGCTTCACTCGGCGGTTCTGAAACCAGATCTTCACCTGCTTCTCGGACAGATTCAGATAGGTCGCGATCTCGATGCGCCGCAGGCGGGACAGGTACATGTTGGAGGCGAACTCCCGCTCCAGCTCTAGGAGCTGCGTGCTGGTGAACGCCGTCCGCATCCTCTTGCTGCTGGGCAGCTGGTTCGAGCCGCTGTCTGGAGGGGCGACGCGGGGGCAGAGAGAGAAGTCATCAAACGTCTGAGCCTCCGGCCTCATTTCCCGCTGAACTGCGGTAAGCTTCAACCTTGGACCCTCACACACACCCTTTCCACTCACCACAGGCGGGCACCCCTTTGCCAAGTCACAGAATCCCTTATTCTCTGTTAGGTCGTCCCTAACACCCCTTTATGCAACTCCCTGAAGCTGACCTCAACCTCCAACCCTCCACCCCGCCCCTAAACACCCAGTATCTTCAGCCCTCACCCCGGTTCCTGCGTCCTGCCCCGGCCCACACTGTGAGCGCCCCTGGAAGATCCGGGACAGGATCCTCACCGCCTTCATTGCGCACCTTTTCCCAGCTCGCCCACTTGCCCCCTGCCATCACCGGTTCTTCCACGCCAGCTCGCGCGGGGGACCTCGCTTACCCACGGAGATGCAGTGGAACTGCCTGGGGTCCGGCAGCGGATAGGAGGTCTGGTAGAGCGCGGCAGCTGCTGCGGCCGCAGCCGGGCCGTGGGCGACTCCAGGAGACACGGCCGAGTGCTGGCGGCCCAGGGGCGCGTGGCAGTACTGCGATCCGAAGGGAGGGAAGGACGCCTTGAGCAGCGGCAGCGCCGGCGGCCCGGGGGGCCCGTGCAGCTGCGAGGCGGTGACGCAGAGGGGACACACGCACAGCAAGCCGGCCTTGCGCGCGTGGCAGGCGCCGGGCGAGAGGCCATGCAGCGCGTGCGGCGGGGGGACCGCGTAAGGGAAGAGCGGTGGCGGGCTGCCCTCCGGCGCCTTCTTGTCGCCGGCCTCCCGCAGCACCAGGGAGTCCACCAAGAAAGAACGTGGCATGGCGCCGGCGCGCGGTCCACCCGCCGCCAGCCTGCCCCTGGCGCCTAAGGGAGCTGCGGGTCCTGCACTCGCTTACCCCGGCCGCGGCCTCCCGCAACGGCCCGGGCCCCGGAGGCTCCACGCGCGACTCAAGCCGGAGCTGAAGTCACCTTGGCTGCCGCCGCTGCTGCCGCTGCGGGCGCCTCCCGGAGCGCGCGAGGTGCTGGCCAGCGCTAGTGGTGCTGAAAGACGCCGGCGCCGCCGCTTAAATAGGACTATTGCCATGTGATGGGCTACGCCAGGAGCGGCCGGGGCCTCTCAATAGGGTTTTTGTGCCCTTTCTCTTGGCATTCTCTCTGCACGCTTCCTCATTATTTCACTTGTTAACTAAATGAACTGCATAATGTACTCTATTCTTGTCAACCCCACCCACGCCGTAACAGGCGCACTCGCCCCCTCCACTCCCCTTTTCGGGTTTATTTTCTCATTCTCCCGCGATTTAATATTCTTTTCTTTCTCTTTATTTCTTATTCCCCTTTGGCTTTGCGCTGGCAATCGGCCCATTTATCTCATTGATTTTGCACCCGTGCTGCCTCGCTTCCACAGATCCCCGTGGACACACACCCATCTCCTCTGCCCAGTTGGTCCCTTTCTCTCTGTTACCTCTTCCTTGAGACCCCCCCCTCCCCAGACATAGCAAGTGTAATGCTTTCTCCTAGTTCTCTCTGTTCAGCTCTGCATCCCGCGAGCGTCCTAGCAGACGGCCCTCATTCCCACCTGTGGAGTCCCTTCTCTCCCAGCGTTGGAGACAGAACAGGGTTTCTGGATAGAAGATGGCCTCAGAGGAGGAAGAGGGGCTCGCTATTCCCCACTCAAGACCGGCTTCATTTCTGCCCCTCTGTTTTCTCTGAATTTTTCAACTCTGGTGTTGCCTGCGATCCCTAGTCTTTGTTCGGTGGCCCGTGGTCAACTAGCTCTTTCCTTCAACACCAGGGCCGCGCATGTCAAGAAACAAAACAATAAAATGAGCGCCGGGATGGGTAGACTTTGGAAATGTGGACAGATACAGAGCGTGGGGCGTGAAAGCGCAGCCATCCGTATGACGCTCTACCACCCCACGGAACGTGGCGAGTGTGGACGGTCTAGACTCGCACAGATGTTGCCCGAGCACTCTCCACTCGCGCACTCGCCACTAGATTCGTGGATGCGCTCGCTCGGGACCGTCGCCTTCCCAGGGCTGGAGAGAAAGCAAGGGCACTCTCTGTCTCTCCCAGCTTCGCTCGCCCTTCGCGTCTTCCTCCTATCGCTCCACTCTTTTTCCCCCCTGGTCACACAATGGTTAAACAACTTCAAATGCCCCGCTCTGTGTACACATCTTCGGTTTTTAAAAAAATCACTCGCAGTTCAGAGCTGTTTCCGTTCCTGTGCGTTTTCCATACAATGGGGAATTAGCATAAATATTTCGAATTTACTACTTTCGATTTTACAAATCGCTGCCGTCACCTGCTCTCAGTCGTGAACAGAATCGTGAGACCGGGAAGGGGGAGATTTTCGAGGATGGGGGTGGGGGAATCAGGGCAAGGCTACTCAAACCCGAGGCGTCTGCACCGGTTTGCACTGTTCATGACATCCGTCCAGTACGAGCAGCCACAAACAACTGGTTAAAAAAAAAAAAAAATCAAAGATGATTTGTTATGGGAGAGAGGGTGTGTGTGAGAACAACCGCTTCCACAATGCGAGAGCCGCAATAGGGGGACTAACCTGCACTGAGGGCGTGCCATCTCGCCATCTAGCTGGAGTGAGGGCTCAATGGTCCCCTGGTGCTTGGCATGGGGTGCCCCCAAACCACGGTCTCGGCCCCAAAGCTCCTGCAAACCAGCCGGTACGCATCAATGCAGCCTAATTCCCCTTCTAATTGCTCTCTGGGAAATCGGGGCTGGGCTGGGTGGTGGAGAGCTGCGAGTGGAGAGGGCACCCCGCTGGGCTGAGGCGGGCTCCGGAGGAGTGGGTGTGGATGCGGCCCGAGGGTAGACGGAGAGGCCGCTGAGCCCTAGAGCTGGCACGCCTCTGGAGATGCCAGTGCGGGGGCCCTCCTGGGAGCTGCCCAACACTCCAAGCTAGGAAGGGGTTAAGAGCCCTTGAATACAAGCAAGGCCAAAGCTACTGGGAAAGAATATAGAGGGGTGTGGGGGGGAATAACCAGTTTCCCCCACTCCCTGCAGCCCCTGGACCTTATTGAATGTCATTGAAGAAAGTTTTGAATGCCAGATAAAGAGAGGCGAATTAAAGTGTGTGACAGCGGAGGATAAGCAAACACAAAGAGAACTCTGTCACACTTTGGGACAAAATCCGTGGGCTTTTTACCAAGTCTCTTCGCTATGATTGAATTAAGTAATAGGAAAACATTTTCTTTCAGTTTAGAACCATTAGACAAAACCTTCAAAGCGAATAACACTTTTTAATGTGCGGCCCCACAGTGGACGGGGTTTGTGGCGAAATGTTGAAACGGTTGGTTGTGCAACTCGGAGCGGGAGAGCCCTGGCCCAGGGACCGTCCTGCCCCGGGGTGTTTTCACGACCCGTCAGCTCCAAACCAGGCGATGGGCAGGGAGCTCCCTGCTCGGTGCTCCTAGGCCACCGCTGCCGCCCGGTCATCACGGAATAGACAGTCCTGCGCCCCGGAGAAGCGTGGGTTGCTAGGCCGGGGCCCCGGGCGCACGGTGGCCCTGTCGCCCTGCCCTTCGCCTCTGCAGCAGCCTCTGTTCCCCAGTCCCTCTCTCTGTCTCTTGCGCGGCCGCTCTGCTTTTCTGCTCAAAGCACCTAGCAGAGCTCGCTTCAGCTGAACTGTTCTCCGCGAAGCAAACGCCCCCTAGGGAGGGGCAGGGTGGGAGCAGGCAGCCGGATTAGCCTGACAGCCCTGCGACAGGGCCCCCGAGAGCCCCTTGGCCCCCAGCGCCTGCTTCCCGGCTCCCAGACGGGTTTTCAAGTGTCCATCAGAGACAGCTCAAACCGGAATCATTTCTGCGATCCGGCCTTTTCTCCCCTGTGCACACCGCGGCCTCCCTTGTGAGATATTTGTAGGAAACAAACAAACAACAAACAAACACCCACAAATGTGGATTTCCTTCACACACACACACACACACACACACACACACACACACACACACACGCGCGCGCGCGGTCATTTGCCTTCTCAGAGAAGCCCACTGCCTTGTTTAAAACACCCCATCCTTCTTCTCCTCTGCCCTCGCTGACAGGCTCCTGGCCCTGGATGCAACTTCTAAGTTTATTGTGCCCTTTGCTCATCTCTTTTCTGTGTCCCTCACCATCCTGAAATGCGTGCTCTGGGAGAATGAGGACCCGCTCTTTCTGTTGCAAAACGTCTGTCCCTAGCTCATAGCAGATGAGGACCTCTTTGGATTTTCTTAGGATTTCCACCTGGACCCTGAGGCACCTGACTGGAGTGACAGACACTCTGAGACCCTGGAGGTCAAGGGTCTCTGAATCTCCCGGTCCTTCCCCATCCCAAGGCCTGGATCATCATCAGAGCTCAATGTATTTGTTAACTGAATGTCAGACAAATAAGCCAATCAATGCCCCGCCCACCCACCCCCAGCCTCCAAGGCAGATTCTCATAGAGACAAAATGGATTCCATTCAAGGTAGTTCCAGTCACCTTTCTAGATGTGGAGAATCCTCATGTCTCAGACCTTTCCTGTTTTATAAGAGCAGAGGGTGGGCTGGGAAGGGAAGAGATACATACAGTCTACAGCTAAGAAACATCAGCACAATTCTGTCTTTCCGGCCGAGGTGAGTGAGAAATTCCTCTAGCAAAGGGACTACTTCCTGAGCAGCAGTGTCTAGAGAACTGACGTGTGCGTGTGTGCGTGTGTGCGTGTGTGCGTGTGTGTGTCTGCGTGTGTGTGTGTGTGTGTGTGTGTGTGTGTGTGTGTGTGTGCTTGCAAGCTGTTCCAATGAGCAGAGAGGCAGAAAATGCCTGGGCTGCCAGCGAAGACCTAAGAAGGGTTTGGCCTGAGTGTGTACAGGAAGCAGAGGCCAAGTCACAGAGGCCCGTGCTACCACTCTGGGTTTCTGCTTGTGTTTCAAGATTTATCTATCTATCTATCTATCTATCTATCTATCTATCTATCTATCTATCTATCTATCTATCTATCTATTAGAGACAGGCTCTCTCTATGTAGCCCCTCCTGTCCTGAAACAGGCTATGTGGACCATGCTGGCCTCAAATTCACAAAGATCCACTTACCTCTTGACCCCTGAGAGCTTAGATTAAAGGAGTGCACCACACCATGCCTGCCCCCCAAGAGTTTGTTTGGTTTCGTTTTTGGAGACAGAGTTTCTCTGTGTATCCCTGGCTGATGTGGAACTAGCTCTGTAGACCAGGCTGGCCTTGAATTCAGAGATCTGCCTGCCCCCTGTCTCCTGGATCATTGGGATTAAAGGTGTGCACTACCATTCCTGGCTAATTTTTAAAAAATGTGTCTGTGTTTTGCCTGTACACATGTCTATGTACCATATACACATGCTGGTGCTCTCAGAGGTCAGGAGAAAGCATGAGAACTGGAGTTACAGATGGTTGTGAACCACCATGTGGGTGCTGGGAATAGAACCTAGGTCCTTCGCAAGAGCAGTACATGCCCTTAAACACCGAGCCATCCCTACAGCTTCACGTTCCAAGATTTTTAAGCCAGGGGAGTAAGTGAGTCAGATGTGAGTCTGAGAAATGTGATTCTCTGTTGGTGGAGACAGAAAGAACCCAACAAATTAGTGAGTGACTAGGGAGAAGAAAGAGAAGACTGTGTAGGCCGAGTGATGAGTGATGGATGCCTGAGGTGGGGTAAGGGCAGCAGGACCAGAAAAAGGAAATACTCAGAGAGACTAAGGGGAATTAAAGGCTAGGGCTGATTAAGGATGTGTGTGGGGTGTGCAAGTGCATAGGTGTATACACACATGCATGTCTTGGAGTGAAACACCAGGAAAGAAAGAACTATCCATCATGCCTACTACCTCATAGTTGCTCACTAGAAGAGATGAATGGGTGATAGCATCAAAGGCTGGAGCAAGAAACTTACCCATGGGATCTATTGATAGTTCTGCTTTGGAGGCACACCACATTGACGCACATCTCAGTGATGTGTTACATTTTTTAAAAAATGTATTCATTTTAGTGTACATTGATGTTTTTGCTGTGGGTGTTGGGTCCCCTGAAGCTGTCATTACAGACAGTTGTTAGCTGCCATGTAGGTGCTGGGAATTGAACCCGGGTCCTTTGTAAAAGCAGTTAGTACTCTTAACCTCTGAGCTATCTCTCCAGCTCCACATTTTAGTTATTAACATTCAGAACATTCTGCTAATGTCCCTCAGGCAGAGGAATACGTAGGTCTAAGCTTGATTAGAAATGCGGGCAGACTTGAAACGTATATCAAAATGGTAGCATTAATCTTAGAATGGATGGAGGGAGGTAAAGGGGGATTATAGATACATTCCTAGGGGACCCCCACATCAAGGAGACAAATGGGAGTGGGAGAGTCTTCCTAAAAGATAGTTGTGGTAGTTTGAATGATATGGCCCATAGGCTCATGTATTGAATGATCAGTCCTTAGATGGCAGAACTGTTTGGGAGGGATTAGAAGGTGTGGCCTTGTTGGAGGAGGTGTGTCACTGGGGTGCCATTCCCAGTTGGCTCTCTCTCTTTGCCTCCTGGTTGTTGTCTCAGGATGTGAACTTCCCGTTTCTGCTCCAGTGCCATGCCTGCCTGTCTGCTGCCACACTTACTGCCATGATGGCCATGGACCCTAACCCTCTGCAACTGCCAGCCTCCAAATTAAACGCTCTCTTTTATAAGTTGCCGTGGTCATGGCGTCTTTTCACAGCAATTGAAAAGTAACTAAGGCAACTGGACATAGAAAAAGGACTGAGAAAAAACAGAAAAAATGAAAAACCGAAGAAGCATTATATAGGCCGGTTTACCCAGAAAGGCCTGTCATATTTAGCAAATAAAATACAGGACACGTAGCAAATTTAAATTTCATATAAACAAAAGAATTTAGTATAGTTTTGTCTCCAATATTATGTGAATGTACATAAACACTTGTTTGTTTAAAATTTAGATTTAACTGGTGTCCTTTGTCTAACCTGATTTTTCCTGAGTGTGACAATTACTCAGAGCTCCAGCACATCACCTGCCCTAGACGTGGAGAAGCCGGACTTGGAGGTGGAACTGTCCATGACCACAGAGTCTGCAAGTGGCCCTGCGAAGGAAGTCAAGTTTTCTGAATGCAAAGTGGGGCGCTGTCTCCTCTAATTGGGTGCTGACTTCCGTGTGGGGTGCTGACTTCTGTGTGTGGGGTGCTGACTTCTGTGTGGGGTGCTGACTCCTGTATGGGTGCTGACTCCTGTGTGGGTGCTGACTCCTGTGTGGGTGCTGACTTCTGTGTGGGGTGCTGACTTCTGTGTGTGGGGTGCTGACTCCTGTGTGGGGTGCTGACTTCTATATGTGGGGTGCTGACTTCTGTGTGGGTGCTGACTTCTGTGTGTGGGGTGCTGACTTCTGTGTGGGGTGCTGACTTCTGTGTGGGTGCTGACTCCTGTGTGGGTGCTGACTCCTGTGTGGGGTGCTGACTTCTGTGTGGGGTGCTGACTCCTGTGTGGGGTGCTGACTTCTGTGTGTGGGGTGCTGACTTCTGTGTGTGGGGTGCTGACTCCTGTGTGGGGTGCTGACTCCTGTGTGGGATGCTGACTCCTGTGTGGGTGCTGATTCCTGTGTGGGGTGCTGACTCCTGTGTGTGTCTCACAGCTTCAGGGAAGGACGACATTTCCTGGGACTGCTGGGAGGGCCTGGAGCTCTTTGGACAGCAGCTCCAGTCTAGGTGGAGCTATTATTATTAGTATCAATTTTTGTTCTTATTTTGGTGGGGGGGAATTGAACCTAGGGCCTCATGCACACTACATAAGCACTCTATCGCTGAGCTATACCCCCAGCAACTAGATAGAGTTATTAGAGACCTACCTCTGAGGGTCCCATATCAGGATTGGACCGAAGGAGGAGGGGACAAGGCCTTAGGGTCACATCATTTATTTGCCCTTTTATTGCTCTAGAATTCTAAGTAATTGGAGGTAGTGGGCAAAGGGGCATATTGGAAAAGAAAGGCCATTAAAAAATTCTGTTTAGTTTTTAAAATATTAAGAAAAAGCTGGGTGTAGTGGTACATGTCTTTAATTCCAGCACTGGGGAGGCACAGGCAGATGGATCTCTGTGAGTTTGAGATCAGACTGTTCTACAGAGTGAGTTCTAGGATGGCCAGAGAAACACAGAGAAAACCTGTCTTTAATAAAACAAAAACAAAAAACCCATGGTTAGAAATACACACAGTATCAAATTCCTCATCTTTTTTTGTTTGTTTGTTTGTTTTCCAAGACAGGATTTCACTGTGTTGTGTAGTCCTGGCTGTTCTGGAAGTCACTTTATAGACCAGGCTGGCCTTGAACTCACAGAGATCTGCCTGCCTCTGCCGTCCAAGTGCTGGGATTAAAGGCGTGCGCCACCACACCTGGCCTCTTTCTCATTCTTAAAGTAATTACTTTACCTAAAGATTATGTGTGTGTGTGTGTTTATGTTCATGCATGAAAATGAATGTAGGTGTCCACAGAGGCCACACGTCCCCTGGAGCTGGAGTTACACACAGGTGGTTGGGAGTTGCCCAGAATGGGTGCTGGGAATGGAACTTGGGTCTTCCACAAGAGCAGTACACACTCCTGACGGCTGCACCTTCTCTCCAGCCCCCTTTCGCTCTTGAGTCTCATGGCATCATCCTGGAGGGCCTTTGAACTCCAGGAACCCTCCTCCTACTTCAGCCCTCTTTGAGCACACACGTGCCTTCTCGTACCCCGCTAGAGGATGCTCCAGGTGTGTTGGTTCTCTGAGAATCAAACCAAGAGCCTTAGGCATGATAGCAAGCTCTCTGCCAAGAGGGGCCATTTTTATATTGGGACACAGTGCCGGATTCTCACCCAGGGGTACTCAGGAGTCCTAAGCTGTCTGGGACACAGTCCTAGCAAACTGTATTCCTTAGAACATGGCTGTGTTGGTAGGCAGCATTTCACCTGAAAATCTACAACAGAAGTGTAAAGGAAGAATCTTCTGAAAGAAATGTAGAGACACCCCAACCCTGGAGCTTTTTATTGTGTTTAAGTTTGGAGATTTATACAGCCCCCATCATTAACTATAGCTCACTGGTAACATGGAGGATCTGAAAGGCTTGGGGAACCCTTTGGATTCCTACATCTCTTAATTTTAGAAGACAGGCACTTTCCCCTTACTTCGTATTATTACCTGTTGCTGTGGTTTCTATGTGTCCCCAGGATTCCCTGTGTTAAAAGTATTCCACGATGCCATAGAGTTGAGACCTTGAAAAGGTAACTAGGTCCCAAGGGGTCTGCCTTCATGAATGGACAATATCATTATTGCAAGAGTATATTTGTTGCAAAGGTGACTTTGGCAGCTGGAGATACCACCACTCAGTAGTTAAGGGTTCCTGGTGTTCTTGCAGAGGGCCCAAGATCCATTCTCAGCACCCACATCAAGTAGCTTACAATCACCTGTAACTCCAGCTCCAGGGGATCTGATGCTCTCTCTGGCCTCTGAGGTCATCTGCACACACACACACACACACACACACACACACACACACCACACACACCACACACACACACACACACACCATATACACATACATACACCACACCACACACACACACACACACACACACACACACACACACCCACACACATACCACACACACACACATACACCACACACACCACACACACATACACACACACGCACACACACACACATACACACACGCGCACACACACACACACACACACACACACACACACACACACACCTGTCTTTAGAAAGTGACTTTAGCCTTTCCCTGCTCTTTCTTGCCCATGTGCCTGCATGTTCTTCTGCCTGTGGTCGTAGGACAGCATGGCATTACATCTCTGGCCAGAGTGACAACCCCACACTCCTCCCCTTGCACAGAGACATCCGAGTTCATGGGCTTGACCTGGGATAAGATCTGTGACCTCTTAGGTCTCATTCCAGGAACCACTGTTTATGCATTTGTAAGACTCCGAGCTCACTGTTCAGGACAGAATGGGCTCTCAGTCTGAGGGAGCTGTGTCTCATTGTTTTTCCTATGTGAGAAGATGTCAGGCCATTGGTGAAGCTTTCTCTGGGTGTGGCATTTCCATCTGAAGGAACGTGCCTCAGCCTTCCCGTTCATATTGACACTACTTGGAGGAAAGGTTGTTTTTGTTAATATAAGGGTATTTGTCAACAGTAAGGATGGAAGGGAGAGAAGCTTGTAGATTTAAAGGTTGAATAGTTGGTCTGAACAGACAGACACAATCCACTTGAGGTGATTTGTGTTTTAAAAAAAAAAAATGACCACCTTGCCATAAGTAGACCTAGCCTTTGGAACAGTCATTTGCCTCTTACCGGTGAAAGTGATCTGAGTCACCAATCAGATTTGCTCATGGCACACTGGGGAATTCCCATCAGCAAGCTTGGTTTTGAGACTTTCTGGGGTGAATTAGTCCATCTTCTCCCCTTCTTTCTCTGCAGCGGAAGCCAGCAGCTCAGCCAGGTAAGCAGCATGGAACAGCAACAGGCAGACAGACACCTCTGGAGATGCTCTGTGCACACTCCTCTCTCCCCATCTTTTACCAGGACAAAGCAGGCCATACCCTCTCCCCCAGCTCTCCACTCTCTGACAGCCTTCAGCTCAAAACCACAGAGGGCAGGAGGTTGGGAGAGAGAGAAAGAAGTTGGGAAGATAGATTGAGAGGGGATGTGTGAGCCTGGGTGGGGATATGACAGAATTGGGGTGGGAGCGGATAGAGGGTTTAGTGGGAAAACTTCCTGAGAGACTTAGAACACAGAGTGTTCAGTTACAGAATGAAAGTTGGCTCTGAAGACGTGGCCAGAATACTGAACTGCCACCCCACATTCCCAACCCCTTCTTTTTTTTTTTTTTTTTCCCATCAACTTGTTTTTCAACCTAGGTGGTTCCTGGGAGAAACAGAAACCCATCACTTCTGCAGCTCAAGAATTCTAGGAAGAGAGGAATGGTTGTCATTCAGTAACTCCCAGCCCATCTCTGAAGGCCAGGGAGCAAGCCTCGTCCCAAATTCTCCACTGCAGGACCAGTAGAAGAGAGGCGTCAGCATAAGATGGAGAGAGAGCATCGAATGTACCTCACATTAGCAGACAATATTGCCTTGATTGCAGACAACACACATGAATTGAATTGATAAAGGAATCTTCCCATCAAAGCCAGAAATGAGCGGAAATTAACTTTAACAAAGTAAGTGACTGCATGGAAAGACAGAGAGAAGGAGCCCACTGTATCCTCCGCGTGTCGCCACTGCAGAAGAGCAAAGTGTCCGGCCCATCAGCGAGCACGGGAATGATTAATAAACACTTATGGGGACATTCATCTGACAGGGACTGACAAAGCCCACAATGATAGGGAGGAGGAGGCATTTCTCTTGATAGATGTATCTGAAATGCTCATTTACTCCTTTTTGATGGATTTAAATGTCCAGGTAGTCTTTCTCCATAGAAATTGATTTGGAAATGGTGCTGGGTTAAAAAGAAGAGATAGAGACTTAACTACATCGGCGTGGAGGGAAATGTATTCACCCTTGTCATCAATGCACAGATTGAGATGTGAGGAGGCTGGGAGAGGACTCACTCCTCGGATCTACAGCAAGCTAGGCCGGCATGAAATCACCCTGTAAATGGCATTAGTGATTAAATACTGCGCAGGTCTTTTTCTTTCAAGTCCAAAACAGGTGCTGGGCAGAAGTAGCCAACATAAGTCCCTCTGTTGCAGGTGAAACACTCATACATATAAAAATAAAACAAATCTAAAAAGAAACAGAGTGGTAATGAATAGAAAGAGAAATTCTTCAATCCATCACGCACAGGTAACTACCACTACTTTGGCTTATTTCATTCCAGATTTTCGTTATTGTTGTTGTTGTCCTGAATCTGGGGATAGACCATGGACCTTTATGGTATGCAGATACCCTAAAAAAAGTCGTTATTCTGTGTGCTAACAACAGCAAGCCCCCTAGGCCTTGCACATGTTAGGTAAGTGGTCTGCTACTGAGCTAAATCCTTAACAAGATCCCCACCCCTACCACATGGATTTTTCCATGTGGAAACTAGATCGTGGATTTGTTAGAATTTGGTACCTTTTATTTAATAAAATACTTTTACTCATTAATATAGTCATTTATACATAACACTTATTCATTTATTTATCTATTTATTTATTGACAGGCTTTCACTGTGCAGTCCTGGCTGGCCTGGAACTTGCTCTGTAGACTAAGCTGGCCTGAAGCTCGCAGAGGTTCTCCTGCTTCTGTCTCTTGAGTGCTGGGATTAGAAGTGTGTGTCACAACACCCAACATCCAAAATAACATTTGAAATACCCATGGACGGTTTCATTGTACAGATCTACACAACCAAGGCTGGGCATGAAATCTTGCCCCTGGAATCTCAGCTCTCAGAAGCCTCAGACAGAAAGAGAACATCGTGAGCTTGAGATCAAATGGGTGACGTAGTGAGATCTGGGACCGCTTGCTCTACAGAACGATGCCCTGTCTTAGACAAACAAATAAACAAACCAACATTTTTTTTTTTTTTTTTCTGAGACAAGGTGTCCCTTGTAGCCCTGGATGTCCTGGAACTTACTCTGTAGACCAGGCTGGCCTCGAACTCACAGAGATCCACCTGCCTCTGCCTCCCGAGTGCTGGGATTAAAGGCTGGCTCCACTGTGCCCAACAAAAAACCAACAATTTAACCTATTGCTTGTTATTAGACATTTAGAAATGTTTTTAACTGTTGAATGTCATAAAGAACTGGCCGTTTGCAAACCTCTCTTCTAACTTACAGTTCACATGTCAATCAATGCCGTGGGGATAACTCCTAAAGCCAAGGAGTCAAAACCAACTCCTATTGTGAAGCTTGGAATGTATGCAGCTGCACTGAATATTTCAATTTAATCCTGCCCCCAGGGCTCCAGAATATGTATTTCCCTAAATTGTCAACAACTTCCAACACTGAAGTTTTGCCTGTGTTTACTGCTATGAAAAATGGAAAGTTGGTTAAGTGGCGTTATTTTTCACTCAGTGAACTTACTGATAAAACAGTTAAAGAGCCAAATAATTCCCATCTAAAAGATGTTGGTCATGGTTTGACATGCATAGAAATATACATTCCATATGTAGGGACACAGAGGAAGAAAATCTGTAATATTCCTTATGTTGGTAAGTGGCTGATTGTGCAAATGGAACAGACACCCATCTCTGCCCTGTTTCAGACTCAAGCAGGGTTGTCTCAAGCACCTCCAAAACCTCACCTCTGGGTCACGATGGGCCCTTGGCTCTGTAATGGAGAGGGGGAAATCACAAACATCTAAGGGTCTTGAGAGCATGAAGAGGCACACTGTTTCCAAGTGTCCCGCTTATCCTACTATCTCTGTGGGAACAAGAAGCTTCTCCACCGAGAAACCGCTCTGCACACTGGAACTGGCTGCCTCCCTCCACATCAGTTTCTGCATGATTTTGTAAGCACTATTTGATGATGTTACTTCAGCTCTCTCTCTCTCAGTTGGGCTACTCCAGGCATCTCTACTGGATGCCATGGCATAGGATCTGATGATGTTTTGTTGCCTGCCTGCTGCTTCTCTCCACTGGCTACTTGCTATTGATTCTTTTACTTTTGCTTGCTATAGGCTTACTAAACTCACTCCTACAAATCCGGAAGCATGGCTACCTCGGATGATTCTCCTTACTATGTAGAACAGCATTCAATCCAAACTTGGTGATTATCTTAGGGTTTCTATTGCTGTGAAGAGACACTATGACCATGGTAACTCTTACAAAGGAAAATATTTAATTGAGGGTGGCTTACAGTTCAGAGGTTTAGTCCATTATTGTCATGGTGATGGACAGGCAGATATGGTGCTGGAGAAGGAGCTGAGAGTTCAACATCTTGATCCACAGGCAGCAGAAGCAACTGTGTGCCACACTGGGCATAGCTTGAGCATAGGAGACCTCAAAGCCCACCCCCAACAGTGACACACTTCCTCCAACAAAGCCACACCTCCTAATAGTGCCACTCCCTGTGGGCCTATGGAGGGCATTTTCTTTCAAACCACCACAGTGGTGAAATAGATGGTGGCCTCAGAGCTCCAGTGTTCTATGATTTCAGCTCCCCCACCAAGAAGCTTAGTTGCCTAGCCTTTGCATCCAAACTGATCTTGTCACTTGTCTTGGCTGGTGACAATAAAGGTAATAAGGCACTGATTCTAAGCCCTATATACTTCTGTGATCTCTAGGAGCCCTTCCTTCACCTTGAGAACAAATCCAAGCCAGCCACGAGGAGGTTCAGAGGCTATTGTGTGACACTATTCTTTGAGAGACATGAACAATGTCTACTAACCTCAGATGAAAAATTGGCAACAAAGAAAGTATGGACACCACCAACATCCCACATAGTGAACTGATGGGTTTTATTGGTATTACTTAAAGGAATATGGGTGAGGGGTTACTTACAGGAGCAGAAATGCCTCAAAGGTAATGGTGTCACCAAAAGCCCACCCCAACATGGGTGACGAAAGCTGGAAACCTGGAGCACACTGCATAGTATGCATGAAGTTCAACAGGTTACAGAGTGTCCTTTTCAGGCAGATCAGTTGAAGAGCTCCTCCCACCCATCATGGTTAGTCTCTGCTTAGTGGGTGGTCTCTGACTCTTCCAGGTAGCTTGGCCCAATCTCTGCTTCCAGGCATCTCAGCTTGGCAGAGTGTATCTCAGTAGACTTTTTTGCTTATTTATGCTTGGGGAGGGAGGGGCCTAGTGTATGTGGTCAGTTTCAGGGACTTCCTGGAGCCTTTGAGTTGTGTGCTTTCTGAACTTAAGGGGCTTCCCTGCCAGATGGAATGTTTCACCCCATTTTAATACATCCTAATTCTTAGTGAGACCCCTGTAAGATAGAGGCTTTGGAGGAAATTGTTACACAACTGAGGTCATCTAGAAGCTACCTTAGCCAAGGCTCACCTAAATCATTTGGCTCCCAGAGGACCTGCCAACTGCCTGTAGATACATCAGTACACCCAACAGATATAATCAAGCCAAGCCTAGATGGGCACAACCATGTAGACTAGCTGTACAGTGATTGTGATTTACAAATGCTGCTTCTGCTTCTCCTCTCCCTCCTTCTTCTCCTTCTTCTTTTCTTTTCTTTTTGGATTTTTGAGACAGGGTTTCTCTGTGTGGCCATGGCTGTTCTGGAACTCACTCTGTTGACCAGGCTGCCCTTGGACTCAGAGATCTACCTGCCTCTGTCTCCCGAGTGCTGGGACTAAAGGCATGTGCCACCACTATCCAAGCTTACAAATGTTCTTAACTTGTATTAAAATGGATACAAAATCCTTTGAGCTAAGTCTTGGAAAAGGAATGGAATTTAGACGGCTCTGTCTGTTGATTCGCTATGTGAGGAAGCTGGTAGTGTCAGTGTGGTTCTATACTCAATATTCATCTTTAGAGGCTATGATTGGCATGATGAAAACTGGTTGGCACTTGAGAATCTGTTAATAGTGCTTTCTCTTAGCCTATAACGATCTACTATTGTTAAATTTGTTGTAAACGGAGGTGGAGTTTTCTTGTCCCGACAGCTGGTCCCCAAATAAACACACAAAAGCTTAAATTACAAATTAAATTACAAAATTAAATTACAAAATGCTTGGTCAATAGCTCAGGCTAACTAGCTCTTATATTTAAATTAAACCCATTTCTATTAATCTATGTATTGCCTTGTGACTCGTGGCTTTACCTGTCCTCTAGCGTTTTGCTTCTTGGGCAGCTCACTGGTGTCTCTCCTGATTCTACCCTTCTTCATCCCAGCCCTCAGTTTGCCTGTCCCACAACTTTATTCTGCCTTGCTATAGGCCAATCAGTTTTATTATTAACCAATGAGAGAAATACATATCCACAGTGTACAGAGGGATTATCCCACAGCAGTTTGTAGTAATAAATGTTATTTTAACTTCTCGTTTTCATTCTTTTTTGTCGTTTGTTTCTGTAGTACTGGGAGTGGAACCCAAGGCCATGAGCATGCTATGCAGGCACTGAACTACTGAGCCATGTCCTAGCTGCTTTGGTAATCAGACCCCAGCTGCCAGCTCCACATATCCAAGACAGCACAGATAAGTCTATGTTAGTTTGCAGGGGTGAGGTGGGGGGAGGGGACGGCAGCTGCTTGTGAAATGACATTTGTACAAAATACAGTGAATTCTGCCTGCCTCCATCCTTGATATCTCTGACACTTGACCTATCACATTTACACACTTCAGAATAAATCTCCATCAGTCCTCAGGTTATTTTGTCTGTCTTTCTTTTTTGGTGGATGTTGCTCGTTTGTCTGACTGTCTGGTTTTCGGTGCTGCTGGTGGAACGTGGGGCCTTGCGCATGTTAGCCAAGTGCTGTGACATTGAGTTAGGCCCCCAACCCAATTCCTGGAATCGTGTGTGTGCGTGTGTGTACGTGTGTGTACGTGTGTGCGCACGCGCGTGCATGTATCAGAGGTAAACATTTAGTGTCTCTCCCCAGGAGCTATCCACCTATTTTTAATTTTCATTATTATTTATTTGTTTTGTTTTTTGAGACAGATTTTCTCTGTGTACCTCTGGCTGGCCTGAAATTCACTCTGTAGACCAGGCTGGCCTCCAACTCATAGAGATCCACCTCCCCAGTGCTGGATGGGCTTAAAGATGTGCCACATCTGCCTGTCTCAACCTTGCCAGTGCTGGGCTGACAAGCTCACAACATCATGCCTGGCTTTATATACGGGTGCTGGGGATTACACTCAGTTCTTAGACTTGTACAGCAGCCCTCTGCTAACTGAGCTGTCTCCCCAATCCTCTGACTCCTGACCCTGCCACACACCCTGGGTCCTATGCTGCAACAGAAGTCTGGCAATTTTACACGATGCCATCATTGACATTCAGAGACCCAGAAAGTATAAACAGCCTCATGAATCTTTACGGATTTTTTTCATGTGTATGTGTGTGCATGTTGTGTATGTGTGTGAATGTTTGCATGTGTGTAAAAGGTGTAGGTGCAGATGTAGCAGGCTTTCCTCGGGCCACCAATCAGCTCCCAAATAAAGACATGGAGATTCATAGTTATGAATGCTCGGCCTTAGCTTGGGCTTGTCCCACTAGCTTGTATAACTTAATTTAACCTGTTTCTCTCCATCTATATTTTGCATCAAGGCTTTTCCCTTTCTTTTATTCTGTATGTCCTACACATCTTTACATTGTTAAATGAATGCAGCATAAACAAACGTATTACATAGTTAAACACATTCTATTCCACAACATGCAGAGGCTGACACTGGGTGTTGATCATTCTCCACTTTACGTATTTAGGCAGTCTCTAATTGAACTCTGTGATCACTGAGTCAGCTAGTCTCATTAATCAGCTTGTTCTAGGGATGCCCCTGCTGCTGACTCCTGAGTGCCTGGATTATAGGTGAGCTACCAGACCTACAGTTGCCAGGCATCCGAGCTCCAATTTGTGGCAAGTGCTTCATGCACTGATCCACCACACATCTTGGTTTTAGATGTCCGTGGAGACCATGGAGCCACATGCAATTCATGACTCTTCTGTGCTGGACACCTCACCCCATCCCGGGGACATAGCACTCCTGTGATATGTCCCCTAAAGACTCATGTGGTGTGGCCCTCATCCTCTTGCTTTATTGGGACATACATGGTGGGACACTCGAGGAAGTGTCCTATTGGAAGGTCATTGCAGGCATGGTTGTGAAGTGGATATTGGGATAACAGCCTCCTCTTTTGTACTTAGCTTCCTGGCCACCATTTTGTGAGACGCCTTCAAACCTTTTCCCTTTTTACATCGACTATCTCAGGTACTTGTTGGTAGTAATGGAGGGTTGAGTAACACACTTGGGAGGTCTGATGTCCTCCAAGATTTCCAAGGATCTTGCAGCCTGTTCCCCTCAAGTTTTTCTTCTTTCTGCACAGCCTATCCCCCACCTCTCAGCCCCATCTTCCTTCAGCTTTCTCTAAGGTGCACCAGCACAGGCTTCTTGCAGATAGCCATGGTTTCTTTTTGAATTCTTTTGACACAGAGCCTCTCTACATAGCCCTGGCTGGCCTGGAACTCACTATGTAGATCAGGCTAGACTCAGACTTATAGAGATTCACCTGCTTCTGCCTCCTGAGTGCTGGGATAAAAGATGTGTGCTACCATGCTCACCCCCTTAAATACACACACACACACACACACACACACACACACACACACACACACACACATTGTTTTTTCAAGACAGGGTTTCTCTGTGTAGCGTTGATTGTTCTGGAACTTGCTTTGTAGAGCAGGCTGGCCTTGAACTCATAGAAATTCACCTGCCTCTGCCTCCTAGTGCTGGGACTAAACATGTGCCACCACTGCCCACCCAGTGATTTTAAAAGAGTATTTTCTGAAGGGAGATTGATCCTTTTTTCAGGGTTCATCCAATTCGCAAGGACTTTTCAGAGCAGTTCCTGTTTCCCTTGACACAATTTTTCTTGCTCTTTAAAACAAAATTGTGTGTGTGTGTGTGTGTGTGTGTGTGTGTGTGTGTGTGTGTGTGTAATAACCTCCAAAGGCCAGAAGAGGGCAGAAGATCCTCTGGAGCTGGAGTTTCAAGTAGTTGTGAGCCACCTGATATAGATGCTTGAGAACTATATGTTAGTCCTCTGAAGATCAGCAAGTGCTCTTAACACTTGAGCTGATTTTTCAGTCCCTACTTTTCCTCACTCAAGATAGAGAGTCTGGCTGTATAGTCCTAGAACTCAATATGTAACCCAGGCTGGGGCTTGAAACTTCAGTCCTCTAGCCTCTGCTTTCTAAATGCTTATCACCATGCCTAGATAAGCATGGACTGGTGTTTCTGGTTGTGAACTCAACACATGAGTGAGTACTAATTAGTTCCTCACGTTATAAAGGACCAATATAAATAGTCACTATAGTTTAAGTCTGAAGAGTCTTTCAAAGAAAAATCTCTGGTGTTCCATCACGAATATAATAATAATACTAAGGGCAAAGACCACACATTTACTTCCCTCCATTAGGCAAAATTAATAGAGATGCAAAGTCCCCGCTAGTCTAGGCTTCTGCTTAGGAGCAGGCTGTTGGAACAAGGTGCCTTTCCTGCCTGCTGGTTGCCATCTCTGTGACTCTGAGATGCCAGGTGTGGAGGCTGGGTTTGGATTCTCACATGGCAGGAGGGCTGTGATGGATGGGGGTCCAGTTGAAGTCAGAGCTCAGATGAATGCTGTGGGCTGCTGCGCCTGCCAGCTGGGGGCTGGATTTTTCTCAGGCCATTTTTTAGCTTGCTATAAACTTACGACTGTTTCCATGAAGTGGGGGTGGGGGAGAGGGGCAGAGCTGTTGACAGGGTGGGCTGTGAGCCACAGGCCACCGTGGTAGAGCTCTCTGAATGGTGGGGTTCCTGCTTGTCCAGGCAGTTGGGGGGTAGGGTGGGCCCTGTTCTTATTCTGAAGTTTCCTACTTCAGGTATCAAGGGAAAGTTGCTGGAAGAAGATATTGGTTCCACCCACAGAGGGCTCTGGCAGGGAAGTGGTTCTTACCCCAACTGTGAGATGTTTGAAAGGAAGAAGGCTTGCCTGACTCAGCCCCCACACCACCCCATGCTCAGAACTGGAACAGCCACAGACCGAGAGGCCCAGCTAAGTGAAAGGCTCTTCTTTCAATGCCAGAAAGGATCTTCTGCTGTGGAAGAATCCTTCTGTACACTGTGTGAATCTATGTCACTATGATTGGTTTAATAAAAAGCTGACTGGCCAATAACTGAACAGGATAAAGTTAGGCAGGAAAGCCAAACTGAGTATGATGGGATGAGGAAAGGCAGAGTCAATCTGGCCAGATGGAGAACCAGTTGGGCACACAAAAATGGGATAGAGGTAAAAGCCACGAGCCTCAGGGAAGCACATAGATTAATAGAGATGGGTTAGATTGTAAGAGCTAGTTAGTAACAAGCCTGAGCTATTGGCCGAGCATTTGTAATTTATATTAAGTCTCTGAGTCAGTTATTTGGGAAGCGGCTGCCAGTTATTTGGGAAGCAGCTGCTGGTTATTTGGGAGCAGGCAGTGGGACATGAAACTTCCACCTACATTTTTCCTTCTTGGGTAGTGTGGCCAAGCCAGCCAGGCTCATCTCTTTCTCCACATCACCAAAGTCAGGCAGCCACAAGGGGTACCAGGGATTTGAGCACTGGTCCCTCTTACTCAGACTCTACTACAGGCACCTGCTGTTCACAGAGACACAGGAACTGTGCACTGGGAGACTCTAGTCAGGCGTGTCCAACCTGAAGCTCATGGGCTGTGTGTGTCCCAGGATAGCCATGAAGGTGGCTCAGCACAATTGTGACTGACAAGGTCGGACCTCAAGGTCAAAAGGTTGGACACCTAGGGGAAGGGAGGAAGAGGAGATATTGTGGATAATGCTGCTTCCAATTCCTGGAGGTGCCTGTGAGGCAGCTAGGAACACCGTTAGGAGGCAGTCTCTGTCACAGGCTGCTGGTGCAGCCTAGCTTCCCTAGCTCCTCAAAACTGAGAACTTAAAGTTACACTTCCTAGACTGCCATTGGGAGAAGCAAACTGCTGCTTCACTCTAGGACAAAGATCCTTTCTTTGTGTGGTTTGTGTTGCAGTAACAGAATATCTGAGGCCGGGTAAGCTTTAAAACAAAGAACCATTTTAAGAGAGACTTGTGGCTCACTTGCTCTAAATTCCTATCCAGCAAAAAAAAAAAAAAAAAGGAAATTAATTTGGCTTGAGATATAAAAGTTGGAAAATCCAAGACATAGAGGCTATGTCTGGCAGGGCCTTCCGTCTGCATCATTCCAGGAGAAACAAAGGCAAGAAAAGGCAAGCGCAGGTGAGCAGGAGCAGGCCAAGCATGGTTTTTTAACTACAAATCCACTTTCAAGGCAGCTCACACATTCTTGTAACATCATCCCTGCTCTCAGACCCTATGCCTCTCACTAAGCTCTGCCTCAGGTACTTGAACTGAGGAGCACTTTGAAAGCACAGCAGCATATGAGTGCAGTCATCTCAGACTGGAGTTCTCGGCAATGGAGAGCTGTCCTTCTGCCATCAGAAGCATAGTGAAGCAGGTTCTTTCTTTGAGACACTATCAAGTAAAGGTACCTGTGACCCACTGGTAAGGAGTCCAGGGGACCAGCAGAGTGGTAGCCGGGGCTGAGAGTCTCAGATTAGTCTCTTTTAACAGCCATCCACTGTGCTGGGAGCAAGGCAAGGTAGGAGCAGAGCCTAGAACATGAGCAAAGGAAAGCATGAAGGCCCCACATAGAACAGGAAGTGCCAGAGGAGGACCTGGAGAGGGTGTCAGAGGTTTGAGCTGAGAACTTGGACAAGAAGGTGATGTTTGGTGTGTAGCAGAAAAGACGTATTTTGGAAGGGAAGACACACAAGGCAGATGGGAAGTCTTTCCTGGACACCGATGCATGGCTCGGAGGCTTGGAGCAATTGCTCTGGCTTCCTTATTCCCAGGATGGAAATCATACACTCATCTGATAGGGCTGGTCTGGGGAGTCCGTGAGACAATATGGGAGAAGTCACAGAACAAAGTCCTTGATGACAGCACATATGTTGAGCATTTGGTCTCTTCCCACCCCCACCCCCCATGTGTCACAGGCTCTGCATCACTGGTGCCCCGTCTTCCTGTAGCCATAATATGGTGGCCGACAGGTGACAAAGGACCACTGTGCCTACGCTGGCAGGTGATTACCAAGTGGGAGTTGCTTGCCTCTTTTTCTCTGCTCGTGTCCTGACTTCTTATCCCTTCTCTTCACAATGCTTTCCAGCCCCAGTTCTCTTCCCTAAGGCACGTAACCCCAACCATCTCCCCTAGGGATGCTGGCTTGCTCACACCATCGTGATAGCAGACTTTTGGACATGTAAAAGCCTTTTGTTGTCTGCAAATTGTAGAAAATATCCCTGGCACTTCTGTCCTGCCAAGGACTCAGGAGAATTGGAGAGGATGAAGATCTGAGGGTGAGAAAACAAATTGGAATGCGTGTGGTGGCGTCAGCCACTTGTGTCTCTGGGAATTGCTATGTTGAAGATGGGGAAAGCCATCTTGGGACTTTCGTGTCTTCCTTTGTTCTCACCTTGGGTTGGGTAGAATCAGTGATCATTACGTTGCTTGTTGGAAGCATTGTTATGCCAGGTCTTGGTGCCACACAGATACCACAGACTCTCAGCAAATGAAGCCCAAGGAAGCCCTGTCCTGAATACGAAATTCTGTCTGAGAGAATGTGGGAAACAGTACGTTTACAGGAGTGACTGTGGGTGCTGGAGAGGAGCCATTCCCGAGTCTCTTGCATAAGCAGAGGTGTGTGGTGTGTGATGGTGTGTGGTGTGTGGCAGAGCCGGCTTCTTGTGGCTGCAGTGACCAAACATATCTGTGGTTTGTTTGAAGGCAGCCATGCCACTAGGGATGGCTGGGTGTCCTGGGGCAGCCCTTATCTGAGGCCACGTGATACTTACTGTGAGTAGCTGCCCTGGTGAGGAAGCGTTGGGCTCAGAATCCTATGGTGGTATTTTATTTGTGCCCTAACAAATGAAGCCTGCCAGGGTATCAGAGGGAAAAGCCAGCCACTATATTAAACAGAGGTCAGGCAGTGGGAGCATATGCCTCTAATCCTACCATTCGGGAGACAGAGATTCATCCAGATCTCTGTGAGTTCAAGGCCACAGTAGGAACAGAGCCAGGCAGTGGTGGCACACACCTTTAATCCCAGCACTAATCACAGAGGTCTGGAGGTCTGTACAGATAGACAGGAGGTGATGTAGCTCGGCAGAAAGAGGAAGTGGTGTGTGTGGCTGGGTGGAGAGAGGAAGTAAGATGTCAGGGCACAGAAAGGTATATAAGGTGTGAGTATACAGGAAGAATTTCTCTTGGGCTGAGGATTTCCTAGTGGTAAGAACTTGTGGCTGGCTTCTTCTATTCCTCTTATTTTTCAGCTTCACCCTAATATCTGGCTCCAGGTTTTTTTGTTTTGTTTTGTTTTGTTTTGTTTTATTAATAAGACCTTTTAGCAATTCATGTTACAGAATCCTTTCAATCTATGGCCATAGCCAGTCCCAAATCTTATTACAGGTGTGACCTTGAACAAGTATGAACAATGTGACGCTGTGGCTATTACCTCTTCTGTGAGTGACAATACCTCCTCTGAGGACACTTGAGATTAATGTGGAAAGTCACTTGAAGATTGGGTCTGAGTGAGGGCTCCTGGCAGCTCTGAGGGTATGGAGGTTAGCTGGAAGGTCTTGCCCTAGTAGGTGACGCATCTATGAGCTTCACAGCTCTGGAACATAGGGCAAAGCTGCTGCAGAGTGGCTAGCTCTCCCCATCTTCATGGCTGAGGGATTTGGGATTGCCAGTGCTCTTCAAAAGGCTTTCGAGTATAAGTGGCCCAAGGTCATAGAGGAGGTTGCTTAACTGCTGTAGGTGATGGTCACCAGGATGGGGCTGGTCCTCTGCTTTGCATGGGAAGTTCTATGGTCTGTTAGAGTCAGTCAAAATTGACTTGTCTCTACAAAGATTGCAACAGACAAGTGCATTAAACTAACTAGAATGAATATGATGGGATTGGGGACAGATTTGTGTTTTTTGGGAAGCTGTCGCCTGCCTAGCAATCCGCTCTTCCCAGACTTGGAGCGTAACCTCCAGCTTCTTGCGGGACACGTGGGAGGGAATCTCTGCTCAGTCCACAATCGCGTCACTTTTGTCCACTCCACTCTGTCAAAGACTGTGCAAGAGTGTAAGGACTGTCTGTCTGTAGAGAGACAGACAGAACGACAGCCCTGCCATCTGCTGGCTGAGGGGTGCTGTGCAGACAACTATGCCCTCTATGCCCCCTCAGCTTTCATCAGTAAAGTGGGGGTGTGGAAGCCACACCCCCTTCTGCACGGTTATGGTTTCTGCAGCTTTGGTCACTTGTGCTCAATTGCAGTCAGAAAATACTAACTGGGTGCTGTGGGATATTCTGTGTGCTGTGAATATGTGTTGCTCTGATTGGTTGATAGATTGGCCAGTAGCCAGGCAGGAAGTATAGGCAGGATAAGCAGACAGGGAGAATTCTGGGAAGACAAAGGCTGAGTCAGTAGATGCCAGCCTGCCATCCAGGGAGCAGCATGTAAAACAGCACACATGTAAAGCCATGGAACACGTGGCAACATACAGATCAACAGAAATGGGCTGAGTTTAAACATAAGAGCTAGTCAGTGGTAGGCCTGAGTGAATGGCCGAGCAGTTTTAATTAATATAAGCTTCTGAGTGATTATTTTATAAGCAGGCCACGGGACTGCAGGGCCCAGGCAGGACCAGAGAAACTTCTAGCTACAACTGGAGAACTGCAAAAGTAAACGATGAAGGTTTTAGAACGCAGACCATTCACTCTCCTGCTTCACTAGCGTACCCACACTTGTGGGGCCACCTGACCCCGCAGTCTGCTCAGCTGAGGGATCCACAGGCACAATGCCATGGTACCTGTGCTCAAGCGACTCTTACTTTACATAGTAATGGTCCCAAAAGGCATGAGCAGTGATGCCGGGTATCTCATCAACTATCTTTACAATCCTTCTTGTTGGTGACTACACTCATTAACATCTTACTGTGATTATCTTATGAATTAACTTTATTACAGGCTTTTATGGATGAGTGAGGAAAAACACCATGTGTAGGGTTCGGTATTATATATGGTTTCAGGCATACAGTGTGGTGGGGCTCTTAGGGTACATGCCCTGAGATAGAGAAGGACTTCTGAGACAAACGACTTCTCTGTACTACTGGAGGCTGAAACAGGGACTCTACACATGCTTTGAAGTGCTTCATCACCGAGTTCCATCCCTGGGCCTGTAAGATTGATTTTAGAGGGATGCTTGTGGGTATTAGTGCTGATGCTACCATCATCCAGCTTTCAGTCAACGTGTGTTGTTGGAGACAGATGAGGATGTACATTTCTTAATTTTTTTCTTTTTCTTTTTTGGTTTTTGGATTTGGTTTCTGTGTGTAGCTCTGGCTGTCCTTGAACTTTTTCTGTAGCCCAGGCTGGCCTCAAACTCACAGAGATCCATCTGCCTCTGCCTCCCAAGTGCTAGGATTAAAGGTGTGCGACGGATTCAGTTTTTTCTTTTGACACAGAAGAGTGTGTTGAGGGAAGTGCTCTACCAATGAGCTATGTTCCCAGCCCTGCTCAAAACTTCTCTAGCCATGACTGACATGCAGTAAAAATCCTGTATCTGATTAACAGTAATAAGCGGCATCAAGAGTAGCATTGGGGCTGGAGAGCTCTGAGATACCACCTGAGCTATGACACAGACATCAAGTATAGAAGCTGCTTTGTCCAGTCCCTGGCCACGTGGACATTCTATAAAACTTTAATCCAGGCTGGGTGGTGGTAGTTCACACCTATAACCCCAGCACTCGGGAGGCAGAGCCAGGAGGATCTCTGTAAGTTCCAGGCCAGCCTGGTCTATAGAGTGAGTTCCAGGAGAGGCTCCAAAGCTACAGAGAGAAACCCTGTCTCTGAAACAAACAAACAAACAAACAAATGGAGTGAACAGCTGCAGGGTGTGGAGACTGGCCAGCCCAGCAGCAGAGGAGGGTCTCAGACTGCCAAGCTGTCTGTAGATTGTGCAGAGCTCCAGGGTTGGTGACCCATGTTTATGGTGACACAGTGGCTTCTGCATCACCCCTGCTCCTGTAAGTTAACCCTCATCCAACACCCCTGTTAGTGGCCCCAATAAAAATTTATTGGTTCACCAAGTTAGACTTTGGTGCAATCATTACTTTGATTTGTTCTGGGATTTTTCTAGTGTGAATAGAGGGTGTGTGTGTGTGTGTGTGTGTGTGTGTGTGTGTATGTGTGGTGTATATGTGTGCGTGTGGTGTGTGTATGTGCGTGTGTGTGCGTGTGTGTGTGTGTGTGTGTGTGTGTGTGTGTGTGTGTGTGTGTGTGTGTGTGGTGTTGCACCTTCTTAGGAAGTCTATCCCACAACAGAAGCAGCACAGATGACATAGAATTTGGGGAAAATGAACAGTATCAGTGTGTTATGGAGCCAAGAGGCTGATACATGCATAGCTGGAGCCCCTGAATAGGGGTGCAGAAGAAATAATGAGGTAGCCGCCAAGTGAGCCCGTAGACCCACAGCCTTCAGTAAACTGGGAGCAGAGACAGAAACCACACCATGGCGAGTCACAGCCAATGACAGAGCTCTAAGATGGCCAGAGAAAAGCCACAGAGAAATGGGTGAGGGGCACTGTCTCACAGAAAAGAATGTAAATGAGGAACATGTTAAAGTGGTATAGGAGCCGGGCAGTGGTGGCACACACCTTTAATCCCAGCACTCAGGAGGCAGAGGCAGGCGGATCTCTGTGAGTTTGAGGCCAGCCTGGGCTACAAAGTGAGTTCTAGGACAGCCTTCGAAGCTACACAGGGAAACCCTGTCTCGAAAAACCAAAAAAGAAAAAAAAAAAAAAAAGCAGTGTAGAGAAAGGAAGGGGGGGGGGGGAAAGGAGGAAAGAGGGAGGGAAAGGAGGGGGAAACCTGGAAACAGACAAATCAACACCAAAAGCAACACAAACACAAAATCAAGAACAACGAAACCCCACAACCAGCTTCAGCTTTTGAACCTCTGCGTCTACACACAGTGAAAATATCTTCAGGACCAGAGAGCACATACCTCAGAGCTAGAGCCCTTGCTTAGTGTCCACTAGAAGTGGGGCTGGAGATCACCCAGTGGTTAGAGCACTTACTCTTGCAGGGGACCCAGGTTTGATTCCCAGCACTCACCTGGTGGCCCACGACCATTTGTCGCTCCAGTTCCAGGGAATCTGATGCCCTCTTCTGGCCTCTGCTGGCACATACATACACGAAGACAGAACACTCACATAAAATGAAATGAATAAATCTAATCTCTCTTTTTGGTAAGTGAGATGATGAATGTCTCCAGTGGGAACTTGCATGGAGCTCTAATCTAAAGAGGTAGAACCAGGAGCCACCAGTGTTTCGTGATGGCTCAGTGTAATGAATGATACGGCATGGGGGGGTTGGGCCAAGGTGCCCCACAGCAGGTGATGAGAGAGACATCATGCGGGCAGTACGCAGTGAAGAGGTTTATTGAGGGGGGGGAAGAGGGGAGAGAGAGAGAGAGAGAGGTGCACACCTCGTGGGGACAGAGTGGGGTGAGGAGTTTTCTCTTAAAGGAGGCTTTCTGTCAGCACACGCAGGGCAGGTCCCCAAGGGGCAGGCCAGAGTGCCAACACTTAGGACATGACTTTTACTGTGAATGGAGTTTCTGATGTGAAAAACTAGATTTTCAGCTGGCCAAAGCAAAGGGCCTTTAGCCAACTGAGAACTGAAATCCTTAGCTTGGCAGCTGGTAAAAGGTTTCAGCTAGACTTTGCCTCTTACTGTCTCTGTAACTTCCCCTTTCCATCATGCCTCAGTCTCTCACACCAAAGATTTAAACATTTTATCCATCCATCATCACTATAGTTACAGTTTGCCCAAGACAGCCTCATGATGCAGTCCTGGGTGGCCTGGAACTCCCTATGAAGATCAAGCTGGCCTCAACTTGTCGAGATGCCCCTGCCTCCCAAATGCTGGGATTAAGGCGTGTCCTCCAGGCCTATTTATTCATTATCATGTGTGTTTGCTCATATGATGGGTACGCCATGATTCGTGAGTAGAGGTCTGAGGGCAACTTGAGGGGTTCTCTCCCTCACCACAGGATTTACAGGTGAATTCTAGGGATTGAGTTTAGGGGCCAGGCTTGTAGAGCAAACACCTTTCCCTAGAGTCTTCCCTAGGAGCCTGGCTGATGTCAGGGAGTCGCCTCTTCTCTCCTTTGAATCTCATTAGCCAGCTTCTCGGTGTTTGGTAGAATTTGGGAGGTAGAGGATCAGAGTTCAAGGTCATCCTCAGCTACACAGCAAGATGCAGTCTAGCCTAGGATCCATTCTCAAAGAATAAACAAGCAAACAGACAAACTAAGTAAAAATGAAGTGAGATGATAAGAACAAACTCCTTTTCAGTTCAGATGGTTACAGTGGAGCAGACACACACACACACACACACACACACAAACCTATACACATACACACATACACCACACACACATGTACACATACGAACACACACTTGCACACACACTTGCACACACACATGTACACACATACAGGCATACACGCATGCACATACTTACACAACACACACGCATGCGTGCACACCCACTTGCATGTACACACAAGTACTACACACACAGACACACACACAGGCATGCATCGTAGGGTGTAGATGGTTTAAGGTAGGTGACGCCTTATCAGGTGCTAGCCGCTGCCCTCTTGGTCTGTAGTCACAGGTCAGAATCTGCCTTGACGCTCTCTGAGTCCTGAATCACAGCCCGCAGGAAGGTTGCCTGGTTAGCCAGACTGTGCCAGCCTCTTTCTGTTGCTGAGGTTTGCCAAAGTCGCATCTGAGATTCTGTTCTCACCTCATGAACCAAGTTCTTGGGAAAGACCATATCTTAACCCGAACCATTCGGTGATGAGAGGTTGGAATGTTGCAATCCCAGAGCCAAATTATTCTGGGTCATCTTTAGTTCCCCATAACAGCCATTTATTACCTAACTTCTTATGTGACCTAACATCTTTGTGACTGTGCTGGCTGGGTTTTATATCACTGTGACACAAGCTGGAGTCATCAGAGAGGAGGGAGCCACAATTGAGAGAATACCTCTATAAGATCGGCCGTGGGCAAGCCTGTAGGGTATTTTCTTAGTTAGTGACACATGGTGGAGGGCCCAGCCCATTGTGGGTGGAACACCCCTGGGCTCTGTAGTCTTGGGTCTATAAGAAAGCAGACTGAGCAAGCCATGAGGAGCAAGCCAGTAAGCAGCGCCCCTCCAGGGCCTCTAAATCAGCTTCTCTCTCCAGGTTCCTGCCCTGCTTGAGTTCCTATCCTGGCTTCCTCCAGGGATGGACTGTGATGTGGAAGTACAAGCTAAATAAGCCCTTTCCTTCCCAACTTGCTTCTGGCCATGGTGTTTCGTCAGAGCAATAGTAACCCTAACTAGGAGAGGACCATTAGGTAAATCCTTTGGGATGTACGAACAAGGATGCTGTCAGATAGCGTCAGCTGTGATTTCCCCACTTTCTTGTACCTGCCTACCTGATTTTTCTACCAAACAATCTGAAAAGTACCATGATTTAAGACTCTCTCTGTTACTATAAACTTTCATGGAACTGACACTGTGTTGGAACATGGCATTTGGGGGTGACCTCCTCTGTGTTCCCAGGCCGTGGTCACTCCTATCTGACTCTCTCATCCTCTTTGAGGTGTGAGTGAGAACTCCTTAAAAGAGCTGTGCAAAGACTGATTTATTAGAGCTACAGTGATGTGGAGAGGTTGGAATGCTGCAGGTCTAGAGCTTAACTAAACTTTATCTTTGGTTAGCTTTAGCCCCCTAAATAGCTACCTTGTCCACCTCTGTGTCTGGCCTGACATCTTGTGACTAACAGATTAAAGCCTTTTGGAATTTATTAACCTAGCAGTCCACTAACTTCCACCAATCTAAACACTAAGAATAGCATTATATAGCACCTGAGCCCTAAAGGAGAGATCACCCATCTCTTTGTGACCCTCTCATGCTTCTACCAATGTATCCTGTTTGTTTATAGACATGGTTTCTCTGTGTAGCCTTGGCTGTCTTGGAACTCACTCTGTAGACCAGGCTGGCCTCGAACTCACAGAGATCCACTTGCCTCTGCCTCCTGAGTGCTGGGATTAAAGTCATGTGCAACCACCGCCCGGCTTTCCACCAATGTATAAGTTTTAAGTCTGTTAGTATAAACACCTCATGAAATTGTTTCCATGTTAGACCATTGTATCTGGGAAGATCTAGATGTACCTGAGACATGGTCATTCATATTTGCTCCAGAATAAACCATCTCTTTTATTCCTTTGAAGGGTGAGCTGAACAAATCTTTGCATCCTTCCACAGCTCCTGGGGACGGCCTGCTGTCCTTCATCGCTCACCTCCTGCTGTTGGCCAACTGAAGAGAAATAAAATGTCCTATCAGCAGCCAGAAAAACCAGGGCCAACCCATAGAGTGACCGACCTACTGTTTTGGGCCCTGAGATATTAAAATAGCCAGAGGGCTTGAGACTAGGACAGTGACATAGACCAATGTGTCAGTTCCGGTCCTGTGATAAAACACTATGACCAGAAGCAACTTACAGAAGGAGGAGCTTGTTTGGGTGCCAGGGGATGACAGTCCATCAGGGTGAGGAAGCACGGCTGCAAGAGGCAGGCAGAAAATTCACATCTTCACACACAAGCAAGATACAGAGAGAGCAAACTGTAAGTAAACACAGCTTTTTACTATCAAAGCCCACCTCCAGTGAAATACTTACTTCAACAAGGCTGTTCTCCTAGATTTCCCTAAAGAGCACCACCAAATAGGGACCAAAGTATTCAAGTATCTGAGCCTATGGGGGAAGTTTCCCATTGAAATCACACAGCCATTCAAGCATATCAGACCCAATGTTTACATGCTTAAAGATGTTTTGGGTTGAGTGTATAGCTCAGTAGATCACTTGCCTAGCACACAAGAAGCTATGGATTCTACTCTAAGAACTGCCAAAGAAGTTCCCTGGACTTTTGAAGATGTCAGGAGCACATTTGTAAGGACTCCAACTCCTTCCCACTTCCACCTCCTACACGCTAACCTGAATCTAGAAGCATTAGGCTTTGTTTTCATATAGCAAATTTACTATCAACCAAACCTTCATGAAATGTTAATGTTCTCTCCCTCTATGATTCCAGCAAGATCAGTGAGGTTGGGTTTTTGATCTAGTGTTTTATTTGCGGGGCAACCGGAGAGTCACAAATAGTGACTCCTCGCCCTCTTAGGTCTCCTACCCTCTCCCTCGTTCTTGGTTTTCTCAGAGAAATGGCTCTTGTTTCCCCTGTGGTCCCCTCTTAGGCTACAGTGGGACCTCTTAACCTCAATAACAATCATCCACATGCAAACACTGAAGCCACAACCCAAGGAAGGCCTGTGATAACCAAGGCTATAGACATGGTTTGTTTTGTTTTGTTTTTTCCCATATGGTTAATGGATGGAATGTTTTATCAAGGGGACTAGCTTACACATGCTTTCTAGAAGAAAGACCAAGGAAGCTCGTCCCTGGGCCACCAACATCTCTGCGAAGCTGCTCCAGTTAGCCTACAAATCCCAGAGTCATGCAGGCAGGCATCCCCTTGGATCCCCACTTTCTGGCATCCCCAAGAACTTGACTTTAGGAATTCCTCCCACGCTCTGCATCTCCTCCCACACTGGTGTCTCTCCGCACTCCGAGGCTGGGGGTAGGATGGGGGAAGGGAGTTTGGAAGGACACAAACTTGGGAAATAAACACTTTTTTGGGAAACCTCCAGATTGTCTTAGAATCAGCAGGACTCATGAACCAGCCACAATAGGTTCACTTTCATGTGGGTGCCGAAGCAGGCAAGACTTCCAGGCAAAAAGTCTGAATGTGAATTTAGCTAGTTTTGGATAAAGACGCCTTTCAGCGTCAATACACACCATGAATGCAGCCTCGGTGGAGTTACAACTTAATGAGCTGAGGGGAAGTGCACAGGGTCAGGCCTCATCTCCCAGTCTCTGTCATGCTAATCAGTTAGGCCGCCTGCATCTGAAAAACTGCTGGAATTTTTATTTGCATTTCATTTGCTTGGAAGGAAATTGACCCAGATGGTCCACAAAGGCCCTAGGAGGCTGGCAAGCAGTGTCGAACTGCACACTTCTCCGAGGGCCTGCCCTTGTCTGCCCATCCCTCTTTGAGCAGAGGGCATAAAAGATTAAAACAGCGGAAGGGAATTGATTTCATGATTTTTAGATAATTTCCCCAAGATTTTAGAAAGGACCTCCGAAAACCTAATTTAATCAGCCAGGAGCTCAATAGTAATTACAGGGAAGAAAAGCTAGGGGTAATGAAAGAGGAGGTGAGGATGTTTTGCTGTTGCCGGTGGGAACCTTTCTTAATAGGATAAGTCTAAAAACTAAATGATGCTAATAGCATCAAGCACCGGCAGCCAGAGTCCACTGCTGGCGCCGCAGTCAGCAGATGATGGATTGCCTAAGCCACCGTTCTCGCCAAGGGGAGCTCTGACAATCGGCCACAGAGGTGACCTGCCTGGCATTTCCATGAGTATTTGCCTGCATCTCAGAGCTGGGGGTCTGTGAGAGAGTCTGGGTTTTGTCTCTGCAAAGTCCCTTGCAGTGGAGGGCTCTCTCCCATCCAGGTAAGACATCTGCCTTGGCACAAGCCTTGATAGTGTAGTATTTGAGTGCTTTCTGAATCTAAGTCAGGCTCTACCATCTGTAGGCGGTGTGACCTTGGGTGGGGATTGGCTAGCCTTGGATTTTGCACCTCTGTGACTTAGCAAGTGGAGCGGAGACAAGACTAGCACCCTCACCCCAGTGTTTCTGTGCATGGAGATGGGGAAAGGCACAAAGTACGCTGACCGCAGAGCCAGAGACAAAGGAGGCCAAAGACAAGTCACAATTATCACCGTCACCGATCAACTTTCTCTTCTGGTTTTTAAGTAGAAATACTTTCTGGCCCAATTAAAAGCAGGTTCATATAAAAAAAAGAAGGGAAGGGGCTGTAGTGTTGTTTGCTCTTGCAGAGGACCAGGGTTTGGTTCCCAGCACCCACATTGTTAATATTTGGATCCACCTCTTGAAATCCCACCCTTGGTGCTGCCTTGGGTCCTGATTTAAAGCCCCCTTTTAAAGGAAAAACTCCACCCCTTCCTCTCTCTCCCTCTCTTCTGCCTTTTTCTCCACGAGGTGTGCACCCCTTGACCTCTCTCTCTCTTCTCCCCCTCTTTCCTATCTTTCTCTTCATCTCTCTATTATAATGAACTCTCCACGTGGATGCAGTGTCTGGATTGTGAATTACTGGCTACCGCCGCCACCGTGCCTACATGGCATGCGTCTGCTCAGCCCACCATTGCATCTGCCCAGCAGGCCAGAAAATTTTCCCTCATGAGTGCATAATTCATAACACTGACGGCCATCATCACCAGGCAATCCCACTGCTTTCTCCTGCTCACTGGCAGTCTGAGGAGCTCTGGGATCCTGTACCACTCACCATTTTTTTTTTTCCCAAGGGATCTTCACCCTACTGGATCAATAAAATTCCATTCTTCCCTTCTGGCCATTTTCCCACAAGTGAGGATTCCTCTAGTTTCACTCACTGATACCTATGGTGATACTGTGTTCCCAAAAATAGTGTGCACCTGGGGTCAGAGAACAGAATAGCTACAATATTAAACATAGAGGTTAGGCAGTAGAAGCACACACCTTTAATCCTATCACTTGGGAGGCAGAAATCCATCCGGATCTCTGTGAGTTTAAAGCCACACTGGAAACAGCCAGGCATGATGACTCACACCTTTAATCCCAGGACATAATAGCAGAAAGCAGAAAGGTATATAAGGCGTGAGGACCAGGAACTAGGCCTGGTTAAGCTTTTAGGCTTTTGAGCAGCAGTTCAGCTGAGATTCATTCAGATGAGGACTCAGAGGCTTCCATTCAGAGGAAACAGGATCAGCTGAGGAATTTGCAAGGTAAAGTGGCTGTGGCTTGTTCTGCTTCTCTGATCTTCCAGCATTCACCCCAATACCTGACTCCAGGTTTGTTTTTATTAATAAGACCTGTTAAGATTCGTACTACAGGTACCACGTGTCTTTCAAGCTCTAAGCCCCACCCCCCATGTGATGGCATATATGGAGGCAGCCTGTGCCCTCTCAGTTCCATGGCCCACAGTCTTTCTGATGATGGTCCGTTGGCTATCTTGCACCGTTATCATTGGCCCTTGCTGACCCTCTGGGCTGCCAGAGATCAGTCTGCTGGGTCTTATATCTCATTGTGGAAAAATACGCCTACGCCCTCCCATCCCAGCTCCTTCCTCATTGCTAACTCCCCCATGCTCCTCCAGCCTCTGCCAAGCAATTATGGCATCACCTGTCACCAGGTTCCTTTACCCAGCATGTACACCCCTCACCTCTACTACCTGTCCTTGCCTGTAATTCTAGCTCTTAATCTTTTCTCTCTGTCCATTGACTCTGTTGCCAGGACTTCCTGTTCGACCCTGGGACTTTGGCGAGGGGTCCTTCCCCCATCCCACCGGCTGCTCTGCCTCTGCTCAGAGACAAGTCCTCCCTCCCTCCAGTAACCTGCCTTCCTCTGCTGCTGCTACTATTCAAGGCCCCTTCAGTCCTTCACCTCTGCCCTCCTCTGTTTTTCTCTCTGCTATTTGCTGGCTTCCTCTGCTATTTGGTGTACAAAGCAGTCCACATGGCCTCCAGTGGCTCTCACATTGTTATGTTATGGGGCCAGGCACCCAGAGGAGAACACAAATGCCTTGATCCTAATTCTTTTTTTTTTCCTCTAAGATTTATTTATTTATTATGTATACAGTGTTCCACCTGCATATATGCCTGCAGGCCAAAAGAGGGCACCAGATCTCATTATAGATGGTTGTGAGCCACCATGTGTGTGGTTGCTGGGAATTGAACTCAGGACCTTTGGAAGAGCAGCCAGTGCTCTTAACCTCTGAGCCATCTCTCCAGCCCTTGATCCTAATTCTTTAAAGTAGCTTTAAGGTAGCTGGAGAGAGAGCTCAGTTGTTGTGGGATATTTGTACACTGTGTGAAGATGTGTTGTTGTGATTGGTGTAATAAAGAGTTAAATGGCCAATAGCTAGGCAGCAGAGGACAGGCAGGATTTCCAGGGAGAGAGGGGAGGAGGAAGAGGAGGAATCTAGGCATGTGGATTTGGCCAGCAGACTCGGAACAAGTCGGACATTTCATACTAAGAAGAGGTAACTGATAGAATGTAGATTACAAAATATGGGTTAACTAAGTTAGAAGAGCTAGTTGGAAACAACCCTAAGTGAAAGGCTCATAATTAATAATAAGTCTCCATGTCATTATTTGGGGGCTGGCAATCCAAAGACAGTCCAACAAGAAAGCATGCTACACTCAGTGGTTAATAGCATGGTCTGCTTTTCCAGAGGATCTGAGTTTGACTCCCAGCACCCACATAGCAGCTCACAACCATCTGACATCCTCTTCTGGCCTCCTAGGACATGAGGCACACACATAGTGCACATGCATATAAGCAGACAAACACCCATACATATAAATTAATTAACAAAATTTAAGATTATATCTGTGTATCTGTGTGTGTGCACATGTGTGTGTGTGTGTGTGTGTGTGTGTGTGTGTGTGTGTGTGTGTGTGTACATGCAGGCTTGCCACCATGCTCAAATGGAGACCAGAGAACAACTTGTGGGAATCAGCCGCACCAGCCCACTGGTTGAAGCAACTGTCAATCAGTGAATCAATATTTGTAAAGCATCCTTACCTAGCACATAGTAGATACTACAACCAACTAAAAACAACAAATATTCAGTTTCTTATAACATAGAGAGAGAAGATTGTAGCTCTCTGTTCTTCCCTGGGTCCAGGGGCTTCAGAGCTGTTCCTTTGCACAGTGCAGTAGTTTGAATGACAGGTCCTCAGTCCCCAGTTGATGGCATTGTTTGGGGAGACTTTGACCCTGTTGAAGTATATCATGGGAGGTGGGCTTTGGGAGTTTTACTCTTGGGCCTTTAGAATTAGCTCTTCTTTGTATTGAAGATGTGAGCCCTCAGCCTCTGCTCCAACCACCAAGCTTGCTGCCTCCACTCTGCCATCACAGACTCTAGCTCTCTGGGACCATAAGCCCAAATAAACTCACTCTTCAGTAAGGTGCCTTGGTCATAGTGTTTTCTCACTGCAATAGACATAGTTAGTGGGATTGGTGCCAGACTTTCTCTCCACTAAATGCCAATGGAGAAAAAAAATGACCCTAAAAATTCTTCATAGCTTTCTAAGGTTGTGTGCTCACAGTAATTTGGTGTTCTGGACTAGCAGGGCAGGCGAAGATGTCATCCCCAGGACTTTGGGGAGCAGTGTATGTGTTCTACAAAGATCATTTCCCTCCTGGAAGGCTGGGTGGACAGAGAGGGTGTGGGAGCCCACATAGTCTATCTAGTGAGATCTTACTCAGGGTCAGAGAATCTGGGCTTGCTTTACCCAGCAGGGCTACATAATGGGATGATTTGACCAGAGGTGTTACCAGGTGTTTAGAAGGGTCTACACTTACTGGTACTTTGTGCTTTAATCTTGTGTGTGTGGGGGTGTCTTTTGCCTCTCTCCTTGGCATATTTTAAAAAGCCCTTTTGAATAAACCTCTGGGTGACTGGGTATTGACCCAGGGCCCTCCGAAAGCTATCCTGTGTCTCTGTCTTTCTTATCATTTCTTTCAATCTTTCTACCTAATATTTCCTCATTCCTCTCTCCTCTACCCAAGAACCCTTCAACAGGTCAGAGCTGGACTCCGGAAGACTCCCACAGATGGTAAGAATGTTGGGTGAGGATGGGGAAAAGTAGGGTTCACTAATTCCATTTGGGACATCTGAGTTCCCCACAAAGTCCAGGGAAGGAAATGAAGTGTATTATGGAATAATCTTTTTTGTACACTGTGAAGATGTGCCTTTGCCAAGTCACCTTCTGATTGGTTTAATAAAGAGCTGGCTGGCCAATAGCTAGGCAGGATTTTCAGGGCAGAGAGGACACTGGGAAGAAGAATGGTGGAGATGGTGGTCACCAGCCAGATGCAGAGAAAGCAGGACATGTGGAAAATGAGGTAACAAGCCATAAGCCACATGGTTGAACTTAGATAAGAAATATGGGTTAATTTAAGTTGTAAGAGCTAGTTGGTGACAAGTCTAAGCTACCAGTAGAGCATTTATAATTAATGTTAAGTCTCTGTGTAGTTATTTGGTAGCTGGCTGGTGAGACAGAACTGACTAGTGGGACAGAAAATCCAGCCTACAAATGGCACCCAAAGTCAGGCCACAAATATCCACATAAAATCTGAGAAAGCTTAAGAAAATGTTCCAAACACACAAACACAGAGACAAATGTAGATTCCTGGTCTCATAGTCTCATGTCAGCCACAATACAGAGACACATTTCCTGGCAGCTGCCTGCAGGATGGAGCCAGCTACCAGCCACCATGTGCTAGCACCATGCACTAAGCTGAGTCATGTTGGCAGCTGATTCATCTCATGCAATCAGAGAACACAGCAATTGCTCAGTAAAGACAGATCCATATGAAAGAAACCTCTAAACAGGTTACAGTGTGCTTTAAAAATGTACAAAGACTTGGGAGAGAAAGGAGGAAGAATATAGACAATCATAGAAAAATAGTTTAAGCCGGGCGGTGGTGGCACATGCCTGTAATCCCAGCACTTGGGAGGCAGAGCCAGGCAGATCTCTGTGAGTTCGAGGCCAGCCTGGGCTACCAAGAGAGTTCCAGGAAAGAAAAAAGCCACATAAAGATGGGAAATACATGGGGAGTCTGGGTCCTGTATCTTATTATGTTGTCTTTAATTTTTAGATTGCTGATGAATAAATGATAACTGCTGAGAGTCACTGGATTATAAAAATGTCTTAAGTTCAAAATGTAAGTCAAAAAATGTAATAGTTGGGGGAGAAGTTTTGCTTTTATTTCCACAGGAGAAGAAAAGCTTTGAATACATTAAAATTGGTAAAGATTAGATTTGAACAGGAGAAACCCCTGATTAGAAGAGGTGACAGTTCATCAGAGTGTCTATTCAGTCTAAACTAATGTGTAAGAATAACAAATGGCTTTCATTTGATGGGACATAACCTTCCAAAAAGGAAAGTTCCTAAAATTAGGGTCAGGGCAGGATTTTGTTTTTGTCTTTCCAGGAAAATAAAAGCATCTAACTAAGGCATCAGAAGACCACTGGACAAATGAGACGTCTGGAAAAAAAGACGAATCATCCAGAGAAAACGTCCCAAGAAAAAGAGTAAATTGCCCTAATGGAACAGCACACTTCCAACAGGATAACATCTTATCAGTTTTCCCAAGTGTTTGCTTCTACTGTTCTCTACAGACATATAAGGCAAATGGTCTTTTTGTAGTCCCAGTTCAATTCAAAATTAAAGCTGGCTTTGGGTTGGAGTGCGGCTCTCTCCTTCTCTCAACCTAAGCATGCTTGTTAAAGGAAAATCTGAAATCTCTGTCTCATGGCAGAAGAGTCACCTGGTAGAGGACAGAAGAAAAACCAAAATTAAGGTTTTTAAAATTATTGCCACTGATTTTATAATCCTTTGGCTTTATTTTGATTCTTTAAAACTTCTTAAGGATAAATATTATTTCATAATTTACAAGACATATATATTTCCTGTCACGATATTAATGGTCATTAACTAACTAATTCTAGAAAAGTGCTTCCTCTAGCTTCCTGTACATGATTTCAAATGTGAGTTTCTATCAGGTAACTAGGAATTAAGCTTATGTACTCTGGGTGTACTTAAAAAATTATGGTCCTTTAGCCTCTCTGAGATCTGCTGCATATGACATTTAAAATGTTTAAGTTTTCTATAGTGAACTGTGACCCTTCCTAACAGCAAAATTTGAAGTCTCCAAAAGGATGATGGGGCCCCACAATGATGATTCCACCTGGATTGTGGTAACCCCACTAAGCTGACAAACATCACCCAGAGGTGGACTTTGGGTTACAAACTACTCAGAACAATTCAAGCTGAGATGGTCCAGCCTCATGCACTACTCCAACCAGGACTTCAGAAAAATAAACCCTGCCCTTTCCCATTACCCAGAGACCAGACAACAAATGATACAGTCAGCTCCCCCAGGACTTGACCATCACCTCAATTTTCTCAGGGTCCCCCAAAGATGCCGGCATCCCCAGACAACAGGAAGCAGTCCAGAGAAAACAACACCCACATTTCCAGAAGATGGGCTATGGATGTTTGTCATCATTTGGGGAGCGGGGGTTGGTTACAAGTTGTTATTGGTCATGATCAGAAAAAAAAGCTAAGCAAAGGAGTTAGATTCAAAGATCTCTTTCTGAAGGAAAAACAGGGATACAGGGATATAATAGAGAAATGTTGAGATAAAAGGTAGGAGGTTATTGAATCTACTTTAATCCAAAAAAACCAACTATTAATCTTAAATATTTTATGTTGGTATAAATTTTGGTTTATTGATACAAATTTAAACTTTTTGTTATATTGTATGTATGTTTCTACACTTGTTTGGGGTATTGTGCTTATGCAGCTCATTTAAAAATGTAATGTAAAAAAAAATACAGGTTAGGAGCTGGAGGGATGACTTAGAGGTTAAGAGCACTGACTGCTCTTCCAGAGGTCCTGAGTTAAATTCCCAGCAACCACATGGCGGCTCACAACCATCTATAATGAGATCTGGTGCCCTCTTCTGACTTGCAGGCAAAATACTGTGTACATAATACACAAATAAATCTTAAAAAAAAAAAAAAAAAGAAAGAAATACTGGTTAATAGTCATCTATGATACTCAAACTTATAGTCATGTTAGGTATGTTTTCAGGGTCATACATGGATATATTTAAATAGATAGATGGTCTTCAAACACTTCAAAGACCTTCAGAATACAGCATTTAAAATGTTTCAATAACATAAGGCTTTTCATAACAGTGAGACACATCTGCTCCTGGTAGCACCAATTTACTTCAGATAAGATGATGGGCATCAAAGAAACGCCAATATTGAGTTTGCTTCCTTAGTGGCAAAAGCTAGCCACTGAGCAAAGAAATTGCCCTTGCCTCAATTGCTGATAATATACTGTCTAAACTGAACCCGCAGGATGCAAAAAAAGTGACTGTCAAACTTTGCCAAGACAAGGTAAGACAGTCTCTCAAAATTCCCTGCTTTATAAAAATGTCTGTCAGATATATGAGGCCTGTAGTCCTAAGATAGAAGAAGTCCTAAGATGTTACAGAAGAACTTTGGGTGACTGTCCAGGCAGCCATATGTCCTTGTCATAGGTAATATTATACCTTTCTGGGATCTTTGATGGAGTTAAAGACTAATTAATTAGACAAAGTTTCTCTTAGTTATGAGGTAAATTAGGTACAGAACTTTAGATTCACAAGGATAAGATAGATAATAGAATATTTTCTCTAAATTTTCCAAATACAAATGGACTGGATATTGTAACCATAATTCTTTTTTTTTTTTTTTTCGAGACAGTGTTTCTCTGTGTAGCTTTGCACCTTTCCTGGAACTCACTTGGTATACCAGGCTGGCCTCGAACTCACAGAGATCTGCCTGGCTCTGCCTCCAGAGTGCTGGGATTAAAGGTGTGTGCCACACTATCCAGCCATAATTCTTATTTGATAACTGTTTTTGTTGTATATAATTTTACTATGTTAAAGTTAAAACCTTCCTTTTTAATTAGACAAAAGAGGGAAGTGTTATGGAATAATCTTTTTATATACTGTGAAGCTGTATCTTTGCCAAGGCACTTTTTGATTGGTTTAATAAAAGAGTTGACTGGTCAATGGCTAGGTAGGATTTTTAGGGCAGAGAGGATGCTGGGAAGAAGAATGGTGGAGATGGTGGTCACCAGCCAGATGCAGAGGAAGCAGGACATGTAGAAAATAAGGTAACAAGCCATAAGCCACATAGTAGAACTTAGATAAGAAATATGGGTTAATTTAAATTGTAAGATCTAGTTGGTAACAAGCCTAAGCTAATGGCTGATCATTTATAATTAATATTATGTCTCTGTGTAGTTATTTGGTAGCTGGCTTGTTGGACAAAGCTGACTGGCAGGACAGAAAACTCTGCATATAGAAGTGTACCACTTCCTCAGATTTCTATGCTGAACTTTTAAGCCTGAAGGTGATGTTATCAGGAAGCCGGGGCCTTTGAGAAGTGATCAGCTCATAAGAGTGGATCCCTCTGGAATGGAACTGATGGAGAAGGATTCCTGAAGTCTCTCCTGCCCTCTGTCTGTAGCATGAGGTTACAGGAAGACCTCAGGACCCACTTAACACTATTGATCTTAGATATTCCAGAAATTGATAATGTACATTTAATTGTTCATAGACTGATGGGTGCAACACACTTAGTTACAACAGTTGGGATGGGTCAAGCCTGTCTCAGCATCTATAATGTGTCAAAATGCTACAGTGGGCACAGACCCCTCTGGACTCTGATAAGATGGAAGAATGGACACTGTAGGCCAAATTCTCTGAGTTTCTTCAGCTCTTACCCTAGACACATTTGGCAATGTCTAGGGCATTTTTCTGTTTCACAGAGAGGCCAAAGATGCTGCTGAACACCCCACAACACACAGGACAGCTCCTCCCCCCCCTGGGTTGAAATGTCATCTGCTGTGAGGCTGAGACGTGTGTCTCAGGAAAGCCTTTCTGATTCCTCCACAAACAGTTGTAAAACCTCACTGGTGTTGCTTATAGGGATAGCTATGTGGTGACATTGGCAAAAGATGGCCAACGAATGGGTCAGTGTCCTGGATGTTTGGCAAAGGTGGTGGGTTGACTCCTGAAGGCAAAGACTCACTTCCCACAACCATGTTATTAGGCGTGCAGATTTTGCAAGCTGTGACTCTCCAGTCTCAGACTCTCATTAACCAATAACTAGGCCCCCAGCTTTTCCTTCTGGAAAAGGGAGAAATAGTTTTGCAAGCCCCCAGAAATGTCTCAAGGAAGAAATGGCATGATTCCACTTGGAGTGCTCAGCACTGGAAACCATTGCCTCCACCAGACTCCTACACAGGCAGCAGACAGGCAGGGAGTGGATGCAGACTGTGAGGGCAGGAGACAGAGTTGATTCAGGCATGAGCGATGAGATGCATTCCTCCCTTTGCTGGTCAGTGAACTTAATCATGTCCCTAAAGGAGCAGAGGGTCAGAGTCATGTTGTCACCCAGGCTGTCATGAAAATCATCTGCTTTGGGGGCAGGGAGTATCAGCCCAGGGGTAAGAGAAACTCCTCAGAGTTTCTCTTCTCCCAAGAAAATTGAAGCTGTTTCGGGAGCTGCTTTGTCAGGACCCATGTACAGTGAGCCACTAAGGTCCACTCGACAATGTTTTGATACTATTTGAATGTGTCCCCTAAAGGCTGAAAACTGCGACAGTGTTGAGGTAGAAAAAGGCTTTTCTACCAACACAGGACGGATTATCTTCAGAAGGGATGAATGTGGTCCTCACTTATTACCACCCAGGGGACCAGCCTCTAGACAGCCCAGGGCTTGAAAGGAATCCACAGTGTCAGCTTAAAGTAAGACTTTTCTGTCTGAGGGGGTTTGGGAAAAAGACATTCACAGGCTCTCTTGATGATTTCTTTCTTTACTCCCTTGTTCTTCTCTCCATCCACAGCTTATATACCCAATAAAATCTCTCGGGCAGTACACAAACCACAATGTGGTTACATTCCATTTTTCAAGTGAGTGAATATAGGTAAAAACAAGTTTTTCGCCTCCCTTACATGATTAAAAATAGAGTCATCCCAATAATCCACATACAATACATCCAAGTAAGTTGTCATAGATTAATAGAACATGAGCAATCAAGGAACATTTTTTTCCTCGGCCAACTCTTTTATTGTCAGACTGCAAATTGTGGCTACAAAGAAGGAATCAATCACTTTATCTTGAAAGGTAGTCTTATAAGGAATTTTAAAGGAGTCTCTGTAGCACAAATCTTAAGGAGTCTTATTAATAAGATAAAACTCAGAGCCAGGTATTGGGGTGAATGCTGGAAGATCAGAGAGACAGAACAAGCCACAGCTTCTTCACCTCGCCAGTTCCTCAGCGGGTCCTGTTTCCTCAGGCTGGAAGCCTCTGAGTCCTCATCCAGAATGGGTCTCAGCTGAACTGCTGCTAGAAACCTGAAAGCTTAACCAGCCAAATGTTTCTAGTTTCTGGTCTTCATGCCTTATATACCTTTCTGTTTTTGCCATCACTCCCTGGGATTAAAGGCATGTGTCACCATGCCTGGCCATTTCCAGTGTGGCCTTGAACTCACAAAGATCCAGAGGGATTTCTGGCTCTAGAATGCTAGGATTAAAGGCATGTGCTACCACTGCCTATCCTCTATGTTTAATATTGTGGCCGTCCTGTTCTCTGACCCCAGATAAGTTTATTAGCATGCACAATATTTTGGGGAACACAATACCACCACAAGTCACAAACCTAAACTCATACATAAAAAATAGTCAGCTGAACTTTGAATCCCCATGGTATATACCCATTTATCAATAGTCTCTTGTATCAGAAAACTGAGGTCAAAAATGGATGCAAGGAATTAATAATCACCTTTCATTATCAACCTGACCTAGCAAGGAAAGTACATCAGCTAGTCATAATTGGGCTGTTTTGTATTTTTGACCCTAGCCTAATGAGTCAGACAGTTCAGCTACATTCCTTGTGAGCTTTAAATTGTTTTCTGGGGTTATTCATCTTAAAACTATTATCAAAATGTCTGATCTAACCTGAAGTTATTTTGAAGCTTTGTTTCAGCTAATGGTGTACACCAAAACCTGTGACTGCTTCTTTCAAAGCATTAACAGCATTAGAGCCAGCCCAGCTGCTGGGAACTCAGTTGTTTTCTTTAACCATAACCTGAACTGTGATCTAAAGCAGCTCCTTAGGTGAAGCTTTTAGGCTTTAACTGTAAAACTCACAGGTTTTACTGTGTAACATTTCCTTGTATTTATTTTTATTCATCAAAACTCTATATAAGCTATCATTATTATTATCAATTAGACAGTACAAGGACATTTAAGGAGGAATCATCTTCATAATAATCCACAGGTAAAAATGCCCAGTAAAATAGAATGTTTCCATGAGGTAAACACACTATATTACAGGCAGTGGGGATCTCCCCACACCCAATCACACCATGTCAGATACCAAAGAAAGATGGCAGCAGTGAACATGTAAAAGCACAGCAGAAGCAAAAGACATTCTGGGGTCTGTCGTCTCATGGCCTTGACCATCAGAGAGTTTCCCCTGGTGGGCTGACACCTTGAATTTCAATTGCCACCTGCTGCTCCTCTGACATGGCCACTGACACTCACTGAATCCCAGTTAGTTCCCATGAGAGCAAATAGTTATAACATGTGCAAACCTGACCTAAGGCTTCCTGCCTTGCTACATGATCTCTGCACACATTCCTACCATCATGCCATCTACTATTTGGTCCTCACTAGAACCTGAACAGTGCAGACTTTGGCCATTTAGCCTTCAAAACTGTGAGCCAAACTGTGGGGAGCTGAAGAAATCCTGAATGAATGTGTAAGGGTTTGGTTCCCAGCACTCATATAGAAGCTTACAACCATCTGTAACTCTAGGTTAACAGGATCTGATACCCTCTTCTGGCCTCTGTGGTTGGGGAGCTGAGAAATGTTGAATTAATGTATGAGGAGTGGATGGAGTCCTGAGGGAATGTGTTAAGAGTGGCTGGAGTCCTGAGTGATGTGTGAGGAGTCCATCCAGAGTCCTGACTGATGTGTATTATTGACAAAGTTGAATACCTCTAGTCTCTGTACTGATGTTGGCAGCATGGTAAAGCCTACCTCTAGTCTCTGTACAGATGTTGGCAGCATATTTAAAACTAACAACCACAGCTTCTTCCTCCCAGACTACTGCAACCTGAGACTCACCAACAGAGACTTCCTGTGGACAGCAGCTCACCCCTCCCCCATGCCGTACATAATAAACACGTAGAGGTTATTGGCGGTTGTTAGTGCTGCTCCATCAGAGCAGATACACAGACTACCTGATCCCTGCTTTTCTGTAGGTGTGTCTGTGTGCCTGTCCTTTCTTCACTCCCCTGTTGCCCCAGGCAGGTTTCTAGGGCCAAGCTCATGCTGGACATGACACCAAACAAACCTATTTTATTTATAAGGTGTTCAGCATCACGTGGACCAAGGGGGTGCTTTAAAGAAACACAGCTCCCCTGACTGTGAGTGTGGGAGTCCTAGTAGAGAGGACTTTCACACTCTCCCTGACTGACGGGGGGCTGAAGGTAAAAGGTGCAATGGAATTATAGGATTCATGTTTAGAACCAGTGGGAAAGCTCAGTGTTCAGTCCAATGCCAGACAAGATCCAGCATCCATAAACACGCGTTTCAAGCATTGTATTATGGAAACACCCCAGAGAAGATACCGGAAATTTTCAGAGATTTCACACAGTGAGATACTTATATATCAAGCTTCTTTCTTATTCTCTCTCTCTCTCTCTCTCTCTCTCTCTCTCTCTCTCTCTCTCTCTTCCCCTCCCTCCCTCCATCCTTCCCTTCCTTCTTCTTTTTAAACATTACACATTTGCATGTGTGCCATGCCACAACATGCACGTGGAGGTCAGAAGATAACTTTAGTTAATGTAACATGATATTGGTGAATTTCTGTGTGCTGTTTGAGCTCACTGACAAGCTGGCTCTGAAAGAGGCAGACCCAAGTGTGTCTGTCTCCAAATGTCCTCCAACACCCTTGTCTGGGGATACACTGTCACCTAACTGTGACAGGAAGGGGAGAGAACAGCAAAACAGTCTAGAAATAACAACAGTCTGACTTGAGGACAGCTAGAAGGAAGCCATTTACAACAGGCGTCACTGGTGTTGGTCCCATGAGATAAAAATGCCTTCAATGGGAGAGAGAGTCGAGAGTTCAGCCTGGACAGAAAGCACTGCCAGGAACTCTAGCTGACTGCCTCAACTTCCCCAGCTGCTGGACTTTGTGAGTCCCCAATCTGAAGTTCTCTCTACCTGCTGACATTTGTTCTTTTGCTTGGGAACCAACCCCGAAGAGGACACTCTGTTACACCCCAGCATCTGAGTGAGGACTCCAGTTGTCTGTCTCCAAAGAGGCCCCAGTTGATTTCTGCTGGATGTTTTAAGCACCTCATTTGATGGTGCTTCAATATCTATCTGTCTGTGTGTCTGTCTGTCCAACTACAGAACCCTAGTTGGCCTGGAACTTACCATGTAGCTACATAGACAATGCTGCCCTTGAACTTCACAAAGATCCATCTGCTCTGTCTCTGAAGAGCTGTGATTAAAGACATGCCTGACCACAGGAAGCTAAGATCTCTTGAATTCTTCCTGTCAATAAAGCCATCTCTGGAGGAGGACGATTAAAAAAAAAAAAAAAAAAAGAGGAAACATGTTTCTAGAAGCTTGTTTCTAGAAAACATGAGCCTGCTGAGTCAGCACCTGTGTCCCCAGAAGCATGCCACTATGCTGGGGCAAAACCTGTAGGCCTTGAGACTGAGGGTGGGCAAGTTCCAGGCCTGTCTTGATGACTGTTCTATTGCTATGACAAGGCACCATGATCAACCCCACTTAGAAAGCATTTCGCTGGGGGCTTGCTTACAGTTTCAGAGGGTTGATCCATGATTATCATGGTAGGGACTGTGGCAGCAGGCAGGCAGACTTGGTGCTGGAGCAGTAGTTGAGAGCTTACCTCTGATCCACAAGTTTCAGGCAGAGAGAGGGTCTGGTATGGGCTTTTGTTTGTTTGTTTGTTTGTTTGTTTGTTTGCTTTTGAGACAGGGGTTCTCTGTGTAGCCCTGGCTGTCCTGGAATTCACTCTGTAGACCAGGCTGGACTCAAACTCAGAGATCCACCTGCTTCTGCCTTCCAAGTGCTGGGATTAAAGGTGTGCACCACCACCACCTGGCTGCTGTTGATATTTCTTGTCTTACTACATTGTGATAAGATACAAAGAATTATTTCAGTTTTCCTGTCTTCTCCCTCATCCATTCCGTTTGTGAGTTTCCATGGCGCTTTTTACTTGACTTACCATGGTTTCCATTTCCAGCCTTTCTAGTTGCTTTTTCTTCACATCTCTTTGTTGACTGCTCTTCCATGTCTTAAATCATCTACCTCATTTCACCCAGCTGTTTGTGTTCCCCATCCTGAGCTTATTTCCTCTTTGAACGTCATTGAAATCATTTCTCAGTTCTCTCTGAGTCTGCCTAATTCACTCCCACTAGACACTGTTAATGAAGGATTAGTAACTTTTGGAGGAGTTATGTTGTATTTTATGTCTCCAATGTATTAGATTTTATGTGTCTGGGGTATTCATTTACTTGTGATCTTATTATTATTTTTTGGCCAGATATATTTCTTCAGTTGAAACATTTGCAATGTTGAAGTGTATAGTGCCGAAAAAGGATTTCTCCAGTCCAGGAGCTCAGCATGCCTGGTGTAGGCTTTACATTATTCCCTGAGTAGAATGTGAACTACAGGGACAATCACGGTGGCTGGATAGTGTCACCGTGCAAATGTCATACGGCTAATTAACAGCAGTGCTCTCTTTGACTTGAATGACTGTTGGAGGATAACAGGCAAGCACAGAATGATGCAAACTTACATTTCAGTTAATAAGCTGGTGCATGGGAGGGAAGTAGCCAAGTAAGGATAAGAATAAGTATTAAAAATTTAAAACAAAATAATAAAAATTAATTAAAAAAGAATAAGTATTAAATTGACTCTGAAAAGAAAAACAAAACCAAACCAAACCAAGGTGAGCAACATGTCAGGGAGGTTATGGTTAGGATACAGTTAGAGTCCACAGAGTTTAGAAAAAGGAGGGGCTGTAAATGACAGAAAGTGAAAAAGATGTAGGAACAAGAGGGGAAGTGGATGATATAGGCAAAGGGTATATTTTAAAATGTCTTATGGGGCTGGAGAGAGAGCCCAATGGTTAAAAGCACTTGCTGCTCTCCTAGAGGACCCAAGTTCGGCTGTGATCACATTAGATGATCACAGCTGTCTATGACTAGCTCCAAGAGGGTCTGACACCTCCTGGCCTCTGGGTACCTGTACCCATGTGACATACCCACCACATGCAGACAGACACATAAGTAAAGTAAATCTTTAAATTTTATTTTTACTTATGTTTATATGTGTGCACCTGCAAGAGTTCATACGCACTGTGTGCATGCACACAGGTGCCTGTGGAGACCAGATGTCAAGTTACCTGGAACTGGAGTTACAGGTGTTATGAGCCTCCATGTGGGTGTTGGGAACCAAACCTGGGTCCTCTGCAAGAGCAGCTAGTGCTCTTAACTGCTGAGCCGTCTCCCTAGCCACTGCACCCCCCTACCAAAGCTTTATGGTAGACTCAGCAGAGAAACGTACAGAACAATCCTAAAGTCCATCTGAGCAATGTATAAAAGCAAAACTACCACAAAACACCTATGCAAGAGTGAGATTAAATGGTACTCATGACTAAGTTTCAGGGACAGTGGCACGGGCTTCAAGGGTGACAGTCTCAGATGCCCCTGGCTCTAGCAGGTTCCACATGATGCTTCCTGGAGAGGGATGGAAAGGATGAAGGGAAACCACTTATCCCTTCTGCCTCTGTGTCCTGTGCTATCCTGCACGTGGCGTGGGAAGTTGAAAGTGATTTCTTGGTAGTTCCTTTAGACTTTGTGTTCCACTGTGATCTCTTCCGCTCTGGAGGGTCCAGCTCATGTGAGGAGCAGCACTTAGGGTTTCTACTGTTCTCTGGGCAGCTGGATTTGCCTGGAATGGAGCCAATGGGAGAGGGCTTGTAGGCTTGCAGCTGGAATCTGGTTCTCACCTCTCCTGCTTTTTTTGTTGTTGTTGTTCGTTTTTGTTTTTAAACAGAGCTCTTCCTGGCTCAATAAGTTTGTTCACAGACCTTGTCTCTTGCAGGATAAGAACTTACTGTGTATTATCTCAACTGTTTTTATTCACTGAGTTCCAGGGAAGAGGCTTCTAACCCACCATCTTACCAGGGAGTCTTCCTATTGACTTTAAAAAGGACTGCAGCACTCTGGAAACTGCCTCGTGTCTTCCTGTTTCTCTCTCTCCCTCCTCCCTTTCCTTTTGTTTCCTTTTCTCTGTATATTCATGTATGTATGCATGTGTATGCAGGAGCACTTACACGTGTGTTCAGACTAGCGGTTGACCTTGGGTGTCTTCCTCAGTCTCTCTCCACCTTCTATTTTGAAGTCTCTTTCTCTGTAATTGTGTGTGTATATGTTTGTGTGTGTGTGTGTGTGTGCATGCTCACGTGTGTGACTCTTGTGCATGTCCCACGGCCTTGCTGTGGAGGTCAGAGGGCACTCTCGGGTGTCCACCTTGTTTGAGACAGTGTCTCTTGTTCACCACTGGTTATAGCCCAGGTGGCCTGGGAGTTTCTGGAAACTCTCCTGTCTTCCCCTCCCATAAAAATGCAGGGATTACAAACAGGCCTGGCTGCTCACATAGCTTCTAGACTTCTCAGCTCAGGTCCTCAGCTTACCTGGCAAACATTGCCCACTTAGGCATCTCCCCAGCCCCTCTGCATTGTTTTTTGTGACAGGACCTCTCCCTGAACTTGAAGCTTACAGAATGGCTGCACTGGGCGACTGGGGACAAAGGGTTGTTAGGAGCTGGGAGATAAAAGAAGGTGCATGGAGCCCCTGGCAAATGCAACATACTTCCTTCTGGGGGAGCATGCACCCTGGATCTTAAGGACATTTAAAGAGAATCAAGAAAAAGAGGTATCTTGCCACAGCTGGTTGCATAGTGAGTTACCCAAAAGTCATGTTTACTGCTTGCTCAGCACCAAACCCTTCTGCTCACTTTATTGTTCATCCAGTCACCGGGGCTGCAGGAGCTAATGCGGAATGAATTTAGTAGTGGGCCTTTTCTATTCTTATATTATTATATTTATTTATTTATTTTTGGTTTTTGGAGACAGGGTTTCTCTGTGTAGTTTTGGCTCCTGTCCTGGATCTCACTCTATAGACCAGGCTGGCCTTGAACTCACAGAGATCCTGCCTCTGCCTCCGGAGTGCTGGGATTAAAGGCATGGGCCACTGCCACCCAGCAGGTCTTTTACATTTTATGAAATAGTTTGAGGCACACTGATTTTCATTTTTATGTATTTAAGTATTTATCTATTTTATGTGTGTGTTTTGTTCACTTGTGCATGACCACACAGAGGTCAGAGGTCAGCTGCTGATATCTCCCTTTATGGCTCTCCAGGCCTATTATTTGAGACAGGATCCCTCGCTGAAATGGAGCACACCAATTCCATAGACTAGGCTGGCCAGCAAACCCCAGGGTCTGCCTGGCACCAAGCCCTGCTGCTCCCAGTCTGAGATTACAGATTCATGCCACCATGCCTGGAATTTTTTGTGTGAATGATGAAGATTCAAACTAAGGTCCTCATGTTTACACAACAGGGGTTTTCCCCACTGACACTCCTCCCAAGCTCCACAGGTTTTGTTTGTTTGTTTGTTTGTTTGGTTGGTTGGTTTTTGTTGTTTTTGTTTTTTTAAGGTTTGGTAGAATTCATCAATGAATTGATTCAGAATTTTCTTTGTTGAGAAACTGATTTTTGATTTTTAAGACGGAGCTGCCGGGCGGTGGTGGCACATGCCTTTAATCACAGCACTCGGGAGGCAGAGCCAGGCGGATCTCTGTGAGTTCAAGGCCAGCCTGGGCTACCAAGAGAGCTCCAGAAAAAGGCGCAAAGCTACACAGGGAAACCCTGTCTCGAAAAACCAAAAAAAAAAAAAAAAAAAAAAAGACAGAGCTTTTCTGCGTAGCCCTGGCTGTCCTGGAACTCACACTGTAGACCAGGCTGCCTCAAATTTGTAGAGATCCGCCTGCTTCTGCCTCCTGAGTGCTGGGATTAAAGGTGTGTGCTGCCATTGCCTGGCAAGAAACTGATTCTTAATTACTGCTTCAATTTCATTATTTGTTATGGATCTAAGTTATTTATAGCTTCTTGATTTACTTTTGGTAAGTCATAAGTGTCTAAGAACTTGTCGATTTCTTCCAGATTTTCATTGAGTCAGCGTCTCTAGGTCAGGGTCTCTCCCTGAGTGAGTCAGGGTCTCTCCCTGAGTCAGGGTCTCTCCCTGAGTGAGTCAGGGTCTCTCCCTGAGTGAGTCAGGGTCTCTCCCTGAGTCAGGGTCTCTCACTGAGTCAGGGTCTCTCCCTGAGTGAGTCAGGGTCTCTCACTGAGTCAGGGTCTCCCACTGAGTCAGGGTCTCTGAGTCAGGGTCTCCCACTGAGTCAGGGTCTCTCACTGAGTGAGTCAGGGTCTCTCCCTGAGTCAGGGTCTCTCCCTGAGTCAGGGTCTCTCCCTGAGTCAGGGTCCTTCACTGAGTCAGGGTCTCTCACTGAGTAGTCGGTCTCTCACTGGATCAGGGTCTCTCACTGAGTGAGTCAGGGTCTCTCACTGAGTCAGGGTCTCCACTGAGTGAGTCAGGGTCTCTCCACTGAGTCAGGGTCTCTCCCTGAGCTGAGTCAGGGTCTCCCAACTGGTGAGTCAGGTTCTCTCAACTTGAGTCAGGGCTTGCTCAACTGGATCAGGGTCTCTCACTGAGTGAGTCAGGGTCTCTCCCTGAGTCAGGGTCTCTCCCTGAGTCAGGGTCTCTCCCTGAGTCAGGGTCTCTCACTGAGTCAGGGTCTCTCACTGAGTCAGGGTCTCTCACTGGATCAGGGTCTCTCACTGAGTGAGTCAGGGTCTCTCACTGAGTCAGGGTCTCTCACTGAGTGAGTCAGGGTCTCTCACTGAGTCAGGGTCTCTCACTGATGAGTCAGGGTCTCTCACTGAGTCAGGGTCTCTCACTGGATCAGGGTCTCTCACTGAGTGAGTCAGGGTCTCTCCCTGAGTCAGGGTCTCTCACTGAGTCAGGGTCTCTCACTGATGAGTCAGGGTCTCTCACTGGGTCAGGGTCTCTCACTGAGTCAGGGTCTCTCACTGAGTCAGGGTCTCCCACTGAGTCAGGGTCTCTGAGTCAGGGTCTCCCACTGAGTCAGGGTCTCTCACTGAGTGAGTCAGGGTCTCTCCCTGAGTCAGGGTCTCTCCCTGAGTCAGGGTCTCTCACTGAGTCAGGGTCTCTCACTGAGTCAGGGTCTCTCACTGGGTCAGGGTCTCTCACTGAGTCAGGGTCTCTCACTGGGTCAGGGTCTCTCACTGATGAGTCAGGGTCTCTCACTGGGTCAGGGTCTCTCACTGATGAGTCAGGGTCTCTCACTGATGAGTCAGGGTCTCTCACTGAGTCAGGGTCTCTCACTGATGAGTCAGGGTCTCTCACTGGGTCAGGGTCTCTCACTGATGAGTCAGGGTCTCTCACTGATGAGTCAGGGTCTCTCACTGAGTCAGGGTCTCTCACTGATGAGTCAGGGTCTCTCACTGAGTCAGGGTCTCTCACTGAGTCAGGGTCTCTCACTGAGTGAGTCAAGGTCTCTCACTGAACTCCCCAGTATGGGTGCTGGTGACTAAACTCCAGTCCCTTGTAAGAGCAGCAAGTGCTCTTAACTACTAAACCTTCTTTCCAACCCCTACCTGCTACTTTTGAGTTTGGCTTCTCCTTATTTTTCCAAAATATTAAGAAGCATCATTAGGTTATTTATTTGTGTGTGTGTGTGTGTGTGTGTGTGTGTGTGTGTGTGTGTGTGTGTGTGTTTTAATGTAAACACTCACAGGAATGAACTTTCCTCAAAGAGTCACATTAGTGCTATTCCAAAAGTTCGGGTAACTTATGCTTTCATTTTAATTTTATTCAAGAAATGGAAAATATGACTTATTTTTATTTTATGCATATGAGTGTTTCCCTAAATATATGTATGTGCATCATGTGTGTGCAGTGCCCATGGGGCTGAAGAGGTTGCTAGACCCCTTAGAACTAGAGTTACAAAGTGTTGTGAGCTGCTCTGTGGTGCTGGGAACCTAGGTCCTATGCAAGAGAGACAGTTTCTCTTAACCACTGAGCCATCTCTCCAGCCACATGATTCAAGAACTCTTTTTATTTCCACCTTAATTTCTCCAATGGCTTACTATTTATTCAAGAGTAAATCGTGCAGCTCCTAAGTAATTATGTAGTTCCCAGCACATCTCTTGTTATTGCTTGATTCTACCATTGATCTGATGAGGTATACACACTTATTTCAATTCTTTTGTGTTTTTGCTAAGACTTACTCTGTGGCTTTTATTTTCTATTTTGAAGAAGAATGTGTTTCCATTTGGTCCATTTGATCTATGATGTAATTCAACTCTGGTTTCTTTGTTGATTTAGTTTGGGTGACCTATGTAAAGAAGAGAATGCGGAACTGAAATCACTCATTGTTATTGGTTCAGGCCTATCTAACGTTTTATGTACATTGGTGTTTGTTTTATGATATTGTGAGCCCCAAAGTTTAGTACATGTATGTTTATAATTTTATGTTTTCTTAATTGTTCCCGTGATTACTACATAGTAATTTTCTTTATTTCTTCCGACTAATTTTGGAGTCAGCTTTATTAGACATCAGGGCGCCTATGCCAGTCTGCTTCCGCTTGCTTTATTAGACATCAGGGCGCCTATGCCAGTCTGCTTCCGCTTGCTTTATTAGACATCAGGGCGCCTATGCCAGTCTGCTTCCGCTTGCTTTATTAGACATCAGGGCGCCTATGCTTGAGTAAATTGACCCCCATCCTTTGACTCTTGGTCTGTGGATGTCTTTGCTAGTAAAGTGTGTTTGCTGCGGACAACAGGTCAGGCTTGCTCAAGCCTCGGCCTCCACCACAGGTTGGCATTTCTAAGAAGACAAGCGTTAACCCTACCGATTAAGAATAAGACCACAGCCATGGTTTAAAGCCAAGTTTGAAGAAAGCTTTAATTGAATACTGGCCAGGTAGATGGGTTCTGGCCAGGTCCATGCCCAGGTTCCTGGGAAACTGCCCAGTAACAAGTATGGCAAGGGCTTAGGAAGAAAAACCCATAATTCATTGCGTTTCCCATCAGGTCCAATCAGAGGCAAGCATATATCCTGATGTACTTCCAGCCTACATCCAATGTTGGGGTGGGGGGCAAATGTACATCCTGACGTATTTCCTGCCTGTGAAACTCCCATCCACATGTGATGAAGTACATCTTGTAGCTGGAGTTTTCCTGCCTGGCCCACAGTCAAGACCAACCAAGAAAGTACACAGAGACTTATATTGTCTACAAACTGTATGGCTGTGTTATCTAGTACTTCTATCTTAAATTAACCCATTTTTATTAATCTATACTTTGCCACGTGGCTCATGACTTACCAACACCTTACATCTTTCTTGTCATGGCAGTGGCTGGCAGTGTCCCTCCACCCAGCCTTCCACTTCCCACAATTCTCCTCCTCCTTGTCCCGCCTACCCTATCCTTCATGCCTGGCTACTGGCCAATCAGCACTTTATTTATTTTAGCCAATTAGAGCAACACATTTGACTTACAGAACATCCCACAGCATCATCTGGTGCAGATGGGTCAAACAAACTTGTTTAGGGGAGTGAAAACATGTGGCTTATTATCTACCATAAACAATAGCCTCCAGCATTTCAGGAACTATCTGTCCAAAGAACTTGCAGAGCAGAGGCATTATTGTTTCATGGATCTGTTAGGCACAGTAATTAAAACTTAAAATGCAACTTTGGCTCTCACACGAGCACCACCCTGAGTGGTCTCACCAGCATCACCCGATGTGACAGGAGGAAGCACTCCAGACAGAAAGACTCCTGTGACTCATAACATCCTGTGGTTTTTAGGAGATCCTCTCTCAGGAGCAAAGATCAAATTATTTGTCTTGATGTAAATATATCTTAGAAAAAAAACTGTGCCCTAAGTATACGATATGCATATACTGCAGCCCCAAGAGGTAAAAACAGCAAAACCAAACACTGGAGTGGGCTTGCAATGAAGGACTACAGCCTATGAGTTTGCCAAAGCTGCTATTGCAGAGGGACCACAGAGTGAGTGATTTGAACAATAGAAACATGCCTTTTCACAGTTCTAGAGGTTAGATGTCTGCAGCCAAAGCTCCAGTCAAAATAGTGTCTTCTAAGGCTCTTTCCTTTGCTCACGTGGCTATCTTCTTCCCTGGTCTTCATGTGGTTTTCCCTTTGTGCATGTGCCTAAATCCTCTTTTTTTTTTTTTTTTAAGCTCTTTTTACTTTAAGAGTGTTTGCCTACATGTTTGTATGTGTACCATGTGTGTGCAGTCCCGCTGGAGACCAGAAAAGGGAGTCAGATCCTTGGAACTGGAGTCATAGATAGTTGTGAGCTGCTGCATGGGTGCTGGGAACTGAACTCAAGTTCTCTGTGAGGGCAACAAGAGCTCTTAACTGCTTAGCCATCTCTCCAGTCCCTGTTAGTTTAGTTTTGTTTGGGTTTTGGTTTTTTTGAGACTGAATCTCATGTAGTCCAGGCTGGCCTCAAACTCCTGATCTCATGTAGTCCAGGCTGGCCTCAAACTCCTGATCCTCTTACTCCCATCTCTCAAGTGTAAGATTACAGATGTGTATCACCACACCTGGCCTGCCTCTCCCGCCGCCCCCCTCTTTTGTTTTTGAGACAGAAGCTTGCTATGTAACTCAGGCAGGCCTAAAATTCATGACCTCCCTGCCTCAGCCTCCTGAGTACTGAGATTCATGTTATCACTATGCTCTGTTAAATTTCCTTACTTTACATATATGGATGTTTTGCCTGCATGTATGTCTACTTGCATGCCTGGTATCCATGGAGATCAAGAGATGGCACCAGATCCCCTTGAACTGGAGTTACAGATGGTTGTGAGCCACCATGTGGGTTCTGGAAACTAAACCGGGGTCCTCTGCAAGAGCAGCCAGTGCTTTTAAACCACGGAGCTGCCCATCCAGGCCCTGAATTTCCCTCCCTTTTTTTTTTTTTTTAACAAGGATATTTGTTACAATGAATTGGGAGTACTTTAATGACCCATTGATTGAAATTTTTCTTTTTGCTGCTTCAAGCATCCAAGATCAACCATAGTCTAAAAATATTAAGTGGAGAAGTCCAGGAAGAAGCAGTTCATATGTTTTAAATTGCACGCCCCTCTGAAAAGCATGACGACGGAGTCTTTCACCAACCCGCTCATCCCTTTGTCAGTCAAACCGTGCTGTGAAGCCATCTGCTAGTCCCTTAGAACCCACCTGCTTATCAGACTTGCTCTCACAGTACTCTAGGGCTTGAGTGCCAGTGACATGTATTTAATAATGCCACCAAAGCACAAGAGAGGTGCCAAGGAGGCAAGAGCGTAAGCTGTGAGAGGGTAGATGAGCTCAGGTGCTGTGTCTCCAGGACCCCTGCAGGCATTCTCCATTGAGAGAATTCAGACAGTCACTCGGGGCATCAGTGGAGCGGACTCAGCCCAAGGGCCCTTTCTCTACACATTAAGCAGGCTTCATGCCGTTTCTGAAGTCTCTAGAGCAGACCACTGTTTCTGATGGCTTTTTCCTGGCCATCTGAATTATTCTTTGGTTAATGACATATCCTAGTTCTTTATTAGAAAACCTCCTGCTGGGTGGAAATCTCACAAGGTTTCAGGTTGCTGGAGTTGGGTGTGGATAGTTCCTTGTTGATGATCTTCCTGGCAGTTCAGAGTCCTTTCAGGGTCAGAGATAATCACCACAGCTCTGCTCAGTCGTCCAGGTCTTGCAGCTCTAGTCTTTGTTTTCACAAGCTGTTGATTACGATGGAGGTGTCTAGCCTACTGTTATCTCTAACTAGACCTGACAGGATGTGGCAATACTGTGGGAAGAAAACATTATGTGCAGGCAGTTTCGGTCACCTGCTTGGGGTCTTAGATAATGTCTCCTGACCATGAAAGTAGATTATTGTGATTTTTTTGTTGTTGTTCTTGTTTTTTTGCGACAGGGTCTCTCTATATAGCCCTGCCTGACATGGAACTTGTTTTGTAGACCAGACTGGCTGTGGACTCAGAGATCCACCTGTCTCTGCTTTCTGAGTGTTGGGTGCCTGTGTCCCATGCTCGGCCCAACTAGTGTGAGTTTAAAGACTCCCATCTCCAAATGCAGACCCATTCTGAGGTGCTGGGGCTTAAGACCTCACCGTTTGGAGAAGGGAACACACTTCAGCCACTAGTGTTGGCCTTCCAGCTCCCTTAAAATTCATGCCCCTCTCATTTGGAAAGATATATTCTCCTCATACCAACCACTGGCAGGATCGATCCATTCTCAACTTTAAATGCAAAATCTCACTTAAGACAAGTATGAATGTGACTTGAGGTGTGTCTATCCAGGGGTAAAATTCCTCTTTAGCCATGAAAGCTGCAGTAACCAGATTCCACGGTCACCACCTTCTCCTGAGCAGGCCTGAAACAAACGTTCCTGTCCCCAAAGGAGAAATTAAGAAGAAGGAAAGAGGTCACAAAAATCCAATCAATCAAATCCCATTACATTTTAAAGTTTGAGAATAATCCTCTTTGGTTCTGTCCTGTGGGCCCACAGGGTGGCCCTTCTGGCCTTCCGGAACTGAGAAAAGGATCGCCCCAACCCCGGGTCTCTTGAATTAATGATTAATAGGAAGAATGGCAACAAATCTTGTTTCAGTTCAACCACAGGAGGGAGAAGCTGCCTTTCAACACAAGGCCACAAAGGACAGCGAACTCAGGCCCTAAGTGTCCGCGACCTCTACTTACTTGTAGAAATAGGATATTGAACTAGGAAATCTGCTCTTAGAAAAATATGGTCTGGGTAAAAATATCAAGAAAACCTCTGACCCACAGGGCATGATAACCTTCTAGGACTGAGTCTTCAAAATAGACTTTGTCCCGACAGGAAGTGACAGAGTCATATCCTTAGGTCATCAGGCTAGGGGCACTGTGGGGGCTCTGATTATGTCCCACTCGGGTCCTGTTACCATCTCAATGGGGAACACACCCCAGAGGAGCAAGGTGGGACCTAGTGTATGGTCTCAGTTTCCAGCAAAGTAAGGCCAAGGTCAAGTGTGATTTCTTGGCCTGCCAGCATTTAACTATTCCTGGAGGCTGTATCTTTATTCTACTTTAAAAGAAACAGAAGACTAGAGAAAACAACGGAAAGAAACCTGGGATCTTGCAGAACCCAGCCTCACTCCCAGTCAGCTCTTACCAATCCTCCCATTCTATCTCCCGCTCTCAGCCGCACCCAGAGAATGCTAGACTTGGTTTCCCTCAGAGTATAAAGTTTGGGGTCCGCAGATCTCAACTGCATTCTGTTCTCATTTTGCTGGGTGGCTTTGGAAAGTTATTTGATCTTTTTGAGTCTCAGTTTTTTTCATTCATAAGATGAGCTAGCCGTGTTGCTGTGCTGGGAAGTGGTTTGCAAAGGTTGTGCGGCTTGAAAGTCCAGGACTTGGGACTTGCCGGGACTGCCTCTGAATTCTGAAGTTTCTTTTTTTAAATCCCTCCCTCTCTGCCTCCCTCCCTCTTTCTTTCTTTCTTCCTTCCTTCCTTCCTTCCTTCCTTCCTTCTTTCCTTTCTTCTTTCTTTCTTTCTTTCTTTCTTTCTTTCTTTCTTTCTTTCTTTCTCTCTTTCTTTCTTTCTTTCTTTCTTTCTTTCTTTCTTTCTTTCTTCCTTTCTTTCTTTTTCTTTCTTTTTCATGTGTGGGAACATGTGCTACACACAGGGCCCGTAAGAAGGAAGAGAGAGGAAAACTGAAAGGGATCAGTTTTCTCCTCCCCCATGAGGGTTCCAGGGATTGAACTCGGTTGGCAGGATTGGCAGCAAGCACCTTTTCTCACTAAGCCATCCCATGGACCCTGGGTTTTGAGATTTCTACATCCATCTTCGTGGACTGGGCTTTCTGTACCTTTTCCAGCTCCACACAGGTTCTGGGCGTTCCCCAGTTCTGCTTGTCTGAGGGCCTTCACCTGTCTAGGTTCTGACTCCTCATCGCTTCTCTGGCATTTTCTGCTCTAGTCCAGTTGTGTTAGTCAATCTTTTTTTTTTTTTAACTCTTCAGACCTGAAGTATGTAGAGTCAATAGTTTGATTGGTGCTATTTCTACAATTAAGTGGAAAGGTTTTCTGTGCTTTGTAATTGGACAAAGTGGGGGAGTATTTAAGGCTAAAAATGAGAAAGAAGGAGGCAGAGAGAAGAGACGGAGGAGGAAGAAGTAAGGAGTAGGGAGGGCAGGTAGAGAGAGAGAGAGAGAGAGAGAGAGAGAGAGAGGGCAGAGCAGAGCTGGGTTGCTGAAAGGCAACTTCCTAGTTTTAGGGGTTTTGTCTGTTTTGTTTTTATATTTGTTTATTAATTTGATGTGTATTAATGTTTTGCCTGCATGCATGACATGTGTGCTTACTCCGCACAGAGGACAGATCCCTGTGAACTGGAGTTACAGGTGGTTGTGAGCTACCATGGAGGTGCTGGGAATTGAATCCTGGTCCTCTGGGGACTGCCCAGTGCTCTTAACCACATTGCCATCCTCCAGCGCAACTTTCTGGTGTTTACAGCTGTTCTTCCATTTTCCTTCCCTTTCTGTGTTTTGAATGAGCACTCTATTTTGTTGCAAAAGCATTGACAAGGGAAAGCAGGCTTTTAAATTCTGCCGTTACTGTATGCCTGAAGGGAAAAAAAAAACTACAGGCCACCTCCATTCCAGAGTGAGCACCGCAAACTCACGAAGAATCCACCCTAACGGTTCCCCCTACCAGAGCGATCTGCACGCAACAGAAAGCGGCTCCCCGCAAAGGCGCCAAGCCCAGCTACAGCTCTTCTTTTTTTATTTTTGGTTTTTCGAGACAGAGTTTCTCTGTGTAGCTTTGTGCCTGTTCTGGAACTCACTCTGTAGACCAGGCTGGCCTTGAACTCACAGAGATCCGCCTGGCTCTGCCTCCCGAGTGCTGGGATTAAAGGCGTGCGCCACCACTGCTCTGTATACTTCTACATCTGGTGGCCAAAATCGCTTTGGGGGAAGAAAATCAAATTCATGCGCCCCCCTTCAAGCTTAATGCCTCTTCCCTCTTTTTCAAGAAAGTCAAAATCAAATCCCAACCCACCCACCCCCTCCCCAAAGAGACACACATCCAACAGCCTGACTGTCTGTGAGGCAGGCTTCAAATAGACCGAAAACGCCCTTCGCCAGCACACAAGACTGTTCAAGAAAGCCGAAAAGTGGCCCAAAGGGAGATTTTTGTATGGGAATTTTAACTTCCCTTTCCATTTGACTTTTGGTCTTTAAAATACGGGTCAAATCAATGAATTTAATGAAGGCCTGTGGACACAATGGCTTCGCCTTGCATTTTGACCCACATAAAGGGGAGGCAGTCCAGGTCACAAGGCTTTAGGCGAACTTAAGTGGTTGGTACACAAATGTGACGGAACGTTTAGAAACCCAGAGACTCGCGAGACCTATTGACAAGCAGTTAAAAGTATTTGAAGTAGCTGCCTGAATGAACTTTGGTAAGGTAGCACCATTGTCTTTCATTGTTTCTCTCTCTTCATAAGAAAACTTCCCCCCAAAGAACAAGAGTCAATGAATGTGAAATGTAGTGTCAGTTTTACTGGGCTCTGGCTGCCTTTCAGTAATGTGACTTTTTTGTGGCGAGTTCATGCTATTTAAAAGTATTCTTCGCTCCGAGTGTCAACTCTGGCAAATGGTGGCTTCTCAGCCCACTACCCACCCAAATCTTTTCCAATTTCTTTCATGCCATGAATAGCACTTGGAGTTGAAAGAAGCGAAGATTAATTTTAGCATTTTTTGCTGCTTCTGGATGCTTGGATTTTTCATGCAGGATGCCTGACTGCTCACTCCCAGCTTATGGAGGAGGGGAGGAACAGAGGGGAATGGCAGCCCAAGCACAGTTCCTTCACTCCTCACACCAAGGGCACGGGCAGGCAGCTTCATTCCAAGATACTGCTAAAGTGTCTTTCAGTCTGGGAGAGACAGTAGATCAAATAAAAGTGAAGTGTCGAATCTTTAACAAGTGTGTAAGGACCAAGGAAGGGTAAGTGGAAAGAGGGTCTTCTCAACCCAGTTCAACTGTGAACGGGTGGCCCCTGGATTCCGAAAAGGCTTGTCTCTGAGACCCATCTATACACATTTCCCTACATGTGCATGCCTGTGTGTATAAGAGTATGTATGTGTGTGTAAGTGTGTGTGTGTGTGTGTGTGTGTGTGTGTGTGTGTGTGTGTGTGCATATGTGTTTTATCAATAAGCATCCTTTTTACCAAGCCCTGTGGACAATGCCAGTTCCCTGGGGGGCTCTGCCATTGTTTGAAAACACCCTGGGCTGTGGATAAGCTGTGTGGACACAGCCGTGGGATGTGAAGCCTACAAAGGCCTTCTCTAAAGAGCCATGTGCTGGCTTCACAGGGGTTGATAGTTCTAAGATTTGCTAAATATGCTTTGGAGTTTTTCTCAGTAAATCTCTATAGATAGATTTTTATTGTATTTCTCCCTTTTGTCTGGTGTGTGTGCGTGTGTTTGAAATTTCTCCCTTATTCATTGACCGGTAACTTTTTGTCACCCACCCTGACTTTTCTCCTTACATCTGCATTTAAACTGTCATTGACGGCTGCTGTCCCCTCCCCTCGGGACCTGACAGCCAAAGCCTCGTGTGCCTTTATCCCTTTGTGTCTGCATTATGACATAACCTGCCCAAAGTGGCCCAGCTCCCCAATTCTTGTATGTAAAATTTGCAACATTTTTTGAGACGGGTCAGTGCCCATTTTGGGGACCCTTTCTTTATCTGAGTACCGTGTTAAAACTTTTTGCAGATGTGGCCTATTCAGGAGCGGTCCGAGGCTGCATGCAGAGATGAGGAAGAGAAGAAAAGGCCTTCCTATTTTGTGATTACCATAGTAACTCAAACATTGCCAGTGTGTTTGCGGGCTCAGGCGGCAGCGCCTGGGAGTTGGATTTCCTGTGCACTCAAGCCCTCTACTGGGGATCACGGCTCCTGTGACTCTGGGCTACACAGAGGACAGTGTGCTTCGTAGGTTTGAAATTAAGCATTTCGCTTTAAAATAATACCCATTTGTATCCATTTTGTCCAAATGACAACAGCTGCCGTCGCTGGGATGACAGTCTCCTTTTAATCCGAAGCTTCATATGACGTTTATGAATGAGGCCGGCTCCATTCATTTGCAGTTTGAATTCACACTGCTTATTTTTTTTTTGTCGTTTTTTTTTTTCCCTTCCCAGCATATGGGTGAAATTCAACATTATTCAAGTAATTATATACACAACTCATGAGGAGGAAAAAGCCTGCTTTGTTTGTGCCATGTCTTTTAAACTAGTTAGTGGGGCTTGGCTCTTCCTCCTTTTTTTTTTTTTTTTTTTAATTTTAAAGAAGGCCAAATCCAGACCCTGAATTGATGGAGACTTTCAAAGTGCTGTCTGCCTCGATGCAGCCATACGATGGATGAAAGAAGGCGTAACGGTGCCGCGGAGTTTATTTATATTTGTGTATAAACAACTAAAAACATCAGTCCTGCTTGCCCACTGGGAGAGGGGCGGAGAAGTGGAGAAGCCCTGCTAAATCATTGAAATACTACAGTTCTGAGCTCTTGATTTTTCCCTGCCATCCCCCCACCCCACCCCACCCCGGCCCAAAAGAACAAAATTGCAGAGTACACCCAGGTCAGGACGCAGAGGGAAAAACCGCAGGGCACAAAAGACCAAATGGCAACCTTTTCAGACCACTCTGCAGTTTCACAGTATTGCCAGTATGAAGAAAATTAATTGGCATTTAGTTACCACATTACCCAATAAACGAAGCGTAGTGAGGAGCCTGGAAAACAGCCGTTCCCAGACCCGGCAACCCTCCCCCACCTCCGCCATGCTGCCTGTGGCTTCCTCTACCTTCACACCCGCTGAATCTGGCAGGTGTTCTCGTCCACACACTTCATTTCTCATATTACGCCCCCAGAGGCCTTCTGCCCCGCATGAGAACTGAAGGGGCATTAAGAAGTCATCATTTTTGCACGGAATTCCCCATTTATAAACACATGTGAGCCAGCAAGCGTTTGAAGTTATGCACTCAACGTCACTCTCTCCTAACCTGAAGATGAAAATGGCCTGGAAGAGTGACTCTGATCGGCTTCAGGTCTGTGGTTCTCTTAACCAATAAGAAAAAAAAGGGGGGCCCTGGAGAGAAAGCTGAGTGGTTAAGAGCACTGGCCGCTCTCGCGCAGGAGCTGGGAGTCAGTTCCCAGCATCAGCATGGTGGCTCCAACTGCCCGATACTCCCGTTCCAGGGCATCCGACGCCCCCTTCTGGCCTCCGTGTGCACTGTGTTCATGCAGCCCACTGACGCATAGCTAGGCAAACATCCATAAAATAATATAAAAATACAATTTAAAAAAGTGGTCTTTTTTGAGGCAAGGTGTCTCTCTTTTATGCAGCTCTGGCTATCATGGAACTCGCTATATAGACCAGGTTGGTCCCGCACAAAGATCTACCTGCTTCTGCCTCCCATGTGCTGGGATTAAAAGGCCTAGCCACCATGTCCAGCTAAAAATCTTAAAAAAAAAAAAAAAAAAATGATATTCTTCTTACACTGATTCACTTTTCTTTTCTTACTTTCTTTCTTTTGTTTTGTTTTGAGCAGAGTCTCGAAGTGTATGCAGCAGGGCAAGTATGGCCTGGACAAGACAGTCTTCCTGCCTCCTACCCTGGAGTGCTGGGGTCACAGGGTTTTCCACCACGCTTGCTCTGCAGGACTATGGCAGAAAGCATCGAAAGCTTTTATCCCAAGTGTTAGAGAAGCAATGGTGGACCCAGGTTTTTTGAGCCTAATTCTCAGCTTATAAATTCTCATCCACTAATAGTGAATCAAACAAGTGTTTGATTGGGTAAATTCAGTCAATGTGTCCTACTCTGTAACTCAGGAGAGGCTGAGTTTATGGGTGAGGGTTGGGTGGCCATCGAGGGAAGTGTAGACACAGGCCCAGGTCATATACCCACGACAACCTTCGTAGCACTTGTGGACACTGTGATTCAGACCATGTCTGGATGGTTGTGTGATCTCTGTGTCTTTGCTTAAACGTAAGCCCTAGAGGGAAGGTTGTCCACACGCTCTCTCAGTGTCTCCAGGACCTAGCAAATTGTCAGGGACACGGTAGCAACAGCTGCTGTTCCAGACTCTCTAGGATCTTTCCAGGGCTCATCTGACCACCTCTTATCCTGATTTATCTCTGGACATAAAGATGCTGACCCAAGTCTGTCTGTCCTCCCTCCCTCCCTCTCTCCCTCCCTCCCTCCCTCTCTTGTCTTATATATCCCAGGCTGCCCTTGAACTCACTATATCCAAGGATAACCTTGAACTTCTGACCTCCTGCCACCATCTCCCGATGCTAGGATCACAGGTGTGTGCCACCACACTCATTTAATGCTGTGCTGGGCAAGGATACTAGGCAAGCACTCTACCTACTGAGTTATATCCTCAGACTCTTTGCCCTGATATTTCTTCTTCTGGATGCCTGCTATAAATAAATAGCATCATCTAACATCTTTCTATTTTCGATTGGATTCAGAAGAAATGTATGCTCCCCCCTCACCAAGTATTTTCTCTAGTACACTGCTTGTCTAACCAGAACTCTGACAGTCCAACAGCTGCGACATCTAAGAGGACTCTAAAATTTGGACAATTCTAGCTCAACAGCACTATCATTTAAAAAAAAAAAAAAAAGATGTAATTTGCCAGGTAGTGGTGGCTCACACCTTTAATTCCAGCACTCAGGGGGTAGAAGCAGGCGGATCTCTGAGTTCAAGGCCAGCCTGGTCTTCAGAGTGAGTCCCAGTACTTCCAGGGCTACACAGAGAAACCCTGTCTCGAAACCATCCCCCCAAAAGATTTAATTTTATTTTTCAATTAGTTCTATGTCTGTGTTGGGTGTGTGTGTGTGTGTGTGTGTGTGTGCGTGTGTGAGTGCAGAGGAGCCAGATCACCTGAAGCTGGAGTTCCGGGTGTTTGTGATCACCTGGGGTGAGTGCTGAGAAACAAGCCTGGACACTCTGACAGAGCAGCACGTGCTCTGGAGCACTGAGCCATCTCCCAGACCCTCTTCTGCACTACCTTAGGACCAGGGTGCACATCCCCTTTCCCGTGCAAACATGTTCAAACCATGTGGCAGACCTTCTGCCTCTTGCTGCCCTCCAGGCTGGTGAACAGAGTCTATGGACCAGGCTGGAGTTTCAAGTGTTTTCCTGGTAATTCCATCAGGTGCAATGGCTGAGATCCTTTCTAGAAATAAGCTCTTCCTATTGGGCTGGGAGGATGGAAATGACGACAGCTATTTTTCCCCCCTTTTCACAGTTGCAAGCAATTCTTAGCCATCGCTGCATTCATTCCTGCCCCAGGTTGGCCACACAACGCAGCCTTTACACACCTCTGGGACCCTGGCGATCAGGGGAAGGGTGTAGGGTCACAGATCCTTACATAAAAAGTGGCTCTATTTTAGGACAGTGGGGTGTAAGTCAGGTGACGCAGTTGCCTAGTGGGGCAAGACCTCAAGTTCAGTCCCCAGCATTGCCCTCCTCACCCTGCCTAATGGTTCCATCTCATAGTGTTCAGGGAAATTAACAAATTACAGCCATGGTGAGATTCCAGCTTTTTGCTTATGTGCTGGTAGAAGACAGCATGCAGTACTGGCAACAGAGGGAATGAGTATTCTTTCCTTTTTCTTTTAGGTTTATGTTTATTATTTCATGTGTATGAGTGTTTTGCCTGCATATACATCTGTGCACCAGTGTCTGAGAAGATGGCAAGCCTCCATGTGGGTGCTGGGAATTGAACCCACATTTCTCACAATAAGTGCCCTTAACCACTGAACCAACTCTCCAGCCTAGGAATAACTATTCTTTAGAAGACCAGAACACAGGTTTTTGAGTTTGTTTGTTTGAGACAGAGCCTCACTATGTAGCCCCAGATGACCCGGACCTTACTATACAAACCAGGCTGGCCTTGAACTCACAGGAAGATCCACCTGCCTCTGCCTCTTGAGCACTGGGATCAAAGGTCTGCAGCTACCATACTCTAAAAACACATGTTGTTTTTGTTTTTTTTGTTTGTTTTTGGGTTTTTTTGTTTTTGTTTTTGTTTTGTTTTGTTTTTGAGACAGGGTTTCTCTGTGTAACAGCCCTGGCTCTGTGACAGGCTGTGTCAAATATTTCTTTACAGTATGTGAATATATGTTGCTGTGATTGGTTTAATAAAGAAGCTGACTGACCAATAGCTGAACAGGATAAGGTTAGGCAGGACAGCCAAGCTGAGAATGCTGGGAGGAGGAAGGGTGGAGTTGGAGAGTCTGGAGTCACCAGCAAATGCAGAGAAAAGCAAGATGGGCATACTGTATTGAAAAAAGGTACCAAGCCATGTGGCAAAGTATAGATAAGAAATATGGGTTCATTTAAAATGTAAGAGTTAGCTAGTAACAAGCCTGAGCTATTGGCCAAACATTGGTAATTAATATTAAGTCTCCATGTGGGTTATTTGGGAACTGATGGGTGGGAAAGAAAAGTCCTCCTACCAATGGCACCCAATGTGGGGCCATGTAATCCACATAAAGCCTGAGAAAGCATTTTCAAAAAGGCTCTAAATGCACCAAAACAGAGCCAAACATGGCTCCTTAGTCTCTTGTGTCTCTCATGCTTGCTACAGTACCAAGACTTATCTCCCAGCAGCTGCCTGTGGGAAGAGCCAGCCACCAACCACCATGCACTAAGCTAAGCTACACCTGCAGCAGCTGGCATAACAATTTAAGATTTGTCTTGTGTAATCAAAAACAAACAAACAAACAAAAATACAGATGCCTAATAAAAACAGATCCAGATAAAAAAAAACCCCTCAAAACTGGTTACAGTGTGTTTAAAAATATACATTGACTTGGGAGAGAAAAGAGAAAGTATAGGCAGTCATAAAAAAGAAATATATAATTTTAAAATAATAAAGTCCTTAAAAAGAGAGTAAAGTAATATTTTTTAAAAAGCCATGTATGAGCTGGAGAGATGGCTCAGAGGTTAAGAGCACCAACTGCTCTTCCAGAGGTCCTGAGTTCAATTCCCAGCAACCACATGGTGGCTCACAACCATCTGTAATGAGATCTGGTGCCCTCTTCTGTATGAATAATAAATAAATAAATCTTAAAAAAAAAAAGCCATGTAAAGATGGAAAATACGGGGCTGGAGAGATGGCCCAGAGGTTAAGATCACTGGCTGCTCTTCCAGAGGTCCTGAGTTCAATTCCCAGCAACCACATGGTGGCTCACAACCACCTGTAATCAGATCCAGTGCCCTCTTCTGGCCTGCAGGGACACATGAAGACAGAACACTGTATACATAATAAATAAATTTTAAAAAAGATGGAAAATACACAGAGAGTCTGGGTCCTATATGTTATTGTGTTGTCTTTAAATATTTTTGGCTGCTAAGAGACACTGGATTAAAGCTGCTAGTTTAAATCAACCTATATATTTAAAAAATATCTTGACTTCAATGTTCAAGTCAAAAGGTATGTTGCATTGTGGGAGAGATTATGCTTTTGTTTCCACAGGAAATGAGAGGCTATGGATTCATTTTGGGTTAAGGAAAATCAGGTCTGATCAAGGAAGACTCCCTGAAATCCTAACTACAGACATTTAAAAAAAAGAAAAAGAAAAAAGAAAAAAACAAAACAAAACCTATGAAAACTACAAAACATGTGATGTATATTTTACTTCCTTAAATATAAAACAAAAAATCATCTTTGGCTAACTTATGTATAATATGAAGTCTATACTTGTATTAATAAAAAATGTATTAATGTATATAAACCTTAAAAGTTTATATATCTTCAGAATAAGGAGACCAAATACCAATACAAATGGATGGCCCAGATGATCCAACATCTCAAAGTGCCTCTATACAATTTCCTCCAAAGTCTGCTTCCAGAACAGCTCCAAGGCTGTTGGTTGAGATGCTCCAAACTCACAGACTACTCCAGCCAAGATTTAACAATTACCCTGATTTTTTCAAGGTTCCCACAAAGATGTCAGTGCCCCCCAAAACCAGAAACTCTAGAAAACAACACTCATATTCCCCCCAAAATGGGTTATGGATGTTTATATATAAAAAAAAAAAACTAAACAAAAGAAATTAGATTTTAGGGATCTTGTTCTAAAAAGAAAAATGGGGGATATAGAAATAATAGAAGGGTAGATTATTAAATCTACTTTTAAACAAAAAAACAAACAAAAACCCAATACTAGTCTTAAACATTTCACATTGGTATGGATTGATACAAATTTAAAGTTAATTTTGTTATACTGTATGTACATTTTTACTTGTTTGGGGTATAGTGTTTATGCAACTCATTTAAAAATGTAATGTATAATTAAGAAACACAGATTAATAGTCATCTATAATAGTCAAACTTATAGTCATACTAGGTATGTTTTCAAGGTCACACACAGATATATTTAGACAGATAAATGGTCTTCAAATACTTCAAAGATGTACAGAATATTTCATTTAATATGTTTAATAACCAAAAGTTTTTCATGACAATGATACACATCTGCTCCCAGCAACACCAATCTACTTCAAAAAAGATGATAGGCATCAAGGAACCTTCATATGGATTTTGCTTTCTTTATGGCAAAAGGTAGCCATTTGGGGGAAAAAAAAAAAACCAACTACCCTTGACTCAATTGCTGACAATATACTGTCTGAAGTGGACCAGCAAGGCGCAAAAGAAAGTGGCTGTTAAAATTTGCCAAGACAAGATACAACAGTCTTTCAAAATTCCCTGCCTTTCAGAAAAGTCTGTAGGCCAAAGATGGATGCCCCAACATTACAAAGAACTTAGGGTGAATGGCCAGGCAGACAGATGTCCCTGTTGTTAGGTAACATTTCACCCTCTGTGGTCTTTGTTGGCATTAAAGACTTTATGATTAGACTTAAAGTTTTCCTTAGTTATGGTAAAAGGCAAATTAGGTATAAAACTTTAGACTCACAAAGATAAAATAGATAATAGGATATTTTTTTCTAATATTGCCAAATACAAATGGACTGGATATTATAACTGTAATTCTTTCTTGATAACTGTTTTTGTTATATGTAATTTTACTATGTTAATGTTAAAAACCTTCCTTTTTAATTAGACAAAAAGGAAGAATATGGAATATTCCTTTACACTATGAATATATGTTGCTGTGATTGGTTTAATAAAGAAGCTGAGTAGCCAATAGCTGAACAGGATAAGGTTAGGTGGGAGAGCCAAACTGAGAATACTGGGAGGAGGAAGGGTGGAGTTGGGGAGTCTGGAGACACCAGAAAATGCAGAGAGAAGCAAGATGGGCATGCCATACTGAGAAAAGGTATCAAGCCAGGTGGCAAAACATAGATAAGAAATATGGGGTAATTTAAAATGTAAGAGTTAGCTAGTAACAAGCCTAAGCTATTGGCTGAACACTTATAACTAATATTAAGTCTCCATGTCAGTTATTTGGGAACTGGTGGGCAGGAAAGAAAAGTCCACCTACAAGGCTGGCCTCAAACTCATAGAGAGCTGCCTGTCTTTGCCTGTCTTTTGTTTCAGGAAAAAGAAACAAACAAAAACCATTCCCCAAACAAAACACATTTTCTAAACATACACAGGAGGGGTGTGAGTAGGGAAGCCACCTGTCTGTTCAGCTCAGGCCACCAGCCCATGATGGGGTTGGGGAAGCAATAAGGGAAATGGGACAACAAACCTCCACAAACAAAAGTGGTATTTGTGTGAATATGGAGGGAGGTGCAGAAGGGAGAATGGCAAGGGAAGGGAGGGACGGGGTCAGTACCGGGTGCTATTTCTTTCTTGAAAGGGGAGGTGGTGATACTTACTAAACATTAATTCAAGTTTAAAAAGAGTATGACTTCTGAAACAGAAATCCTGCTTTTAGAAATTTCCAGAAATGAAGTTGGCAAGTTCATCATGGCTTGTAGAGACACAAAGACTTGTAATCGGATGTTTATCATGTGTGAGCTGCTATGTTATACAGTTCACCCATTGACAGTCATTTTGTCACCGTGAGTAGAACAAATGAAATATATGAATTGGCTTTGAATGGTGGCCACATTATTTATTGTTTGAAAAACAATACTAATAGAATTGTATTCTGTGTTCATCTGAGGCTAACAGATAACCTTATCTATAGATGGATATTCATGTTCATATAATAAAATGTGGAAGAATATGTCCCAAACCAGCAAAGGAGGACATGAGTTAAATCGTTAATTTTACTATAGCACTTCATTTGAATTGTGCTAATAAGCGTGTGCGTGTGCGTGTGCGTGTATGTGTGACGTACAAACGTGTGTATGCAGGTGTGAGGGGAGGTTTTCATTAGTTTCTTTCCGTCTTATTTTTGAGACAAGGTCCCTCACTAATCCAGGCTCGCGTTGACTCAGCTTGACTCTCTGGCCAGGACCTGACTGTACTGCTCCCTCAGCATGTGTTTGTTGATGCATGCCCAGCTTTATGTGGGTGCTGGGGATCCAAACTCGGGTCCCCATGCTTTCATGGCGAGCTCTTTACTGATGGAGCCATCTCCCTGGCCCCTACTTTTGTAATTGAAATATTGGAAACTTAAAAGTGAAAACTAAGCAGGCTTGGTGTTATTCACCCCAGCACTATGGAGGCCGAGGCAGGAAGACTGCACATTTTCAGCTAGCCAAACTACCTAGCAAGATTCTACTTCAAAAAATAGAAACCAAAACATCACTGAGAGATATAAAAGTGAAGTCAAGTAAATGGCAGTGAAGGTGATAATGTTCCTGTTGATTTGTGCTGGCTGGTGTGATGTCAACTTGACTAAGCTAGAGTCATCAAAGGGAGGAGAGCCTCAACTGAGAGAATAAGATTGGGCTGCAAGCCTGGAGGGCACTTTCTTAATTCGGGATGGCTGGGGGAGGGCCCAGTCAATTGTGGGCAGTGCCACCCTGGACTAGAGGTCCTGGGTTCAACAAGAGTGCAGGCTGAGCAAGCCTTGAGGAGAAAGCCAGTAAGCAGCATTCATGGCTTCTGTATCAGTTCCTGGCTCCAAGTTCCTGTTCTGACTTCCGTCAGTGATGAGCAGTGATATGGAAGTGTAAGCCAAACAAGCCTTTCCTCCTCAACTTGCTTTTGGTCATGATGTTTATCACAGCACCCTGACTAAGACAGAAATTGGTACCAGGATTGTAGGGTATTGTGATAGACCTGGCCATGTGTTTTTGGGAGGATTGTGGAAGGACTTTCGAACTTTGGGCAAAAAAAGCCATTGGGTGTTCAAAGCTTGGGCTGTTCTGTAGGAGCTTGGAAGAAAAGAGTGTTGAGAAAAATGGAGATGATGAAGGCCTGGCTTGTGAAGGTCCAGAGGGAACTTTGAGAATTACTTAAAGACTATTTAGGCTGTTGTGTATTTACTATTTTGAATTAAGATTCTGTGGTTCTGGTCAGCTGGGACTGAAGAAGAGTCAGTCAGCCATGACCAACTTCACTTAAACCTCCTCCCCAAGTTCTACCAACCACTCTTTGCCTTCTGTGCTTAAGGATTTGACTACTCTTTTGTGTGATGCTTCCCATTTGAGGAATCATGCAGTACTTATTTTTGAGTATGTGTGGCACCTAGCATGGGGACCTGGTTCTAGTTCATGTTCCGCTGTTGGGACTTTACCAGGGAGGAGGGGGTTTATTTCATTTTGTAGCTTATAGTCCCTCACGAAGGGAAGCAAGTCAGCAGGAACTGAAGCAGAGACCAAGAAGGAAAGTTGCTCATTGGCTGCCTCCTGTGGCTTGCTCAGCCTGCTTTTTATACAACTCAGGACCACCTGCCCCGGGGTGGTTGTACCTCTCACGCTGGGCTGGGCCCTTCCACATCAATCATCAATCAAGAAAATGTCCCACAGGCCAATCTGAGGAAGACATTTTCTCAACTGAGATTTCCACTTCCAAACAACCTAGTTTTGGTGTGGCTTGTGCCATGGGCCTCTTTTGCAAAGCTAAATAATCCTTTACAACGTGGGCCAACCATACTGATGCATTCAGGCCTTCCTGGCCACGTGAGCTGATTCCACCCTAGGCCCCCGGGCAATTCTAAAACTGCAGAAACATGACTGTGCACCTGCTTTTCAATCACATTTCAATGATCTTGTGTCTCATCACCCACCCTACTGGATCTTCTTCTCCCAGCCTCTTCTACCTTGGCTTAATATGACCTCCTCTTTCAGATCTGTTACCCTTATCAGCTCTGCACTCTGAGCTGTGGCTAGCCAGCATGGGAAGAGACCTCAAGAGGCCTATGGACTTCCTCCAAGGGCTAACATCTCCTGTCTCAGCTCCCACATGCCGAATAACCTGAATCCTGGGCACCATTCCCTGCTCTTACCAGTGGTGAACTACCCAGGGTGCAGATAAATGGAATGGCAATCCAGTTGGGAGACTCCCAGAGTCCACATGACAAAGCAGTGCTAGCCTTGCGGTGGTGGCGCATGCCTTTATTCCCAGCTCTTAGGAGGCAGAGGCAGGCAGATCTCTGTGAGTTCGAGATCAGCCTGGTCTACAGAGTGAGTTCCAGGATAACCAGGGCTACACAGAAAAACATTGTCTCAAAAACAAACAAAAACAAACAAACAAACAAACAAACAAACAACAACAACAACAACAAAAACCACCACCACCAAAAAACCCAACCAACCAAACAAGCCTTAAACTGTCTTAGCTCAGACAGGAGTGGTTCTGTCCCAGCTCCTCCTGATTTCCTCTTTCCTTTTTCTTTTCTTTCTCTCTTTTCTTTCTTTCTTTCTTTCTTTTTGCTTCTGCAAAACACACAAAGGGTTAAAAACTTTGCTGTGAGGTGGATAAACTTCTTGGATCTGCTGTCGACTTGATTGTCCTGACACCACACTGTGTGGGATGCCCCATCCCTTTTGTTGATGATAATAGCACATCTTCATTATTGTTCTAATACTCCTTTAACACACACACACACACACACACACACACACACACACACACACACACACACACTGGTGACTGCTCCAATGTGGAGATGTTGTATTTCTCTCCCCTCTGTCCTTCCTTAACCCTTTCTTGTTGCCATAGTCACGCTGAGGCAACAGCGACAGTGCAGGGTGGTTTCTGTACTGTACCGCCCTGAGCTTATTGTTGGAAATCTGTATTATTCCACCATTCTGAAGATTTACATTTTTAATGGCTCATTTATGTAATCCCATAAATAAAGTAGCAAAAAAAGCACCCCACACAAATGAGTGAATTGGAGTTTGAAAAAGACCCTGAAGCAGGTCACCCAGGGTCTCAGCTGCGGGGCCTTGATTGGTGTGACCGGTGTTAGCCAGGGTGGCAATGGACTTAAGACCACCCAGTCAGTGCCCAAATGGGGCATTACCAAGGAATAGCAGGATGATGCTGGGGTTCAATCTCCCCTATTGATCAGAGAGCACATTTCTGCTGCAAAATCCATTTCAGTGTAAGCCTCCTTTACCTTGGAGCTCGGCAGCTGCACCTCCCGGGCAGAGAAGTCCCTTGGTTAGCGTTTTCTCTCCGGGCAGCTGATGTTCCCCCTGCCCCTCCCTTCTTCTTCTTAACCAATATATTCCCGGGGCTGCTAAATTCTCTCTAAAAGAGCCTGTGAATTCAAGCACCTGCTTCAAGAGTGTATTTGCTGCAGTGAGGAGACACGTAGTTGGAACAATTCACTGTTGGGCCTCCTCCTACCAGTTTCCCTCTTCGGCATCTTCCTGCCCCTGCATGAAAAGCTTCAGGGAGACTTCTACTCCTTTGGGAGAAGTTTGTACTAATTAACACAAATGAAGAAAACGGTCCAAACATAACTGAATCAGCAAACGTGGCTCCTGGGTCTCGGGCTGTTTAGATGCAAAAGCGTGAAACATTGTCCTGTGCTCCAAGGTACTTGTTCAACACTAGTTATTTAAGGCTGTCCCTGGAAACACTGGTGTTTTAGGATCTTTAAGCAAAGTGTGGCCATGAGAGTGCTTGTGTTCTCTCTCTCTCTCTCTCTCTCTCTCTCTCTCTCTCTCTCTCTCTCTCTCTCCTTTGCATCTTTGCAGTGGTCTCTGCATATGCCTGTCAATCACAAATGCACAGTGGATAGTCTGAGTTGCCTGGCACCCAGGCATAGACAAACAGGAACTGGAAAGTGCTGTAAATGCACAGATGTGTTGATAGCTACAAAATCGCAATGTGTTAAAAACAGTGGTCCCTCAACGAGAAGGCATTCAAGTCCCAGCTTGCTCATTTTCTTGCCATGGAAAAGTGAATTCTAACTGCTGCAAAATGAGGACTTTTTAACCTGTCCTGTCGTTTTGGCTGCTTTATGAGAAAGGATCAATGTGTTTTCTGTTATATCTTCCTGAAGGGGAGAAACACTGCAAGCCAGGGGAACAGTCGCGGGACTTTGCTGCTGCTTTCTCCAAGGAGATGGGATGGTGGATGCCCAGACTGGGGGTCAGAAGCCCTGAAACTCCAGGACTCACTGGGCAGCCTCACCAGTGCTCCTCAGAGCAGAGGCTCTGTGAAGTTTCCAGAACCTTCCCATCACCAGGAACAGTGCCTTGTGTGAGGTATGATGGGAGACAGGGAATCAGAGAGGGAATAACTTACCTGAGTCCTGTGGTCCTCTGTGACCCTGTCCTTTGGCTATGGCCAAGAAAACCTGTAAGTATCCTTCACGGATCACAGTTTGTTGTTTCTTTGGAGGTACTGGGGATAGAATTTAGAGCCTTGCACATACAGGGGTAGGGCGAGCCCTCTGCACTCCCTGCCCCCACCCTACTGCTGATGGAGTATAAGGGACTGATGGGTCAGACTTACCATCACTGTGAACACATGCCTAACATAAACGACTTCAGGGAAGAAGTGATTTCAGCTCCTAATCTCAGAGGGTTCAGGCCCTAGTCCTTGTTGCTGGGCCTGTGGTGTAGCAGTGACATGGTAGTGGGGACATGTGGAAGGGCTACACAGTCCATGGTAAAGGGGGGTGGAGGAAGGAGTGGAGGGAGGGTGCACTAGCTACCTACTGTGGAGGCATGGCTCCAGCAAAACAGAAACTTTGTCTCTTCTATGTTTCCCGTTCAAAACTTTAAGTATCTGCTCTGGGGCCATTGATTACCTTCCCTATAAGAAAGGGATACATTCCATCAGCCTTAGCCTTTCATAAACAAAGGTGATTTCCTTTTCTTTTGTTGTAAACTTTGTTACTGGAGATGGAGTTGACAAGAATAATCTAGAAATCCTTTTTTGTTTTGTGTGTGTGTGTGTGTGTGTGTGTGTGTGTGTGTGTGTGTCCATTTGTCCCCATGTGCTTGTTGTTGCTGTTTTGTCAACTTAATGTAACCCAGGATCATCTGGATGAAGGAAACTTCAATTGAGAAAATACCTCCATCAGCTTGGCCTGATTTTCTTGATTAATGATTAGTGTGAGAGGGCTCAGCCCTCTGTGGGTAGTACCACTCCTGGGCAGGTGGTCCTGAGTGGTATAAGAAAGCAGGCTGAGCAAGCCATGGGAAGCAGCCAGTATGCAACACCCCTCCATGGCCTCTGCATCAGCTCCTGCCTCTGTTTCTGCCTTGGGTTCTGCTCTCACATCCCTTCATGATGGACGATAACCTATATGCCAAATAAACCCCTTCCTCTCCACGTTACTTTTGGTGTTTTGGTGTTTATCACAAAGAAAGAGAGAACCCAGGCTATCACAGTTTGGAGCTGAAACATTTCCCACAGGTCCGTGTGTTTGAACCTTTAGTGTCTAGCTGATGGTGCAGTTCTCAGAGCTTCTGGAACCTCACAAACCTAGAGTCTAGCTGGCAGACACAGACCATGAGGGGTGAGGCTGTGAAGACGACAACCCGGCCTTGCTTTGAGTCTGGTGCATCACGGTGTGGCTTAGATGCCTCTGCTACAGGTTCTTGCCCTCCATGAGCTCCACCATGCCTTCCCTACCACAACGGAGCCAAACTTCTGAAGCTGGGAGCCCAAGCGGCCCCTGTTCTCCCTTGAGTGGTTCAAGTAGGCATTTTGCCATAGCATCAAGAACAACAGGCCAAAAGCATAGTGAGAGAGAGCGAGCCCAGGCTCAATTCCTAACACTCACATGATGACTCACACCAATCTGTAACTTGAGTACCAGGGGATCTGGTGTCCTCTCTTGGTCCCCATGAACACTGCATGCACACAGTATACCTACACACAGAAAAACATTTGTACACATGAAATAAATAATAGCACTGACATGAATACTTACATCAGCAAAATTTCCACTCTTAAAAAAAATCCAGATGTGATGGCACATAGTTATATTCTTAGCTGGAGAGGTAGAGACTAGTGATTCCCAGGGCTTACCAGCCAGCCAGTCTAACCAAATTGGCAAGCTCTGGGATGGTGAGAGATCCTGTCCCCAAAACCATGGTGGACAGCTCCTGAGGAAGATTGGCCTCTATGCACACATGCAAAATTCTTTCTTTCTCTCTCTCTCTCTCTCTCTCTCTCTCTCTCTCTCTCTCTCTCTCTCTCACACACACACACACACACACACACACACACACACCTTTTATGAGGTTGAATTCATGACCATGATCCCTTTACAGTGAGTTTGCAAGGCTGAGCTAAAATGTCTAGCCAGTCTTTCCATCAAAGCTGAATGTGATTGACAAGGAAAGGTAAACTTGAGCAAAGGCACTGTTACCTAGAACTTTTCACAGCAGTTATGTGTGGGACTGGGGTCCCCAACATCAGCCGAGGGTCCTCCAATGAGTTCAGTTCTGAGCCTGTCGTCCTGGAGACAGCATGAGTTTCCACACTCGTCCTGAGACATCATCTCCCACTACAGATGCTAATGGTGACCGTGGGTATTTTCATCTCTGCTTACAACCAACCAACTATAAATTGGGGATCCCAAGACCCCTCTCAGGCTCAACTCATTTATAGGATGGCTGAAGATACTCAGGTAAATGAATTGTTGATTTTCTTACAAAGAATATTATCAAAGATACAAAGTCAGGTATGTAGACGAATGTGGCGCTTCAATGCCCAATCTTATTAAGTTACCCAGTGAATTTGTTTGTGGCCATCCTACCTCAGCCTTTTTAGTAGTTTGGATTATAGACTGGAGCCACCATGCCTGGATTTGATGAAAACTGTAACAGGAGCCAATGAGCATTCATGCTATTAAAAATGCAGAGGTACTCGGACAACATAAATACTCACTGAGCAACTTGATGAGACTTCATCTCAATCACTCAGTCATCTCTAAGCATCCTCACCCCTTACCAAAGGTCAGTAGATGGAGCTGGACACTTCAACCTGCTAATAGCTTGGCTCTTGGGGTAACCAGCCCCACGCTGAGGCTGTATAGGGATTTGTACCTGTGCCACTTGCTGAAATTTTTAAGTATTTAATTTGTATTTAGTCACATTTATGTGTCATTGCATGTGTGTGCCTGTAGGAACCAGAAGAGGAGCTCTGGCTCTTCACCTCAGACTCTCCATCAGTAGCTAGGACTGGCTTCCACTAATGACCACTTATTTGTGCAGACCAGGCTAGCTTGGAACTTGTGATTGTCCTTCCTCCCACTCTGGAGTGCTCCATTGGTGGCTCTTAACAGAAACAAATATTCCCAGCAAATGATAATTCATTCCCTTTCCTCACTGTCCTTTCTACACACATTTTCCAAAGAGGTATCAGGAAAAAAAGCACTTTAAAATCTAACTTTGGGGCAAGAGAGGTAGCTCAGCAGTAAAGAACACATACTGCTCTTTACAGGAGACCTACATCCAGTTCCCAGCACCCACAGGACGGCTCCCACTTGCTGTAACTCCAGTTTCAGGGGATCTGATACCCTCTTCTGACCTCTGTGGACTACATGCAGGCATTGCACATAAACACACACAGGCACTCAGTAGACAAAATAAAAACAACTTTAGAAAAAAAAAGCAAAACTTTGCTGGGTGCAGTGGTGCATGCCTTTATTCCCATCACTCAGGAGGCAGAGGCAGGCAGATCTCTGAGTTCAAGGCCAGCCAGTCCTACAGTGAGATCTTGTCTCAATTTATATATAATTTTTAAGTGACAAAGTTTATCATCTGTTTTCAGCCTTCTGAGTCTGTGTTCTTGTCAGACACTGGTGATCTTTATTTCAAGAATCCTCTATTGTACCCGCAGATCCCCAACATCCCACCTGTGGTGTGGTTGCTGTCCTAGGTCAGAGACAAGAGGGGCCCTGACCGAACAGGACCACGTGAATGGAGAGGCAAATCGAAGCCAGAGGGACTTAAGTCTGTTCTTTCTATAGTTTAAATGTTAAGGGGTCTGGAGAGCTGGCTCAACAGCTAAGAGCAATGGATAGTCACCCAGAGGACCTGGTTGGAGTCCTAGCATCTACGTCGTGGCTCACAACTGTCTGACTCCAGTCCCAGGAGAGCTGACGCCCTCTTCTGGCCTCCATGAGCACAGCATGCACGTAGTTCACAGAGTACATGCAGGCAAAACACTCATGCACATAAAATAAAAATGAAGTGGAAAACTTAGATGGATCACTTGGTTGGCGTGCTTAAGGCCCTGGTTCTCTCTAGAACTTTCAAAAGATAATGAAACCACAGCAATGAAACAGTACAGCTACCGTCTTGAAGAAAATCACAAGCCAGGAACAACCTCTTCAGGTTTGTGGTTTGGTTTTGCACCAAGTATTTCAGAACCATCCAGTTATGCTTTGGACACATTCTCATCCAGATTCCTGACCTTTCTCATGTATTAAGCAGTTAAGGGTTGTGCCGAAGTAGCTGTTCAGTCTCTCCTATTCAAAACAGCCAGCCCCGGGTGGCCATTATTGAGTTGACCATGTAGTGAAGTCATTTGAATGATTGCTGTAAAATGGGATTTAAGAGGAAAATGAATAAGAGGGGGAGTAAGTTTGGGGATTTTTCAAAGCTCTAAAGACTTGGGCCCAGTTGCTCTGACACAATCACCTGACATGGGAAGAGTGCAAGAATTTTCTTAAAAAAAAAAAAAAACAAACTTCCTTCTAAATCAAGGGTCTGTGGTCAAAGTAAACACGTGGTTGAAGACCATGCTTGAGAAACTGTCTAGCACCAGTGTGGAGGCATTGACCCAGCAAGGAGCTGGAACACAGATGCCATAAGTGATGTGTTGGAAACATCCATTTTGCAGGGCCAGGATCCAGATTCCTCGCCAGAGATATCCTGTACTTTAGGCCCTTTGTGATTGTCCAGGAAAAGGTAGTTATTAGGAGCTACCCAAAATGAAGGAAATAAGAAATATCAGTGACTAACTTGGAGACACATACACAACACTGGTTCTGTTTGCTGAGAGAGACACAGCCCCCTCCTGCTACATTATTCCATTGATGGAAACCATTTACATCTCCTTTGTCAGCCAGTTTTCTGTAGCAATTTTATAATCACAAGGCAGCTCTCTATTTGGCTGCCCTGTTCCCTGAGAAGTGTTGCTGAGGGACTAGGCAGGCGCATGTTTTCATTCCACAGCCAAAAAGTTGTTGTTGTTTTAAACTTTAGTCTATCATACATCAAACCTGTCAAGCCTTTTCATTAGAGTTCATGGTTTTTAAGTTCATTGTAAATAACTCAAATTGATTTTTCAAAAGAGGGCAGAATGCTTTGCCCTAATGTGCAACACAACTGTTATAATATTCATTGTCAAATGGGCTTTCTCAAGTGGATTTCTCAAGAGAGGAAAAGGGGATTTAAATAAATAAAAATACTTTGAGATTTAAATCAGTGTTTTGTGGGTTGACTTTTTTTCTTCTAAGTCTAGAAGTTTTTGTTCAGTTACAGCAACAACAAAACCAGCGCAGAACGGCAGAGATGGCTCACTCAGCAGCTGGGAGTACCTTCTGCTCACGCAAAGGACCAGGATTTCATTCCCAGCACCCACGTGGTGGCTCACAACTGTTTGAAGCTCCAGTTTTAGGGGATCCAACACCCTCTTCTGGCCTCCTAGGGCACTAGGCATGCATGTAGTGTACATACACATGTGCAGGCAAACATAAAAATAAATCTTTAAGAGCTGGGTGGCAATGTTTATCAAGAGATAGGCAGCCGGGCGGTGGCCCACGACTTTAGTCCCAGCACTTGGGAGGCAGAGGCAGGAGGATCTTTGTGAGTTCGTGGCCAGTCTGGTCTAAGGCCAGAGTTCCAGGACAGGCACCAACCCTGCCCTTGGGTGCCTGAACTTCCTTCTGACACCTGTAAGGAGGTCACTTGATTGGGAGAGGGTTTGGAAGTGGCTTCATTCCTGCATAAGAAGAGCTGTAGAATTGTCATTAACTTTGAAGCCCATTTTTCAAAGTAACAATACTTGCATGTCCCTTTCCCATTTCCCTGGAACAGGGTCATTGCAGCTCGCCACCTTTGGTGTCCAGTTACTATTCACTTCTGGAAGCATGGCTACAGGGAGGAAGCACTGGAGAGGCTGGTGAATGCCCTGCCGGGAATTGGGCCCGCGCCTCTGTCTCCCGAAAAAACTTAGGGAAAGTCGGGAAAAACCTCTAGTGTGAAACAGAAGCACCCACAGCCGCAGGCCACAGGGAGGAGTTTCCTCCCAGTCTGTGGCAACGGGTGTTTCCTGGTCCCTGGCTGCTTCATTTCCAAGCCTGGATACAATAGCACAGGAGTAAAGCCAGGTAACTGACTCTCTGTTGCTCCTTGGATCCCAGACTCCTTTGGGAGTGGGACCTTTAAGAGGCGTGGTCTAGTCTGGAGGGAAGTCTTGGGGGTGTGACGCCACAAAGGACTAAGACCGCAGTCCTGGCAGACACACTTTGGTACTGTTATGAATGGTAATTAAATATCTGCATTTCCTGTTGGTCTTTTTGTGGTCACCAAGCACAGAGATTGGTTATTGAAAGCAGCAGGGGGAGGAGAGGGGCAGGTACACCTTTAAAAATAAAATGGAGCAAGAGGGGCACGGCGCTCAGCCAAAGTGCCAGCTAAACTTGGTTTACAAAGCTAGCTGCCTCCAGGGTTTTGTAGTTACACAAATCCGACTTGACTTTTATTATTTATTTGTTTGTTTGTTTATTATTTATTTTTTGAGACAAGGTTTCTCTGTGTATCCCTGGCTGTCCTAGAACTAGGTCTGTAGACCAGGCTGACCTCAGAGACCCCATAGAGATCAGCCTGCCTCTGCCTCCTGAGTGATGGGATCAAAGGCCTGCGCCACTTGACTTTTAATCTGCTTTGCAAAATTAAAGTTTGCAATGGGTTTGCTGATATTAGGGCCCAGCTGGCTTGGAATTGCAGTAGTAGTTACAAGATTGTGTGTATTGGTGATGGGAATAAAAGGCCGTAAGAGCCCTAGATAGGTTTAGACAATGTGAGCCCAATGTGAATTTCCAGAATAAGTCAGCTAAAATGACAGGCAGCTGCCGGATATCCGAGACCACAGATTAGCAATAAACATGAAAATGACGCGATTCACTGTGTAACTATTTCTGGTAAAATGCCACTTTTGTGTGATTCCATATGAACATGCCTTTGGGACTAAGAGTGAAAACCTTCTCCCAGAGAGAATGACGTGTGTTGAATCTGCCTGTGGCTCCCAGTACCTTCTTTAATTTCCCAGTCCCCAGTGATTCTCTTTCCCAGGCTACAGAGCTCAGACCTGACAATTGGTCGAGGAGAACATACTACACACCTTAAAGGGCCAGATACTCTTGAATGAGGAAGGTGGTCTCCTCCTAGTGCTTGCCCAAAGGAAAATGCAGCCATAGTAAATTCTGGGGAGCAGAGCACTGGGGAGGCAGAGGCAGGCAGATCTCTGGGAGTTCAAGGCCAGCCTGGTCTACAGAGTGAGATCCAGGACAGGCACTAAAACTACAAAGAGAAACCCTGTCTCAAAAAACAAAAACAAAACAAAACAACAACAACAAAAACCACCCGATCCCTGGCCTCAGAGCTGGGACTCCACAGCATGCTCTCAGCCCAAGGCTGTGAGCACGTACTGCAGAGGTGAAAATGGCAGACAGAAATCCCCCCCGATTCTGTTCAGCTTTCTACAAGGCTTTAGCTGAAGCTAAGGAAAAAGATGTTTTGAAGGTGTAATGACTTGTAATGAAGGTACTTAGAGCCGTGAGCAGCCTCCTGAGCCCAATTTCTCTGTATCTCACCGGTCTTAGTGTGCTCTGCTCTTACCCAACTGGCCTTCCATCCCCGGTGGTCCTCTTCCGCCTGACCCGTTCTCTTGATGAGGCTTTCTACTGTGTTTCCCATCTCCATACTTTCAATGTGCGTTTTCAGCATTTGCCTTTATTGAGTTGCTGTCTCATACCCTGCATTGCTTTCTTGTTTCGTTCGGCTGTCTAGTCACATCCTCTTTGAATCACAACTTTATTTGCATCTTACTTTGACCTCGCTGAACAATCTCACCACTAGTCTTAAAATTCCTCTAGAATTTAATGTAATTCACTCTTAAAAATATTTTTTAGGCTGGGCATAGTGGCACATGCCTTTAATCCCAGTGCTCTGGAGGCAGACGCATAAGGATCTCTCTGAGTTCGAGGCTACCCTGGTCTATAAAGTGAGTTCCAGGACAGCTAGGGCTACGCAGAAAAACCCTGTCTTGAAAAACCATATATATATATATTAGATTTATTTATTTGTATAAATGTTTTACTTGCATGTCTATGTACATATGCCTGGTGCCCATGGAGCCCAGAAATGGCATCAGACCCCCTGGGACTGGAGTTAGAGATGGTTGAGTGTTGTGGGTGGCTCTTTGAGCCATGCCCTGAAGCACCTCCCCTAGTGAGGCAGCTATAGCTTGAGGTACCAGCCTCTGGGTCTGGGGCGTGGCCACCGGGGACCCTTAAGGCCTGGGATGCACACTGGCCCCTCTTGGCTACCTCATGGCTCTGGATGCTGAGATCTTGGACCAAGCTGTTCAACGTGGGACATAGTTCAGCTTTCCTGGACCCTATGATAAGCTCCGTGGTTGTGAGTTTACCCCCAAACAAATTCCTTTGATCATTAAATAGACTCTGTGGATTTATCCCATAAGTTGAGAGCCACCATGTGGGTACTGGGAACTGAACCCAGGTCCTCTAAAAGAGCAGCCAGTGCTCTTAACTGCTGAGCCATCTCTCCAATCCCCCAATTCACACTTTTTTGGGAGATATTACTGTGGAACAAATATTGGCAGGCAGAACTGCACCGCTTGATTTTTCATGTTAATTTATTATTACTGTGTGTGTGCTTGAGTGGTGTGTGTGTGTGTGTGTGTGTGTGTGTGTGTGTGTGTGTGTGTAGTGCCTCTGGACACAAGAGGGCATCAGATTCTCCCAATCTGGAGTTACAGGCAGTTGTGAGCTGCCTGATAAGGGTGCTGAGAATTGAACCTAGGCTTTCAGCCTCTAAGCCAGTGGTTCTCAACCTGGGGGTTGCACCCTCTTTGGGGGTCAAATGACTCTTTCACAGGGGTCACATATCAGATATCCTGCACATCTGGTATTTGCATTATGATTCATAACAATGGCAAAATTACAGTTAAGTAGAAATGAAAATAATTTTATAATTGGGGTCACCACAACTTGAGGAAATGTCTTAAAGGGTTGCAGCATTGGGAAGTTTGAGAACCACTGCTCTAAGCCATCTGTCTAGCCCTACAGTAAACCTTTTTGTTTCAGGGTCTCTCCATGTAGCCCCGATTGTACTGGAACTCACTATTTAGACTAGCCTGGCCTCAAATTAACAGAGATCCACCTGCCTCCTGAGTGCTGGGATTAAAGGAGTGTGCCACCACGCCTGGATCCCACAGTAAACTCCCTAAAAGTTCTGGTAGCTACTTAGTTCTAAGCCAATAGTCCTGGAAGATGCTATAGTAAATTCTATATGGAGAAGCACGTCAATTGCAATCAAGAGTTTAAATTACTCTATTCTGATCGATTACTAAGTTTTATTGAGTTATTACGGCACTTGGCTAGACCCTCCAGAATCATGTGATACGGAGTATAGAAGGAATGAACCTCAGCTGGTAGGGCACCTAGATGCATAGAGCTCTCAGCACACCAGGTATGGTGGTGCATGTCTGTAACCCATCACTCAGCAAGTGGAGGCCGGAGGATTATAATTCAAGATCCTCATTAACTACAAACTTGAGACCAGTCTGGTACATATGAGACCCTGTCTATTAAAAAAGTACCAAACTTTGCCTTTTAAAATCTTCTATTACACCTTTGTCTTCTTCTTGTCTCCTAAGAAATAAAAACAATGTGTAATTTTTGTAACAAAGTACCTTTTAAAAAGATATGAGAAACAACAATAAAACAATCCCGAGACCACAGTGCCTCTCTGTGGCCCGTCTCAGTGCTTTCTCTCCCTTGGCACCAGATCTCAGGCAGCTGTGCTTGGAGCTTGGTTGGATTCTTGAGCCATGAAACCCCATCACTTGGGGCCTTTTGTGTACAGAGGCTGGGGGTGGGGGATGTGGAGGACTAAAGATGAGGACATGAGCAAAGACATTTTGCTTTAAAAATTCTTCACAGGGTGACGAATTCTGTATTGACAATTTGTAATTTTCTTTCTGTATTTTGGTGAGCTTGTCTTTCTGTTTCTGCTGTGCTGATGGCATGTTGTTTGTCTTAAGAGATGGTTTCACTCTGTAGCCAGGCTGACCTGGAACTTACAATGTGTCTCCAGCTGACCTCAATCTCATGGTAATTCTCCTGCCTCAGTCTCTTAAGTCCTGAGATTTCTTGTGAGTCACCACACTCAGCTCTGGCATCCTTTATCTTTTTTTTTTTTTTTCCCTGAATGTACTGTATTTTCCTTTTATTGTTTTTCATGTCTCTTCACCAATGATTTAAAGTGGTTTGGATTTTAGCCACTGTGTTAACTAGACTTTTTATCTCAGTTTCAGAGTTCAGTTCATTATGGAGGGAGGGTAAGGTGGGACAGAATTTGCCTTATGGGAGCCAGAAAGCTGAAAGATAACACCTATACCCACAGCATTCTTTTCCCACTTTTTGTTTTTTGAGACACCGTTTCTCTGTGTCTCCCTGGCTGTCCTGGAACTCACTCTGTAGACCAGGCTGGCCTTGAACTCAGAGATCCGCCTGCCTCTGCCTCCTGAGTACTGGGAATGAAGACACCCTGCCCCCGCCATCGCTGCCGCCACCATCTTTTCCCATTTTTATTCTATCCAGGTCTGTAACCTGCAGGCTGGTTCAGGGACAGACTTCCCCTTTTAGTCAACTCTTTCTGGAAACATCCTTACACACACAGGCCAGAGGTAAGTATTGATCACCTCCCAGGTGCTTCTCAAGCCAATCACTTTAAATCCAGTTTGATGACCAACAAGTCTACCTTGTGTCCACTTGCCACCAATCTCCTTTGATCACAGAGTTTAGTTCTGCCCTCCAAAAGGCTCATAAACACAAAATACACATAGCACATCTCCAAGAGCCTTCACGGTCTTAACAGTCCCAACAGTGTTAGCAAGTTCAAAGTCTCCTCTGAGACTGAGGCAAATTCTTGGATGTGGTATCATATTTAAATAGGAGAACTTAAGGAGGGGAGAGAGAGGAAGGAAGAGAGGGAATGAGAATGAACGGGAAGGCCTTTTGTGGGCTTTCTCCCCCCCCCCCATACTGCTATCCTGTCTGGGTCCTCAGCTATGGGATGGCACAGCCAACATCAATGGTGGACGGCCCCCTTTATCACCTCTGGGAACGCCCTCACAGATACACACAGGTGGGCTTCTTTCATCTCCTAGACACCTCTCAATCTACCGAGTTGACAGTCAGGATTATCCATCACGTGTGTCCTGCTGTGGCCTTCTCCATGTCTGTGTTTCTTAGTCTTAGAGTCTGTGGGGCCTTTTGTGTTTGTGCATTTACAGTTTTTATTTGTTTTGAGACAGTATCTCACTTGTAACCCAGGGAAGATCTAGAACTCACTATGTAGCCCAGGGTGGCCATGAATTTACAACAATCCTGCCTCATTTGCCTAAGTGCTGGAATTATAAGGATGAGCCATCAGTTTGGCTTAGATTTTGTCATATTTGGACAACTTTTGTCAATATTTCTGCAAATCTTTTTCTCAATTTATCCCGATCTCTAGAGACAACTGTGAGTGTATTTGGTCATCTGAACTTGCCCCAGTGCTCACTGGTCTTGTTTCTTTCAGTCCAATTATTTCTTTCTGTAGTTTATGCGGAAGATTATATATTGCTATGTCGTTTTTGTTTTGTTTTTCAAGATGGGGCTTCTCTGTGTAGCTTTGTACCTTTCCTGGAACTCACTCTGTAGCCCAGGCTGGACTCAAACTCACAGAGATTCGCCTGGCTCTGCTTCCCAAGTGCTGGGATTAAAGGCGTGCGCCACCACCTCCTGTTTTTCTTTCTTTCTTTTTTTTTCCTTTGGTGCTATGTCATTTTAATACAAAGTTTCATCTGCTATTAATCCCCATTTAATATGTCTCAGATGTTATTGTTACGTCTTTTGGTAATGTTTAGGAGATGAACATATTTGAGTCATCAGATCAGCATTTGTTAAAACTTAAAATTTGTTTTGAATTTTAAGAGATTTTAAGAGTTACCTTTTAATTTATTTTGCGTGTGTATGTACATAGAGGTCAGTGTGTGTGTATGTGTAGAGGTCAGAGGCTAACTTGCAGGAGTTGGCTCTCTTTCTGTGTAGGTTCTAGCTATTGAACTCAGGTCATCAGGCTTGGTGGCAAGCACTATTACCCACTGAGTCACCTCACTGGACCAAAGGTGTGTTTTGTCTTTTTTTTTTTTTTTTTTTTTTTTTAATGAAAATGAGAGAATCCATAGCTATTTACTGGACAGTTCACTAATGGGAAGGTAGGAATCCCTGGCATTGGGAGGGGGACCCCAAATGTTCAGAAGGAAGCAAATATTGTTCTGAACAAGTAGCACATACTTTAAATATGGCAGACACACGGCCTAGACCTCTGGGCAGTGGTGAGATAGTTCTTGCAGCACTAGCAGGTGCTTGCTCTTTCATGCCTGGTTCTCTGAGTGAGCCCTGACGGACTGACTAGATGAAGACAGATGGACTGTCCTTTACATGCTGGAGGCATGCACGAGTCTTGCCGCCTTTCCCTTATAAATTGGTCCTGCATAGTTCTATTGTCCAGGCTCAGCGGCCGCCATCTTCAGGAGTTCAGCTATGCCTTAGTCAGCACAGTTAGGCTTGCTATCTGCTGGTAAAATAAGTGTATTTTTTGAGGATTCTTTGAAAAGAACCATCCAAACCATAAATATTTAAATGTAAGTACAGAAAACTCGCCTGATCTAAGGTACGAGTTTGAGAATGGAACAGCATTCTCTGACCCTTGGCAAAGCTGACCTGGAGCATCAAGTCCAAAGCTGTGTGAGCACTCCCCACCCCGTCGGTCACTAAAAAACACCCAGTGTGGCTGCGCTTCATCAGTATGCCACTAGTCAGACTGCCAGCTTAGCCTCTGACATCTAAACAAGGAAGCAGAGCGTTTCTAAGTATTTTATTTTGTTTTGAGAAATTCTGGGAAATGGCCACAAAAGTGCAGCACATCAAAGAACTGGGACTGGTTTTCAACAATCTGAAAACTTTGATTTCTAGAACTGCTTGTTCTGAAGCTAACTTGCAAACGAGACAGGATAAAAACAACAGGGATGTGCATGGCAATGCTACGTCCGCTGACTCTTGCCACGACACCTTCGGGACAAGGTAGGTAAGGTTTGTCTGTAAAGGTTTCTTTGTTTTTTCCTGGTAACAACAACAACAACAACGGCACAACAACGGCCACCTTAAAGCAAAGGACCCACTGAGTCATTCTCGGGTCAGAGCCCTGCCGCCTCGTCCTCACTGGCCCAGTGGCGGGCAAGCACTGGGCTGCCCGGGGCTCCCTCATCGCCTGCTGCCTCGGGCGTCGCGCTTGTCCCGGGAGGAGCGCTTTCTCGGGGGCGAGTGGCCCACGGAGCCTCGGGGCGAGTGCAGGCTGCGCTTGGAGGAGTGGCTTCTGTGCGTCTTTGAGCTGGTCTCTTTCTGGTCTTGGCTTTGGCCGGGTTCCTTGTTGCCCTCTTTCTGTTCATGGTCTTGCTCTTTATGGGAGGGCAATGTGTTCTTAATTGTGTTAATTAGGAATCTTTTATTTGTACCAGCAAGAGGACACTTCATCCTGTGGAAGGAAAGGGGGAAAACAACATCATAAACAAGAGTTAAATCCCCTCCCCCGCCGCGTCCCCAAGCTATCCCACTACAAGATTAGTACAAAAGAACTCGGCTCCCACAGAACCACGCTCCTGAGTTGGTTCAGCTTTTCTTGGCACGCAGTGCTGGGCCAGTCTGAGGCCAGCCTGTGGCACGTCACAGTTCAAGGCCCAGGTTGGTCAGGATGGTACAGCAGGACCCCGGAAAGATGGTGCAATGGCCATGGGTCTGAACCGTTACAGTGTTACCTCGGGAGACTCCAGACACCACCACAGCAGAGTCGGCCCTCACACCACAGCCTGGCTCCGGCAGAATCCGGGAAAGCTCGCCGCGGTCTAGGTGGCCAGTGACCAGCAGCCAGGGAAGCAAGTGCAGGTGGAAAGAAGTGCTTCATGGAGCTTGAAGCTGAGGTTCCTCCGTCCAGCAGCAGGTGAACAGAGCACACGTAGCTAAGGACGGCTGTCTGAGGTGGGTACAGTACGGCAGACACTGGGGAGTGGTGACTCACAACTAGCTTGATGGCAGACAGATACCTTGGTTTGAAAACAAGGTTGCACTAGTGTGGCTCACTGGCCCCTAGTCTACAGACACCAGTGATTGGCTGTCCATCTGCTCCCCCCACACACACCCTTTCCACTCTGGAGGCTCCAGGACTAGAATGACGCCTATGGGAAGATGGAGGCAGAGGGGATATTTTATCTTGATGCTATAGTTGATCACAACGCATGCTGTTCTTTAATGTCACCACAGCTACCATAATCACCCATGGTAGTGCAGTTCATAGCCTGGCAATCAAATGCCTCAGCATGTGGCCATCTGAGAAGTGATACTCCTTAGTTAGCTTTCATACAACACCCCAAAGCTTACTGTGTCCCCAACACTGTACCTAAAAGTAATGTGAAACAGTGGGTGTATGTGTGCATGTGTGCATGTGTGCGAATGGCTATATAAAAATCTCTTCCATCTGCGGGACATTCCACTAGGCCTGTGTGGCAAGGGCAAACCAGGCTATCAGCGGGCGTATCTCTGCTATGTGGGGAATACTGAGGGGAAGAGAAGCAGGTGGCTGAGACCGACCGAAGGTCTCCAGTGCTGCAGCACATGCCTCTGGACAGTCTATGATTCCACAGGAGCGCATGCAGAGCCAGTGAGCACCGCACAGCAGAGCTTTATCAGGCAGCGAGAACAGAGTGCTGGCGTGGCACAGGAGCAGGTGGTGCAAGGTTTCAACCACTAGGTCTCAGGAAACTTTTCTGGGCTCCATGATCCTCACTGAACTGAACTGGGATCACCTCCTGTAGTCTATCCACTGGCATGCTGGCCGCCTGGACTACCTACAAGCGGCAAGTCCAAAAGGATCTGGAAAACTGCATGTCTGCATGGAGACTGGGCAAGTGATTTGCTTTCCAGTAATCAACCATTCCCAGTAGTGCTGGGGGTGTAGCTGAGCAGTGTGTGAGAGGCCCCGGGTTCAACTCCCAGCACAGAAAGTAAAAAGCTGATGGCATAAAGGGCAGCATCATAACATAGGTGCTTTCCTCTGTCTCCAGATGACCCCAACCCCTGAGGAAAGCGCCCAGCATTTACCGCAGAACAACCATGTTGAGAGACAACAGGCTGCTGCTCCATGGACCCTCCAACTGTTGGTTCTTCCCTCAAGCATCAGACTAGAGGACACTGGGCTGCAGAGAAGCTGAAGGGAATGTGGCCAGAACAAAAATGTCTTTGCAGACAAGGAAGCTGGGCAAGCACAAATGTGTGTTTGCTGAAATGCATCCAAGGCCGTGCCCAGCACCAAATACTCCCTTTCTGTAGAAAATAAAATGGCGTCCTGCTCACACTTCTCTAGCTCAGCAGCCTGTCTGTCCCCTGCTCAAGTTCCTATGATTGTTCTTATGGAATGTCAAAATTAAACAATCCCACCCAAGTTCTATTTGAAAATTTTAAAACCATTCTGAGTAAATAAAGCCTTTCTATGAACTTCAAAAAACAAACCATGGTTTACAAGTGAGTAGCTGGTTCTCTGTTCCTTCAAGATCTGTGCACAGAGGTCCATTCTCCAGGCAAAGCCTGGTGTCTGCACACCTAGCCAGGATACTTCAGTGCAGGAGTGCTGTTTGCCCCTGGCCTAGGTCAAGGCCCTTTTGGAATCTGCCCAGCAAGTAGTTACAATTCTTTTAAATGAACTAGAATTAGTGTCTTTTTGTCCCAATTTTAGTATATGAGCTGCTGAGGCGAGGATGAGTTAGTGCCTCTTCAAACGTGTGCCCTTTTAGAATCACCTGGGTGTGTGTTTTGAGTACCAAAGCCAGATCCCACTCCAAAATCCTAACAGTGGGACATAAATAAACATCAGTAGTTTTAAAGCTTGACAGATGATTCCAAATATGCAGAAAAATTTGGAAACACAGCAAATTTATTTGGCTCAGCAGGTAAAATGCCCACTACACAAGGTTGACAACCTCGATCCCCAGAACCAGGTGGAGGAGAAGCAGAGAAAAGACTCCCCTGACCCCCACGTGTGGGCCCATACTCACACACCATATACTCACACATTAACAAAAACCATTTAAAACAGCAAAACCATTATCAAGACTAAAAATCCACCATGAATTTCCTTAGTATCTTCAAATATACCCAATTCTTTCATATATTTAAAAAGCATTTGTTCCCTTTAAATCGTGTGTATGCATGTCTGTGTATGCAAAAGAGTACAGTGCTCATAGAAGCCAGAATAGGTGTCAGATTCCTTGACGCTAGAGTTACTGGTGGTTATGAGCTACTCAATGTGGGAGCTGGGTATCAAATTGGGGTCCTCTGCAAGAGCAGTCATATTTTTAACGGCTGAGCTATCTCCCCACTCCCTCATATATCTTTTAAAAAAGTGTGTGTGTTGGCGGGAGTGTCGATGGGGAGGGGCAAGTTCACGCATATGTACATGTATCCAGAGGCCAGAGACCAACCTTAGTTGACATTTTTCTGAATGCTGTTCACCTCCTTTCAGACAAGTCTCTCGCTGCCTGCACCTCACCAAGTAGGCTAAGCTGGCCAGTAAAGCTCGTCTCTACCTCTCCTGCGGTCACAAGTTCCCACTGCCAAACTCAGCATGTTTTCGTGGGCTCTGGGGCTCGAACTCAGATCCTCATGCTTGTAAGTCCAGGAGCTTATCCATCTGAGTTTGTCCATTCCCTAGCCCCAAAGCGTCTTTCAATAGTTACTTTATTTTTAAAAGTTTGAAAGATTTATTTTCACGTGTATACTCTGTTGTACATCTGTGCACTGTGTGTTTGTGCCTGAGAGGCCAGAGGTGGGCATCAGATCCCCTGAACTGGAGTTAGAGTTGTGAATTAGCTGCTGCGTAGGTGCTGGGAACTGAACCCAGGTCCTCTGGAAGAGTAGCCATGCTCTTAACCACTGAGCCATCTCCAACCCTCCATTAGACAAGGACCCTTGTTGTGTGACATTTTGATTGTATTCTGACGCTCCTGAGATTGCCAATAAAGTTTGCTTTGGATCAGAGGGTGGAGCGCTAGAGCTATTAGCTGACCACAATTAGTCATAGAGGTTTTGGGGACTGAGGACAGAAACACAGGAAGTAGTAGTAGGGCGGGGCCTAGAGAGGATTGGTCTTTTGGAATTGAGAAATGAGAGAAAGAGGAGATTACTGGTCATTTCTCTGTTGCTACTCTAATCATTTAGGTTCTTACCCCAGTATCTGACTCCCGAGTTTTTATTGATAAAGAATAATTAGATGAACGCTTCAAATCCTCACAAAGCATCTTGTTTGATGTTCCTCAGATCTACTAGTTCACAGGACCCTTCTTTCTCCTGTAATCCATTTGTTAAAGGCACCACTTCCTTGACCTGTAAAATACTACATCTTGGATGCTATGATTACAACCTTTAGAAATGGACCAGACACTGGCTCAGTGTCTTGACCAGGGTGTCGTGTGTGTGTGTGTGTGTGTGTGTGTGTGTGTGTGTGTGTGTGTTCTTTTTACTGTAGTTTTTTTGTGAACAATAACCCATGTGAGGGCTATGGCTGTGACTCTGTAGAAGAGAGCTTGCCTAGCCGTGTGTAAGGCCAAACACAGGCTCTATCCCCAGAACCCTAAAAAAAAATCATGTCTGGAGACATGGCTCAGAGGTTAAGAACTGCTCTTCCAGAGGTCCTGAGTTCAATTCCCAATAACCACATGGTGGCTCACAACCATCTATAATGAGATCTGGTGCCCTCTTCTGGTCTACAGTCATACATGTAGACAGAACACTGTATACATAATAAATACATCTTTTTTTTCAAAATCACTAATACAGTTGGATATGTCGCAACCCAACATTTAGCAGAAAGTGACCCTTCCCCCACCCCCCATCAACTTGACACAAACTAGAGTTATCCAAGAAGGAACTGCAGTTGAGCAAACGCCTCCACAGGCAAGACTGGCCTGTAAGACATTTTCTTTCTTCTTCTTCTTCTTTTTTTCTTTTTAGATTTACTTATTTATTATGCATACAGAAGAGGGCACCAGATCTCATTACAGATGGTTGTGAGCCACCATGTGGGTGCTGGAAACTGAACTCAGGACCTCTGGAAGAGCAGCCGGTGCTCCTAACCTCTGAGCCACCTCTGCAGCCCTGGCCATTTTCTTGACTGATGACTAATGGGGGAGGGCCCAGTGCACTGTGTCACCCCTGGGCTGGAGGTCCTGGGTTCTATAAGAAAGCAGGCGAGCCAGGTGGTGGTGACACACACCTTTAATCCCAGCACTTGGAGGCAGAGGCAGGCGGATCTCTGTGAGTTTGAAGCCAGCCTGGTCTACACAGTGAGTTCCAGGACAGGCTCCAAAACTACACAGAGAAACCCTGTCTCGAAAAACCAAAAACAAACAAGCAAACAAACAAACAAACAAAAGCAGGCTGAGCAAGCCATGAAGAACAAGCCAGTAAGCAGCGCCCCTCCATGACTTCTGCACCTGCTCCTGCCCTGATTTCCCACAGTGATAGGACTGTGACCTGAGTGTTGTAAGATGAAATAAACCTTTTCCTCCCCAAGTTGCTTTGGATCATGGCGTTTCATCACAGCAGTAGAACCCTAAGCTACTGCTCCATCACTTTTCACCTGACAGATTCAGCGGCCACTGATGGTCTCTGCATGGACACAATCAAATACTGGAATTTGTACATGTTTTTGCTGTTCTGGGAAATCAAACAAAGAACTTTGTGCATGCTAGGCAAGTGCTTAGGCACTAAGCCAAGTCCCCAGCCTCCTGTTGCCTGCAAGATGTAGGATATTCGGCTATTTCTCCATAACCATGTCTGCCTGCATGCCACCATGCTCCCTGCCATGATGATAATGGACTGAACCTGTGATATTTCCTACAACCTGTCTTAGGGTTATTATTGGTGTGATAAAACACCATAAGCAAAAATAAGTTGGAGAGGGAAGGGCTATTTTGGCTTATACTTCCACATGACAGTTCATCAAAGGATGTCAGGACAGGAACCTGGAGGCAGTAGTTGATACTGAGGTCATGGAGGGGTGCTGCTTACTGGCTTGTTCTTCATGGCTTGCTCAGCCTGCTTTCTTATAGAACCCAGGACCTCCAGCCCAGGGATGGCACCACCCCCAATGGGCTGGGCCCTCCTGTTGATCATTAATTAAGAAAATGCCTTACAGGCTTGCCTACAACCTATTCCTCTTAGAGGCATTTTCCCAACTGAGGCTCCCTCCCTCCCTCTGCTCTGATGATTCTAGCTGTGTCAAGGTGACAGAAAACCAGAGAGCACACAGCCTTAAGGGTTTCAATATGTCTTAGGTGATTCAGTCATTAGTATTTCATATTTTTGGATCAAATTATTCCATCTTTGACTTCAAAGTGGTTCCAGAGATTTCCAACCCGATATTAGTCTTTGACAGTTTCTTTGCTTCCTGGCATGACCAGATTTTCCAGACCTTACAGCGTTTGTTCCCATGGAGTAGGAGTCTGGCTTGACCTAAAGGGAGGGCAGCCTTTGCCTTCAGCTTCTGGAAACTAATCTACATCATACTGATAGAGATGTCTTTGTTGAGGGTGGAGCTGGCTGCACCTCCCAGGCTTAGAGGAGGGCTGGTCACACAAGAAAGATCAACTATGTTGATATAAGGTGATGCTTTAGGTCATGTGATATGGGTCAACCTGGAAACTAAAAATCAACCTTGTACTCAACCAGTCAACCATGTAAACACTCAGTCAACCATGTAATCAATCAATCAATCAATCACACCTACACAAGGGGCCACAATGAAAACTTTGAACACCAAGATTCATTCATGGCTCTTCCTTGACTGGCATCATTCCAGCCCTGGGGTAGGAAGCATGTTCTGACTCCAGAGGGGAGGGGCAGAGAGGGGCTTCTGTTTTGAACCCTCCCAGATCCCCTGCTTTGGGCCTCTTATCCTGCCTTAATTTAATCTGTACCCTTTCCTGTAACAACATGAAGCCACAAGTGTACCAGATTGTAGCAACTTTGTAAGTTCTAGTGAACCACCAAAGCCTGAGGGCATTTTGGAATCCTGGATGAGAAATGAAGGCTATCTTGCCAGACTGTGGCCTCCGACCCTACAGGCTGGCTTATCCTGAGCAAAGCTTCAGATGTGCAAGCAATGGTTCCTCTAGGAACCCCTGTCTCCTTTTAGTGAGAAACAGTACTTTGATAACAGGCTGGCACCAGACCTCACTGCTAAAGGCTGGGCAGTCAATATTTCTAGGTGTCTAGTCAGAACTAAAAAAGGGTTATCTGAAAAATAATGCAATACAACTTCCTATGAATATTTCCAATTCTAATTTAGGATGAGAGAGAGTTGTTACTTCTCTGGCTTTGACCTTGAATTTTACCCTGCTCTGTCATGTCTTCGGGGAGTATGGCTGTACCCAACCACTCTCAACTGACAGATGGAAGCCACTGATGCCCAGAGTGCTGAGGGGTCAGCACTATCAACACCACAGTGAAGGAAAACAAGTTCTTGTACCCTCTTTTGTCTTCTAGAAATACAGCAAACTTTAGATCACTTGAAATACTTCCTTTCTTTGTGCCCCTGGGCTAAGACATCCACTCAATGGTTTATTCAGGGCCATTTGCTTTATTTTGTTTGGTTTTTAGGAGTTAGTAATTTTTTCTTTATTTTGATTTAATTTAGCCTATATTTTATGAAAACTATGTGCATGTTTCTAAAACAAAGGGCTGGAATGTAGCTCAGTTGGCAGAGTACTTGCCTAGCTGGCTTATCTAAAGCCCTGGGTTAGAGCCCCAGAAACACATGCCTGTAATGTTAACACTTGGAAGGTAGAGGCAGTAGGATCCGAATTTTATAATCAAGGTGGTGGAGACAGTTCAGGGGTTAAGAGCACACACTGTGTTTGTAGAGAAGACCACAATTTGATTCCCAACACCCACACAAGGCCGTTACAACAGCCTATAACTGTAGCCCCAAGGTTTGGCCACAGTGTAAGGATTATGCGTCACCAGCCTGTGATGGCATCCCAGCCTAAAAAGCAGGCAAGATCTCTCTTTCCACACTCTCTCCTTCCGTATTCTCCCCTCTATTCGGTCTCTCTCTCTCCCCCTCTTTTTCTTAATAAAGCTCTAGAAAGGTAACTATCGCTCGGTGATTCTTCCGCCAACCCAGTGTCCAGTGCTCTTTTCCACTTAACCAACACAGAGGGCACCTGCACACATGAGCATGCATACAGACAACTGAAAAGAAATAAGTCTTAAAAAATTTCAAAGTCAGGGCTGGAGAGATGATGGCTCAGAGGTTAAGAGCACTGACTGCTTTTCCAAAGGTCCTGAGTTCAATTCCCAGCAACCACATGGTGGCTCACAACCATTTGTAATGAGATCTGGCACCCTCTTCTGTATATATAATAAATAAATAAATCTTTAAAAAAAAATTCAAAGTCACTCTTGGCTCCTTGGGGAGCTTACGGGTAGCCTGAGATACAAGAGACCCTGTTTTAAAAACAAAACAACGGGTGGGGAGATGGCTCAGTGGTTAGGAGCACTGGCTGCTCTTGCAAAAGAACTAGAGTTCTATTCCCAGCACCCACACAACTGCCCATAACCTCAGTTCAGGGGATCTGACACCCTCTTCTGGCCTCCCTGGGCATCAGGCATTTACATGTGGTGCACAGATATACATGAAGGCAAAACACCCACACCTATAAAATAAGAAAAACAAGCATAAAGGTAACAATTGAAAAACGGAGAGGAGCCCTGTGAAAGCTGTCTTCTGCCGTGACATGGCATCACACTCATGCCCTCAGAGCAGCCGTGCTCACCTGCACAAAAGCAGGCCAGCGCGGTGCTAGCGCAGGTGGGGTAGGCAACCTCTAGGCACCAGGCCTCACTGAGGAGCTCCTGAAAGCTGACAGGCTGGCTGGGGAGAGAAGGATGTCAGGCTGCCCATGTTCCAGTGGATGGCCGCAGACCCATACACACATGGGCAGCACTAACCAGACTTAGTGGGCTGTTTAAAAGAAGGTATGAAGTTGGAGGGAACATGGGCTGGGGTATGGGGGAGCTGGAAGGGGAAAACTGGAGACAGATATGACTATATTTCATTGTGCACGTGTATAAACATCTCAAAACGAAGAAATTATATAAAGGGGAGTGGGAAACAAAACACTAAACAAGATGCAGAGGGAACTCAAGCTTTTATTGTACCCTGTGTTCCACTGTGGCCAACTGTTAATTGTGGAGAAGAGCAGCATCAGCACACTCCCAGAGAGTAGCTACTGACTGCTGTTACTAAAGGCATGCCTACAGACTAGAATTAGGTCTTACGGTTAAATTCGTCCTCTGCGCATATGATTTGACATTCTATTTATTTACTTTGTGAGCATGCAGAGGGCAGAAGACAACATGAGGAAGTTAGTTCTCTCCTTCCACTGTGTGGGTCGCTGCGATCAAACTCAGGCTGTCAGGCAAGAAGGGCCTTTACCCACTGAGCCCTCTCACCTCCCGCTTCTTACTAAGTCTGTACAAACTCCAAGGGGAAATGCTAGTCCTACTAGCTAAAGCAATGATGGTCACAGGTTCAATACTGCTGTTTGGGCCCAGAGGTATCTGCGAGTCTCGGGCTGCCTTGTGAGCTAACTCAATGATACCCATCGCATGTTCTCTGAACACGCCGGCAGCCCACTGTGCCTTGCTAGAGCTCAGCTCTCCACGCTGTTACCACCCTACACTAGCCTCTGGGTGATTTCCACAGCACCCAAGGCTTGGCAGCCTCTATTCACTTTCTGCTATCTCCAGCTAAGACTTACAGGCTGGCCTCACCCTCGTGACAATCCTCCTGCCTCAGCCTCCTGCTTTTGTTGTTGTTTGTTTCTTTAGTTTTAAGGAGGCTCACTTAAGAACTTACCAGCCCATCGGTCCCATTGTTTCTGCTCTGGTTTTCCCACGCTTTGCCTCCTTCAGCAATTCTTCTATGGCTTTCCTGTTGGGAAAAGGGAAGACATCTGAAAAGCAGCCACAAACGATTTCCGGAAATCATGATTGCATGACTAGAACCCTGGACAACTGTCTAAAATGGCTAATGGTTTTCAATACAAAACTGCAACAGAAGCCCTCCCCCTTCTCCCTCCCCCCTTCTCCCTCCCCCCTTCTCTCTGTGTGTTGCTGTAGATCAAACCTAGGGCCTCACATGCTAGGCAAGCACTCCACTGCAGAGCTGCATGCCCAGCCCTGAAAAAGAAGTGGTTTAGGGGGAGGGAGGAGACAAACTGGAAACTGAAATATAAATTATTAAACCATACATCCTTAATGTAGGACATCTGTCTCATCTTAATTTGAAAAACAACCAAAAGACATGAGTTGCCAGATGAATGTGTGTGCGCGCATTTAAAATTTTCATAATAGTGAAGAAATGACAGTCTGAGGCTATAGCTCAGGGCCAGAGCATCTGCCTAATATGCATGAGGTGCCAAGTGCTAGGTTTGATCCCTAGCTCTGTTCTTAACACATGTATCCTCCCCACCCCCATCCACACACACACACCACTCTCTCTCTCTCTCTGTGTCTCTGTGTCTCTGTCTCTGTCTCTGTCTCTCTCTCTCTCTCTCTCACACACACACACACACACACACACACAACTGTCAAGCCAGATGTGGTGGAAGGTTTGCTGTGGTTTGGGGGCAGCCCAGCTACTATGAGACTCTGTCTCAGAAAACCAAAACGCCAGAGAGACCAAGAAACTAGACAAGCCTGAAATGTCAGTTAAGCCAACAGTGGTGACTACTTCTGTGCATCACTAGTGTGGACATGGGGCCACACACCTTGGATCTGAGCACCAGCCTGGTCTCCATAGGGAGTTCTATATTAACCATTTTAAACCAGTTCTGGACACCGGCCTGCACTCATTTTAACCACAGGAATGAGACTGTACTGTCTGCTATGACAGCAGCTTAGCCTTCCTTACTAAAGAGAGGACTGCTGCGTGCCCGGTAGCATCACCTAACCCCGACGTCTAATAAATTCATTTGAGATATCTGGGTCTGCGTTTCCTTTTAGGAAATGTGACACTGATTTGTGTGTGTGCACCAGCAGAGCAGTGAAGACTGGAGGACAGCTGGTGTGAGCTGGTCTCTCCTCCCATATGTGGGTTCTGGGGATCCAACTCAGAGCAGGGTTGGGAGGCCTTCCTCACTGAGTCACCTCACCTGCCTCACCCCATTTCTGGAGTTAGAATGATGTCAGTCTATGTGGCAGTAAGTACTGAAGGCAACTAAATGAAGAAGGAGAAATGAAGAGTAATACAGAACAAAGGAGAGAGAATGGGCAAGGACGAAGTGCCAGCAGCTGTGTCCCAGGCAGTGGCTCAGCACTGAGTCAGGGGACCTGCAGACGGCCAGAGCTGAGGACAGCAGGAACACGGGCCGCACATACAGCACATGCCCTGCTTGTGTCTTCCCAAGTCTAACGTTACCTTTGAGCAACTAACTCTAGAGTGCAGGCTAGGCCACAGGGCGGACGGAAAACAGGTTCAGCTAAAGGCTGTGCCAAACACGCATGCACGCACGGCGTGTGACAAAGCACAGGCTTCTCAGGGCAGTGGTGGAGCCTGTACCGTCCACACAAACTACAGAATGCGAGGGAGTTTCGCTGTGGCTCTGACTTTCTCCCCACAGGGCAGTGGTAAGACCTGGAGAGGAAAGTGGACGACCCACTAGATCTTCTGTAAGCTGTGTGAGGCTGGAGAAGGTGATGGCTAGAGCCTGGAATCCCAGCACTAGAGTCTGAGACAAGAGAATCCCCATAATTTTAAGGTGAGTACTAGGACAGCCTGCGCTATAGAGAGAGAGGTCCTGTCTTGAACAAACAAAAAACCACAAGCAGATGATTGGATTTCCAGAGGACAGCTGCGAACAGCTGCCCATAGCTCCTGCTGAGCCAGCAGTGACAAGTAGCTTACTAGTGTGGATCTGTAGAAACAAGACAGTGTATAGGGTCTTCATGATGTACTGTCTAAAAACATAGATGCCGAAATTTGGGACATCTGAACTTAATTTCAGAAAACCATTCGATTATCTGGGGTCACCTGTTAGCAGCCAAGGAGGAAAGTTTACATTGCAGAGGTTTGGGAGACAAGGAAAAACTCAGCTGGAACATTGAGGTAATTGCAAAGTGAAAAGAATTATTCATAGATACAAGATGGACGGTCTGGGTGTGGTGATGTGTGCCTGAGGCCCCAGCCAGCATTCAGGAGTTGAGAAAGGAAGTTCCATTCCAGTGAGTGTGAAGCCAGCCTGGGATACACAATAAAACTACACCTTAAAAAACACCTTTAATCCCAGTATCAGGGAGGCAGAGGCAGGCTCTCAGGGGAGTTTGAGAAATCTGGGATCCAGACTCCAGTCCTCACTCAGGCTTGCCTGGCAAGCACTCCACCAACTCAACTGTCCTCCCAGCTCTCAGGTTTCCTTAGGGAAGTGTCTCTTTGGGTCCGTTATACTGAGGTGTTTTAGTTCTTGTGAAGTTTGCATTTTACCATGTACCAATTCAAATTGCCCATATCAAACTGAGAATCCAGTGTGGTCTACAGAGTTCCAGGACAGCCAAGCTACACAGAGAAACCCTATCTCAAAAAAAAAAAAAAACAAAAAAAAAAACAAAAACAAAAAAAACCAACCAAACAAATAAACCCCCCCCACATGAACAAACGAACAAAGTGCACACCTGTAATCTCAGAATTTGAGAGGCAGAGGGAGGAGGATCAGCAGTTCAAAGCCATCCTCAGCTATGAGGACATATATGAGACCCTACTCATAACTCCCTAAAATGACAAAAAATAGAGGCACAAAATAACTTCTGAAGTTGTATTAAATCTAGTCACTAGTTGGTAAATGTACAGATCCCAAGGTGAGCCAGGACTTTCCATGCAAAGGCTATTAGTGGACATTGCCAAGGGATACCAACACATGAATTCTAAAGCTGAATGTAGTGGTGCACTGATTGAAAGGAGGCAAGAGGAGCAGGAGCACACTCTGTAGGCTCTCTGTGTAGCTCTGACTGCCCTGAACTCCTTATGTAGACCAGGCTGGCCTCGAACTCACCAAGATCTGCCTGCCTCTGATGCCCCAGCTGGGATAATAGGTGTGTATGATACTGTCAGGCTTAGTTTTTGAAAATACTGTGTCATGAACTTGAGTGAAGTACTATTGAAACCCTTCCATTTCCTGTCCATACAGACCAAAGAGAAAGAAGAAAAGTACCATTTAGTCAACGACAGAAAAAGCAAACTGAGACACAGAGGGCTGCTTTTTGTGGCGATGGTGATGGTCTCAGCGGCCTCACAGAGTTGTGAAGAGGTGGGTATTTCATTTGGATCCAACTGCTCTGGATTTCACAATAAATATGAAGTCCAGTTTTTACCTTCTTCAGGTCAGGGGACTCATCTCTTACAGCTGAGCTCTCCCTGAGTCTGGTACACACACACTGGATTCTCAGTTTGATATGGGCAATTTGAATTGGGCTATGGTAAAATACAAAATTCACAAGAACTAAAACACCCCAGTATAACGGACCCAAAGAGACACTTCCCTAAGGAAACCTGAGAGCTGGGAGGACAGTTGAGTTGGTGGAGTGCTTGCCAGGCAAGCCTGAGTGAGGACTGGAGTCTGGATCCCAGCACCTGAGTGAACAGCCAGGCTGGTGGTGCTGTATGGGGAGGATTCACAGCCTTATGGGCTGCAGCCTTGCCGGGGAGCAGGTCATGGAGGGAGAGCTGTGGGCTGTCAGCCTCTCTCCCCACTTTCTCGCTCTCTCTGCTTTCTGTGTGTGACTGAGATGGGATCTGTCATCTTCTCTTTCTTTCTCTCTCTCTCTCTCTCTCTCTCTCTCTCTCTCTCTCTCTCACACACACACACACACACACACACACAGGAATTCTTCTCAGCCTTAAAAAAGAAGGAAGTACTGCTACTTATGGTGACACAGACAAGACACTGACCAGGGATGGGCAGGACATCAAGGAGCAAATGTCCTGTCACCTACTTACACTGGACGCTAAAAATGTTGAAGTTCAGAAGCAGACTGGTGCTAACTGGGGCTGAGGGGAGGGGAGTCTGGGAGATGAAGGGTTCAAGTGAGCCACTGTTCAGTGTGGCGACTCTAACAGCAAGCACCGAAGCCTTGAAGATCTCAAGAGTTCTTTCTCATCACAGGAAGGAAAGATCACGTGAGGTGATGGGAAGCTAATTAGCTTGACTGCACCATTCCATGGTGTTTGGCGGACTGGAGAGCAGTGGTCCTCACCTTCCTGGTGCTGTGACCCTCTACAACAGCTCCTCTCGCTGTGCTGACCCCAACTCTATGATTATTTCCTTGCTACTTCATCACTAATGTTGCCACTGTTAGGAACTGTAATGTAAATACCTGTGCTTTCCGTGGTCTGAAGTGGCCTCTGTGTAAGGGTTATTTGGCCCCCAAAGAGTCACGGCCCACAGGTTGAGAAGCACTGCTTTAAAGCATGGCATACAAAATGAATGTACACCCTTTATTATTTTATATTTTTATTTGCTATCTTAAGTAAATATTCTATCTGTAGTGGAAGACTAGACAACGGGGGACAGGGAGGTGGAGGCAATGCAGACACGGTGAGAACAAGGCCAGAGAACAAGGCAAGCACGGCCCTGGTGAGCAACTGACTAGTGACCGTGCAGGGCACACACACACAGCTGCACCACTGCGCCTGGTCACTAGGAGACTGCAGTCCTCACTACAGATGCAGAAGGAGGCCAAGCTAGAGTTCTTCCTTCACTGTTAAGGATTTTGATCTCGGGCTGTGCGAAAGTCTCAGCAAGCACACATATCTAGAAACACCCTTTCCTAGTGAGTGAGAGACCCCTCAGAGGGAACGGGCCTCTGCTTTGGTTTAGCTTCATTGTACAGAAGTAGAAGCCTCATTTACAACTTCCAAATTCCATTTCCTAGAGAAGTTGCTAATGACATGGAAGCATAACTCGTCAGCTAACTTTTGACAGTCCTGACGCCTGGCATAGCTCCGCTGCATGGCTGACTGACTGCAGCACTATATCTATCTGCTGTCACAGCAGGTCCGCTGCTTTAGATTCATGCAACGTGGACAGCATGGAGTAAAGCTTGGCTGCTCAGTGACCAGGAAGCAGAAACAGGAAAGAAAGGGAGCAGGTGCCAGCACACTCCCATGGGGATACCACACCACAACTTCCACCAAGCTCCATTTCTTCAAAGCGTCTCCACCTCCCAAAGCACCAGGGAACCGACCCTTCAACAGGTGGACTTTGGGGGGCGTCTAAGATGCAAACCATGGTGTGTGTGAAGTCATGTACACTCTAGGACCACGAAGCACAATGACGAGAGAAGGAAGGCTGGCACCATTGGGAATTCTTTCCTCTCCTCTCCCCACTGATACAAGGTGCCATTATGGAGCTCCAGCTGTCCTGGAACTCACTATGTAGACCAGACTGATCTTGAACTTACAGGGATCTGCCTACCACCCCTCCCCTCAAGTGCTAGGATTAAAGCATGCGCCACTGTGCCTGGCCAGTAATGTTTTCTTAATATAAAGCTCTTTTCATTCAAGGATACAAGTCCAAACACAATGATGGTGTTTCTATGTTATGAAGTGCACTGAGCACAGGACCGGTGACAGTACCCTTATGTGTGACATATGAGGGATCCACTTTATCTCAGGGAATTTTTCTGTGTATACTGACATAATACACACTACTGGGGATGTGATACAAACTAATGGCAACAGTACCTACATACCTACCAAGTACCTATGCCTAACTCTCAGCTCCTCTGTGCCAACCCATAGAAAAGGAAGTAAGAAACCGAGGAGACTGCAAACCTCACCTAATGCCACAATGCCCAGTAAGCAATGGTGCTGTGATGTAAATCCAGGCGGGACAACTCTCGGACCCAGGGACTTCACGCTTTTATCACAGCTCTTCCGAAGGTGTGGCAACCTCTAGAACTTAGTCTAGTGAGCCCCATTCAGGGAGGCTTGTGTGTGTGTGCACGAGTATGTAACAAACGCCTAAAGTGACACACAGTGACACGGGAGGGGTTTGTTTATGACAGGAGCTGCTCAGTGGAGAACGGGCCCCAAACCCTTCACCTGGACTTTTGTTCTCAACCCGCTGCAGTTACCCATCTGCAGGTGCCTGCTCAGAGTAGGCTATTACCACAGAGATGACTCCTGCAGTTCATGGTTCTTACGACTCAGCTCTTAGAAGGAAACATCTCCCAGTTTATAGGCCACCTGCTTCACCACAGATACACTGACCTCATTTTCAAAGCACAAGTATTCTTATAAATATTTATTCCTAAATCTTGATATAGAAAAAGTCATTAATTTTTACCTCATATTACAAGACTGAGCAAACATGCCATAGTGTACATACATACATGAAGAAAAACATCTCTTACTAACTATGAGGCCGTAGTGTGGGGCTGCTTAGGAAACAATAAACTCAAAGTAGAAAAGCCCATGGATTACAAAATCCCAAGGACAGCACATCTGTTTGACAGGCCAACTGTAAGGTTCAACAGTATGTGTATATGCCCTATTGAAACATTAGTTGGGAGAATTAAAAACAAAGAAAAATAAGGTCAAAATAATCATTAAGCTTTCTTTACTCAATAAACACATTTGTTTACTCTTCGAGAAGACAGATGAAAAAATAGTACAGGTGGGAAAAATGACTTTTGTCTTGAAAAATGAGTGTGGAAGGGAGCCAATATCCTAGTCCCTTCCCCAAAAGCTACTAGCTAATATGGCAGCTGCTTGAACTGAGCAAAAGACAGGAAATGTGACTAACGACTGAAAAGCAGAGACACAAAATAAAATCCCAACTCTTACCAAACAGCAGCACAAAATACAAACAGGAGAAAGGTGCAGAAACTGTGCCAAAGAAAACACTAGTGAATAGTCTCTTGGGTTTGCTACCACAGCTTCCTGAGCTTGGGCACAAGTTTGGCATATTCCTTTGATAAACGTCCCGACACAAGAAAACCACCTCACTGCAAGCTGGGTCTGCAGAGCACTCTCCTGACCCCGGAGGAGCTTTGCTCTCTGCAGAGGCCCTGCAGTCTGTCCTGACCCTCCGCAGAGCTCTTGTTCTTGGCCTTGAGGATAGCAATGGTGCAGGTCTGGTCAGCCCACAGAGGTGTCCTCCTCAGTGTCCAGGTGGGACTGGCACACACTAGGAAACAAGCTGTCCCCCTACAGACCTCAGCCACTGACTCACCAGGTGAGTATAAATTATTCCCAGAGCTAAAAGTCCAGGAATGAAAAACAATGAAGAGAAATATCCAGAACTACAGGCTCTACACATGTAGAAACTAGTCCCTTGAGTCTACTGTTTTTAAGGTAAATAGTATAGCTATCATTAACTGAACTGAGAGGTTGGTTTTTTTTGTTTTTGTTTTTGTTTTTTTTTAAACTAAAATATAAAACACTTGGACATCTAAAGTTTGGGCTGGGGGCTAAGAAGACTCAGTGGTTAAGAGCACTGGCTGCTCTTTCAGAGGACCCAGGTTCAGTTCCCAGCACTCATATGGCAGCTCACAATGGTCTGTTAACTCCAGTTCCAGGGGACCCGACACCCTCATAAGGACACACATGCAGGCGAAACCACGAATGCACATGAAATAAAAATAAACAATTAAAGTTTGGGCTGGAGAGATGGCTCAGTGGTTAGAGCACTGGTTGTTCTTACAGAGTACCCGGGTTTGGTTCCCAGCACCCACATGGCAGCTCACACCCATCTGTGACTGCAGTTACTGGGGATACAACACCATATATATATATGCTGGCCAACACTCATACACATGATAAACAACAAATTGATCTTTAAAAACAAGCCTAGCAAAACACCATGAGAAGGGAAGAAAAGCCCATCTTCTACACCCTTACCCAGGACTAGGTACTGGCTGGGCTTAAGAGCACTGAGCAGAGTGTGGCTCTGGAGGAAAGAGATGACAAAGAGCTATAGAAACCGGGCACGCAGCCCACACCAGGACAAGGGTGCCTGGTTCCGCAACATGGATTGCCAAGACCGCCTCTTCCTGATTACCAGACACTTCTAACTTCCAGATTTTAGGCGTCAAACACTGCGTTGAGAGGTAAGTTACTCTCTTCTGAAAAAGCAGTGGAGAGTAATAACACACGCACACATTTACAACCATCTTTACACCAAGAATTAAGTACAAACATCTACTCTACAGATAATTTACTAAAACAAGGCAGCAAATTCTTGATTCTTTAAGTTCTGCCCTGTCAAGCTTCAAGTTGTTGTTCAGGTACTAACTCATACAGAATAAACTCAAGTAGGGAATGCAATTCCAAATCCCTGTTCACATTTAAGAGGACATCCTACTTAATACACATACCAGGTCTTGGAGAAAAACCTATAATATAGTAGCTTAACAGAATCCAGAAAGTGAATACACACACAGAGGGAGGGGGTGTCTAACTTGGTCCTCTGAAGGAGATGTTTTTTTTAAAAAGCTCAAAGTACTGAATTTAGGTGGTTCACTGAGCAAGTAGGCCAGGACTAGAAAGTAAAGTGACGTAAACATTTACCTTCAAAGCTGAGGGATACTGTGGGGCTCTGATGCAATGCAAACACGTTCTTATGCAAACTTACTTCAATGGCAGGGCTAGTATGGTGGTTCACATATACAATCCCAGCACCTGGGAAGCTGAGGATGAAGGATAGCTTCAAGTCTGAAGCTAACCTGGTTGACATAATGAGTTTTAGGCTGGTCAGGGCTCCACAGTGAGACCCTTTCTTTAAATAAAAGCATAACCACTAGGAAGGACACAGAGATAAAGAACAGGAAGGAGCCAGCTAAAGTGAGCAAGCCAAGGCAGAAGATTCCATTAGAGACTGTCAACTTTGTTGCCTCTGTCCCATCACATATGACCTGTTAATGGAAGAGACTGTCAGGGCACTGCACTCAGTGTTTGGGGTGTCAGAAACCAGCAGTGTAACAGCAAAGACCCAGCATATACTATGGCAGGACTGGGTTATTCAGAGACACCATGTTACAGGGCATCAAAATGCTTCAACACAATCTTCTAGCCTTCATGAATGCCCAGATTGAAATAGCTGTACATCCTAGAACCACCTTCTCTGCTACTGAAACACAAACTGCCCTTAGGACAGAACAGCAGCTGTAGTTAACTGGATGGAGCCATGCTAGCAAAGAGTCTAGGATGGAATTAAAAATAGAGCAGGTGCACAACCAAGACCACAGGGGAACTTTTAAGTGGAAGATCACACTGTGTACTCCAATGGTGCACTGTGTCTTCCACCCCGTCACACACTTTCAGGTTGGCTGACATTTTCACTGCAGATGCTGGGCCATGTATTAAACTTCTGTTTGTCCCTACCCACACTGGGTTTCAAGGCCCCAAATCTAAGTATTTATAGTTCTCTGTTTAATATAATTTACAAAGAAAAAGCCCCAAATGAATGAAAATGCTTTGGTAAAGCCCATTAAACAAAATATTATGCATTTTTTAAATTCAAGGTGAAAATTACACATGTGTCAGCACTAGAAGTCAGCCGGCTTAACTTTGTCATACGAAGGCAAGGACTTACGGTTTAGAGATGGTAACTTTCCCAAGACTAATTATTTGACTTGGGGTGGTATTTAATCCAAATTATCAATAGTATCCCTCCCACCACTAAGCAAGGATGGCCTGCCAGTCACTCTAGGAGAAGACACAAAGGCTAACTTGTGACATTTCAGCACGGGGTCCCCGAGGACAGCACAAGGCACTCACAGCTGCAGTGCTGTGTGCTGTGTCCATCAGAGGAAACTCACAACCTGCCCAGCCCAACTCCTTGTCTGAAAGATCCTTTACTGAACAGATGAACACACTTCCCAGGGACGCTCTGAGACGAGGGACCACAGTTTCTATTAGTCTTGCACTGAGAACATACTGGAATCGCCTGAGAAGAGGAGACAGCAGCCACAACACCGGTGAGCTGATGCGTCGTCAGTTTGGAAATTTGATAGCTTTTATGGCAGTTCAGAGCGCACAGCTATGAGACATTCCTACAAGCCTTTTAGAGCTTCTATGGGGACTAAATATAATCATTAACAGAGTTAAGCAACAATAAGGCACTGAATAAATATAAAGTGCTATTTTAAATTTTCAAAATTGATGGCTGTACATTTGTTAAGAAAAGCACACAAATATCACCTAGTACCCATCACATACACAGTGGTTATAGCATGTCACTTCACAGACTCCCAGAAGAACCCTTGACCTTGTTGTCCCCCCACCCCATCCCCCTTTTTTTCTTTTTTCAAGACAGGGTTTCTCTGTGAAGTTTTGGTGCCTGTCCTGGATCTCACTCTGTAGACCAGGCTGGCCTCGAACTCACAGAGATCTGCCTGCCTCTGCCTCCCGAGTGCTGGGATTAAACATGTGGGCCACCACCACCTGGCTATGTTGTCCCCCTTTTTAGTGAGGAGTCAACTAAGGCTTGAGGTTGGGGGGGGGGGTAGTGGTGCTGATGTGCCCTGAGAATGCAGTAAGGGGCAAAGACGACTCTAAGCCCAAGTCTCTGATCTTGTCTGCACACTTTCTTAGCTCTGAGCAGACTCGAAGCCACTGCCCTTTGCACGGTAAAGACTTGCCGGCTGTAACTGAAGTCAGCCTCCTTATCGTTTACACGCCCGTTTCCTTTCCTGTGGGTGGGAGCTACCAACTCTGAAAGGAGGGTTAAGCTGGTTTCCCACTGGAGTCTGTCGGTCTCACTTTACAGTCAGAGCTGCGTGGTGGTAGGCCATCTGCTTTTGGCTACAAAGAAGCCTTGTTGGCATTCTCAAGTCTTGGCTTGCTGGGGAGCACACAGCTCAGATAAGGTGGACCCATTAGAACCACCCAACAAGAAGGAAACCTTCTGCTTTTGCCTGCCTCAAGTCTGGGCAGCAGACAGTGACACACCTATAGGCTGACAGTTCTCCAGACAAGACTTTTTAATCAAGGTTTCTAATCCTAAGTCTCGAAAGCCCCCATTTCACCATCCATTTAAGGACAAAGTCTAACCTTCACATGCAGACAGGAGTAAAATTGTAACATCAAGCCTGAAAGCTGACATCACAGAACCTGATACAGAACATAAAGCTAACTCATTCACTCTGACAAAGAAAATGATGGCCGCACTCCACACCTCATCTTTGGAATGCAGTGCTAACTGAAACTTATGTCTCCAATTTGATAAATTATTTTTGAAGAAAAAAATCTGCTAAGTATTCTTAGCATCAAGATTTATGCTTAAGTATGCAGAACAGACTAAGCAAGCCAGCCAAGATCTGAAACCACTTTAAATGAGGAATCTCAATGATGCGTGATCCTTGAACTCTGAGTTCCAATTACAACTTATTCTGGAATCTCAGTTGGTTAGAAACTAATACTTATGCAATGCTGCTCTCAGAAGACACGAGTTATTAAATGAAAATTGCAGTGCAAGGCATGGAATACCTCCCTATGAGTTATTGGTGAGGCAGGCTCCAGAGGTCTCCAAAACAACACAGGCTATTACCATTATGGCTACCCTCCATAATAACTACATAGTAAGACCTCATTTGACTGCAGGGCTAGAAAAATCAACCTCAAACCAACCAAGAAACCTTCCTGCTAGATGGAAGTGTCGGAAGGTGCTATGCAGGCTGCTGGGAGAGAAAAGATGTCAGTGACCTTACCCAGCACTGGACCCTGCATGCCACAATCCCAACCTCCCTAGGCAAGATGTGCCTACTGGTGCAATGGCTGCAGTACTGTGAGAGGGTCACTATCATTTCCTGATTGAATTTGAGGCCTGTTCCACAGGAGGAAATTTTGTGCCTGGTACTATAATCCCATAGCTGGGGAGGTCATAGGCCCAAGGGCAGAACTTGCTATTATTACTTCATCACTAAATGGTAATGTTGTCAAATTGCTTTCTTAACATTTATGTTTCCAGCTACAGACCAGGGCTGCTCTCAGTCTTAGTCAAGAAGCTTCTTATGTGCAGTGGGCAGCAGGCAATGCAGAGACATTAGTTGATCAAAGCACTGAGAAGAGGCTGAGTGCTCAGCCCTAAATGGGAAATCTTCATCATTGCCACCCGCAGCTCCCAGCCCAGGCTCAGGGACAATCTTGAAAAAGGAGGCAGAAAGAATGGAAGAGCCAGAGCATGGGGAGCAGTGTAGTGAAATGCTGCTTCTGGACATGCCACAGCTACAGACATGTGGCCACAAACTGATCCAATAGTTATTCCAACATTTGAAATTCAATTTCAGCTCTTGAGGTATTTAATAAGGAAAAAAAAAAAGTCCATCTTATCAAGCATCCACTATGGACCAAGCACTGTTGCAGGGGCTGTGGATACATCAGTGTACATTCAAACAACGTGCACCAGGCTTTGTGTGTGTGTGTGTGTGTGTGTGTGTGTGTTGGTAGAGGAAGCAGACAATGTAAAATATGTAAATTATGTATATATGACATCTGTCTGTATAGATGGACACACACATACATTTCGGTATGAAGGCATAAGAACTACAGAAGGAAACAGCAGGGGAGGGTTTGAGGAAAGAGATGCATCAAGAGTTAGAAGAAATGGTAGTTACCGTCACTGTCCTGCACACACAGGTTCGATCCAGTGACAAACTCATGCTTTTGTCTCCCTGAGTTCACAGTGTCAGCTGATGAGGATGCAAAATCACATCAGTATGAGCTATCAGTCCTCTGGACTTTGTTCTTTTCCTCCCTGTGTAGAATTGACAATCATCATGCATCCTTCAGTCATTCACCGAAAACAAGGACACTCTCTACCTTCATGTTGCGTTTACAGTTAAAAAGAGTTAGTCAATAAACAAGTCCATCCACTCAGTGAATGACAAGTGCTCTGAAGGAACAGAGGAAGGAGAGGTGATAAAGTAAGGCGTGGTTTCTGAGGGTATAAGATGCTGTTTTACAGGGGACTATTGTAGGCAGCCTCCAAGGTGGTCCTGAGGCTTCAACTCCCCGATGTTCCAGGTAATCCTGGAACAACCACTTCTGGACTATGGCCTGGACCTACTGATTCACGTTTAACAGCAGGATTGGTGAGATGTCATTTCTGAGATTAGGGTATACAGAGGTTTCTACCGCTGTGATGAAACATTGTGGCCAAAAGTAACTTGGGGAGAAAAGAATTATTTTATTTTACTCACACTTTCATATCACAGTTCATCATGAAAAATGGGGCAGGAACCTGCAGGCAGGAGCTGATGCAGAGACCGTAGAGAAATGCTGCTTACTGGCTGCTTGCTCTTCATGACTTGCTCAGCCTTTCTCTGTCTCTCTTTCCTTTCCTTTCCTTTCCTTTCCTCTCCTCTCCTCTCCTCTCCTCTCCTCTCCTCTCTCTCTCTCTCTTTTCTTTTTGGTTTTTTTGAAACAGAGTTTCACTATGTAGACCAGGTTGGCCTTGAACTCAGAGATCCACTTGCTTCCACCTCCTGAGTGCTGGGATTAAAGGTATGTATCACCACCATTCAGCTAGCCAGCTTTCTTATAGTACCCAGAACCACTAGGCCAGGAGTGGCACCACTCACTACTGGCTGGGCCCTCCCACACCAATACCTGAGAAAATACTTCACAGCTTGTTCTTATGAAGGCTATTTCTCAATTGAGGTTCCCTCCTCTCAGATGACTATAGGTGTGTCAAGTTGACGTAAAACTAGCCAGGCAGTGGTAGCGCACGCCTTTAATCCCAGCACTCAGAAGGCAGAGGCAGGCAGATCTCTGTGAGTTCCAGGCCAGCCTGGTCTACAGAGTGAGTTCCAGGACAGGCTCCAAAGCTACACAGAGAAACCCTGTCTTGGAAAACAAAACAAAACAAAACAAAAAACTAGCTAGGACAATGACCAATGGTAGACAGTTACATTGATATTATGGAAGTACAGGATGATATGCCCATAGATAACAAGACACAGCCTGTGGACACCATTAGTGTAACCACCATTAACTGGCTTGACCAACCATCAATACAACAGATGATATCTGAGAGTGGGTACCCACTAGGAACTGTGCTAAGTGTTTTAATTCATTTATTCTTTATAATAATCCTACCAAATGAGTGTTATTACTTACCAGTCTACAGGTAAAGAAGCCAGAGATTCAGAAAGCCTAGTCACTAAGCCACCAGGCCTTCTCTCCTTGGAGTTCTCTCTGCTCTGAACACTGCTCTGAAAACGAGGGCTCCAGAGAGGGCTCTTCTGCCTGGAAAGGGAAGAAGCCCAAGCCCACACAAACCAACAAACTGGTTCTGTCTCTTCCTCTTAGATATTCTAGGCACTTTGATTTTCTCATGAGCCCTTTATGTAGAGCCTTTCTTTCTTGTGGAATATTAGCTGAAGACATGTTTCATTTGTTTATGCCGTGGAACATTTGTTGAATGATGCAAAGATGTGTTGCATTCTTTTATGTTGCATTTCTTTAGCTCTGTGAAGCTGTTACTGTGCCTGTCTAAAACACCTGATGGTCTAATAAAGAACTGAATGGCCAAAAACCAAGCAGGAGAGAGGACAGGTGGGGCTGGCAGGCAGAGAATAAAGAGAAGAGTAGAAAGGAGGAGCGAGGAAAAAGAGAGGACATGGGTCCAGCTACTCAGCAAGCCATAGAGTAAGAGTAAAGAACGGTATGTAAAACAGAGAAAGATAAAAGCCCAGAGTCAAAAGGTAAACAAGATCATTTAACTTAAGAAAAGCTAGCTAGAAACAAGCCAAGCTAAGGCCAAACATTCAGAAGTAAGCATAAGTTTCCATGTGTGTGATTATTTGGTAGCTGGGTGGCAGGCCCCCAAAGAGTAAAAAAAGAAAACAAACAAACAAACAAACAACAAACTACATTTCCCCCCTCTTATTTCTCTCTCTCTTTTTTCTTCCTTTCCTCTTTTTGAGACAGGGTCTTTCTATGTAGCCCCAGCTGGTCGAGAACTTGCTCTGTAGATCAGGCTGGGCTCCAACTCACAGATCCCTGCCCGCCTCTGCCTCCTGAGAGAGCTGGGGTTAAAGGTGTGTGCCAGCATGCCCAGCTGGGGCTTTCCTTCACTCAGGTAGAGGTTATTTACTAGCAATAGGAGTTATTGACGAAGGCATACATATGGTCTAGTTTATGCAATTTATGCTCACTGGTCTAGATTGAGGCCTGGTTTCCAACCAACGTCCCAGATACCCGGCACTGTACCAGGTACCCATCTGCCACAGATTTTTCATTCCTTTCTCATTTTTAAGTGTGGAGAAGATTTTGAATGTTCCAGCAGAGTCTTAATTTCTTTTCGAAGAGAGGAGAAATCCAACCCACCTATTTTTGATTGCTATTAATAGAGATGCTATTTCAGAATGGTTTTTTAAAAAAAGTTTTTAACAAATTGGGAACTTACCAAACTTCTTTACAGTACTCTCTGGGGCTAAAGGAGTCACAGGAACTATTGAGTTTCTGTTTGTTCCAAAACGTTCACTCATGAAGACACATAAACCAACCAGTTCATTCAACATACCGAACAAGATTATAATAATCACAATAATCACACTAATATTGATTAACAGGATGCATTTATTGCTATTAGAAACTAAACTGCACGCAGGCCAGCTTGTTTCTTGCTATACCCCTCTGTTCAATAGTTATTTAACAAATGAATAAAATGTTCTTTTATATTTTGAAGGCAAGGTCTTGCTGTCTGAGGCAGGCTGGTCTCAAACTCTCCATCTTTCTGCCTCAGCTTTGCAAGGGCTGGGATTAGCTTTGTCTGCCACCATGCCCAGCTGAACTGTTTCTTTTGAAGAAAGCAATGTGGTGCCAAGAGGCAACAGCAGTCAGCTCAGTGTCCTGAGCCTCTCTCTTCCTACCCCCAATTTTTACACTTGGAAGCCCTGGATTTGCATCCTCTTTAAAAAGATGCTAATTAAGGCCAGGCGGCAGTGGCAGCGGTGGTGGTGGTGGTGGTGGTGGTGGTGGTGGTGGTGCACGCCTTTAATCCCAGCAATCGGGAGGCAGAGGCAGGAGGGTCTCTGTGAGTTCGAGGCCAGCCTGGTCTACAGAGTGAGTTCCAGGAAAGGCGCAAAGCTACACAGAGAAACTCTGTCTCAAAAAAAAAAAAAAAAAAGACGCCAGTTATTCTGACATGGTCGTCAGGGAGATGGGTTGAGAGCAGTTGACTCAACTCCTATTAAGATAGACCATGGTAGAGGTAAATCTAGACTTACTGGTTTTTGTTTGTGACGGAGTGGCTGGAAAGCCTCAGAGTAAGTGAACATGGCTACAGTTTCTTTTCTAGTTTCTTGTATCAAGTCTCCAGTCCTACATCTATGTTGCACTATTAAATGGTCTGAACTCATAGCTTGACTGTTCTCCGTCACTCACCCATTCTGCACACATCACAGATATGTGATGCAAGACCACCACTGATGGCATATACTGACTCAAGACTCATTATTGTCCCCTTGCTTTTGGTGGGGGGTGTGTTGTGTGATATTTTGTCTATGTTCTGACCAATAAAGCTTGCCTGGAGAACAGAGGGTGGAGCTAGCCACTAGTTAACCACAGAGGTCTGGACAGATGGGAGACAGGAAGTGATAAAGCCAGGCAGAGACAGGATTCGGACAGGTAAGAAGTCTCTGGTGCCTGATGCTCTGCTTCTCTGATCTTTCAGCTTTTACCCCAATATCTGACTCCTGGTTTTTATTGATGAGATTAATTTAATTAGGATCAGGCTTCAGGAGTGATCAAACCTTGGGCCTATACACATAGGACAAGAACTCTACCACAGAGCTACAAGTGAAGCATCTCCTTTTTGTGTTGAACATGGACTCAACAAGTTGTTCAGGATGAGCTCTGAACTTACTCTGTAGTCCAGGCTGTCAGTGAACTTGAGGCCCTCCTACTTCAATGCTACTCCCAAGCAGCTGGGATTGCAGGTATGAGTGTGGGCCCAGCTAATGGCTCCTCTGTACTTTGAACACTAATACTTCTTTCACAGTCCACTAGTTTCAGTATTCAGAGTTCCTGGAAAGCAGACTACGCCTGTCTTGTCTGTTGTCCTCAGCACCTAGGATAGATAGCAGCTGCCAGAGGAGGTGGGTGCACTGGAAACAGCAATTGCCTCAAGCCTTATCTGTTCCGTTCTATGTTCCGAACTTACCTAGCAACATTAGCACAGTCTTCTTTTTCATATGTACACCTCATTTGCCCTGTCCCAAACCACAGAAGGCTCGTTAGAATGACTCATTAGACTCATTTCCATCATTTTTCAGGATGGTGCTATTAGGTGAAAACTTGCTGTGTAGACAGCGAGGTTCAGTGTGGGCTGGGTGTGATAAGCATTCCATCCTTGAAATAAATGGACCCACACAGCAGCTGTATCACAATCTTATAAAATCCAAAGCAGCAGCAGAAAATACAGTAGTAAGAATTTGACCTGAAAAGGGATAGATCTGGAGTTATTACAGGTCTTTGAAAGCAAGCTGACAAATCTGGTGGTCTCTTGGGGACTCCATTTGAAGGGTGTTCCAAAGATCATCTGAATTTATAAATTAAGCCAACAACAACAACAACAACAACAACAGACCTTTGTCTAAGACATGGAAGACTATAATCTTTTTTAGAAAAATATAGTATTTCTATTAGCTGAGTATGGTGGCACACAACCTTTAATCCCAGCACTCAGGCAGAGGCAGGTGGATTTCTGATTCTGAGGACATCCTGGTCTACATGAGTTCCAGGACAACCAGGGCTACATAGAGACCTTGTCTCAATGCCCGCCACCAAATAATTCTTTAACTAATTTTTTTCAATATATTCTGATCATACTATTTTCCTTCCCCCTGGAAACTATCATCTTAATAAATGAGCTGAAAAGGGAGGTCAATCATGGGCCTAAGAATCCGATGTACTTTCTTATCACAACTAAATGGATCACTTTTTATGTAGACACTTTTTTCTTCTCTACAGAGATACTGCACAAACCTGTATTACATCAATTAGGGCACTTAGATGTTAATGCTATATGTAATTTAGAACTAGTTTGTAAAGTGCTTTGAAAATGACAAGTGCTAAGCCAAATACTCAGAATTATTAGATATTAAAAGCCTTTGGTATGTAAGTCTATTATTTAATGATTGGCTCTTTAGAGGGCACAGGATTTTATGGCTGAACAGAACTTCTGATCTTGAATCATTAACACTGCAGTGGTTTGAGTGCAATGTTATTAGAGAGCAAGTCCCATAGTGAAGTTTTTTCCCCCCAGTTTATATAAAAAAAAATGATTTGGGCTGGGGATTTAGCTCAGTGGTAGAGCGCTTGCTTAGCAAGCGCAAGGCCCTGGGTTCGGTCCTCAGCTCCAGAAAAAGAAAAAACCAAAACCAAACAAATAAAAACAAAAATGATTCATGTCCAAGTGTGTCTCCCAAATTCTTCTTCTTGTCCTTTCTTTCATGGCCTTGGCCTGGAGCTCACTATGTAGACCAGGCTGCCTTCAAACTCAGTTCTACCTGCCTCTGCCTACAGGTATTAAAGGTGTGCACTAGCACACCCAGCTCCCTCTCAACTCTCCTTCAGTTCCTACAGACTCCATGCAACAATTCTTTCCACACATATAGGACTCCCGATTATCCTGGTTTCTCCCTTCACCCACCTACCTTCTAAAGACGTTTTATGTGAACCTGTTTATGGCCACCCTAAACAGATTCAGACTGCACGCCACAGAATTGGAGACACTTAATCCTTCACTGCAATGAAACTGTGAGATGTAGCAGTCACTAGTGGACACTCTGTGTTCTTACATTGTCCAAGATTCCTTACTTTGAGATTGGTTTCTAGAGCCCTGACCACCCTAGAATTCTCTTTATTTTTGTATCATGACTGAACTCAACCCTGCTGCCACCTAATAAACATACTCTTCGAATGGCTACGTGTATTTTATCTCTGGGAGGCTCAAACCAAGCCATTCCTCGGCAAAGTCTCTCCTTTGACCCCAAATGAGTGCTACCCACGGCCTAGTGGCCTCTGTGCTAACTCCCACATACCTTTCCCCACAACTGCTCGGCTGACTTAATATCACTTTTCCTGGCTTCCACAGCTCCACCTTCCGAAGAATTTACTGTCTCATCAGCTATTCTTTCAGCCACACTTTACCACTGAGGTTGCCCGAGGCTTGGGTCCTTTGTTGAGGTTGCCCGAGGCTAAGGTCCAGTCTTTGTTGACTTACAGCTTTATGATTAGGAGTCAGACAGCTTATTTTCAGCTTAGACTTTTTTCCAAGGCCCTCAACTCATGACTACAATATTCAAAACAGATCGTGTGACTTCTTTTAAGCTCCTGTTAATAACTGGCCCCAGCCCTAGATGTAAGTTGGAGTCATCTGTTTCTTTGACTTCTACATGCCACTCCTGAGGACTTCACCCTTCTCCCCATTGTTAGATTAATGCTGTTCTGGGCCACCTTGACTCGTACAGATTATCTCTGCTTCTAGTCTGACTTTGCTACATCTACTCCATCATCCCACACTGTAATCAAAGTAATATATCACTCCTGACCCCGTCTTCTTCCTGAATACAGAGTGGGCCCTTCTTCTTGCCTGTGCTACTAAAACATGCAAATCTTTCAGTTCTCCAGCCTTTAGCTTCTACTTCAGGACCAGTTCATGCTTCCCAAGCATACAATTTGCTCTCCACGCTACACAGCTTCTTTCTTCTTTCCCTTTATTTCTGGAAGATCTTCCCTGATTTGTGCTCAAAGCAGGTACTCTTAAGTTCCTTACTTGACCCTGTATTTGTTTCTTTCACAGAATTAAGTCTTAAGTTCCTACTGTCATACCAGGTGTGGTAGGGCAACGCCTTTAATCCCAGCACTTAGGAGGCAGAGGCAGGTGGATCTCTGAGTTGGAGGCTAGAGTGAGTTCCAGGACAGCAGGACTACACAGAGGAAAACAGAAAAGTTCCTACTGTTGTTAGCTGTTCTCAAGGCCTGGTACAATGCAGGTGCTCAATAAGTACAAAACTATCTTTCAAAAAAGCGGGTCAAGTGTGGGAAATATAGGCTCTTGGCAGGGTAGAAGAGGTCAAATTTAGCTAAATTTAGTTTCCATATCTTAAGTACGTCGGTGATAGTTTTGAGGCAACTTCTTGCTATGTATATTTAGTCTGGTCTTCAACTTGTAATTCTCTTGCTTCTGTCTCTTCAATGCTGAGATTATAGGCATGCACCATCATCCCCAGCAGACAAGGAAGTTTTGACTGAAGAGATGAGCATCAATGAAGACTCCAAAGCACAGCACTAGAGAATGAGGTGACTGGGCTCAAGGGCTACAGCTATTTAGGGCAAAGGAAGTCACACTCGGGTAGGATACTTACAAGACAGGACTGGAGAGATAAACAGGATAACTCTTAGATGTGATATGCTTTGCTAACATTTTAAGTTTCCAAAATGTCATTTCTTCCACTACAGAATTCTCCTCCTCCAAATTCTGACTATCAAATAGTGTCTCTTCTGGGCTCTATTTACACACCCAAGGACTGAAAGTGTTACCTGGTAATTCCAGTTCTTCCAATTAAAACTGGGGCTGGGGGGCTGTCCCAGCTGGTAAAATACTCGCTGTGAAAGCACGAGAAGGACCCACCTAAAGAAGTTGGGTGCGGTGGGATGTAGGCCTGTAATCCCGGGGCTTTCTAGGCAGGAAGCCTAGCCTAACTGACAAATACAGGCCAGTGACAGATTCTGTCTCAAACCTAAGATGGGGCTGGGAGTAATGGCAAATGTCCTTAATCCCAACATGTGGGAAATTAAGGCAGAGGCAAGTGGATCTCTGAGTGTACAAAGTCAAGTCAGCCAGAGCTACTTAGTGAAACTGTTTCAAAACAAAACAAGAATAGGTAGGTAGTTCTGAAGAACCATCCTTAAGGCTGACTGTTGGCCTCGTATGCACACATGTATCCACAAGAACATGCCAACACAAAACAATAAAGTGTGTGGTTTACTTGTCATAACGCTGTATTTTATCAGTGCTCTGGAACTCAAACAGTCAACTGGTATCTATCCTACAAATGTTACAAAGATGGTGCTTGATACCAATTCAAAATCTTGTGAAAAATTAAAATTCTCAAGTCCTTCAAATTATCCTCACCCTTACGCAGTCTACCAGTCACATGAAAGGATGCATTCACATTAATAAAAATCCAGGGCTGATGAGATGGCTCAGTGGGTAAAGATGCTTGCTGTCAAACCTGACAATCTAAGTGGATCCCATATGGTAGAAAGAGAGAATCGACTCCCACAAGTTGTACTGTGACTTCCATCTGTGTGTCATGGCATGCTTGTGCACACACACACTAAATAAAATGTGAAAACATAAAATCCCTCTGGCAACCTTCTTTCTGGCCTTTTAACTACAGTTTGCCAGATTATGTTCTATTTCATCTCCCCTTTCCTCAGCACTTGAACCATACAGAAATGAACAGCCCCTTTAATATCCATCATCAAAACCCTCAACTTGGCCCAATTATCTGTTTGTTCACTTTCAGCGTTGGTTCAGTTAAGGGGTGGAACCATCCTTGGGGGTCACCTAGGTGCAAGGAAGAGAAACCACTCAAACTAGTTTAAACAAAAGAGAGAATTTATTAGGCAAATATACTTGCAGAAATTCCAACAGCTGGAATGGGTCAACAGCTGGAACCACACCTTCTACAGGTCAGAACATGCTGCAGTCAAGACTCTAGTTCTGGGTTCTGCACCATCATGAGGGTGATCCTCCTTGTACCCTGCATGAGGGACTAGAATGTGGGTTCATTTCTGCTTGCCTTTTCATCTTTATAATCCTTTATGCTGGCCTCAAACTTGTCAAGCACATGCTGGCAGACATTCATGAGCTCATTCAGGCCTTTCTGAAATGGATCAACAGCTGGAAGTGTACCTCGGGTCTGAATTCGCAAATTAATTTTGCTCTCTGAAGGATGGGTCGTAGTGTAACCACAAAACTCCACTTCTGGGTTCTTCATGATCATGTACCGCAGAGCATTTCCTAGGGTATGGTCCTCATCGTGCAGTACAAATGTCACACACTGTCTATCTGCTCCAGCTGCCTGGACCATCTCCAAGGCTGTCTTCCTCCCGCCTTCAGCCACTGAGGTCTTCAATCCTGATATTTTTCTACACACATATTGTTTTGTAAGAATGAGATCATATGGAATACTGTTCTGTGATTATCTTTTTTAGATTCACTACCTCATTTTCCTGTCTCTACAAAGTCTATCCTTATTTAGCTCCAGTTTCTCTCTACTCCACTTGACTGCCCACAAGGGGAGTCATCTCAGAAAAAAAAGCACAGAGTTAAATGTTTGTAAAATCTTTCTTTGAATAGAGCAAAAGAAAGGGGCAGAGTTACAAAAGGGTAGGCCCTGCTGGAAGATGAAAAGGGAGTTGACAGGCATAAAAAACACGATTACTTTAGCATAAAAATGGCAACCACGAGTTATCAAGGTGGCAGGCAGGCAGGCTTCCACTTGAAAGAGGTAAGTAAACCAGTAAGTGAGAGGAAGTGAGAAGTTTAATAGGAGGGGGAATTTGACGGAGAGAATTTACGAGCAGTCTGCACAGAGCGGAGTTGCGGTAACTCTAGCCGACTTAACACGCCAGCACCGCCCGGTGCGCGACCTTACACGAGGCAGTTCTAATGGGGGTGGCAGTTTGGCACTTAGAGCTGGATTCCCAACTTCTCTCCCCTCCCGGATGGCTAGTGTCCCTCTGAGCTCTTCTGTATAAATAAACCCACAGCTTCTCCCTCTTCCCAACCCGGCCCGGCTCAACTCTCGATCCTCCCTTCCCCAGCGCCTCGGGTCAGGCCTAGCCGCCCCACCGGGCCGCAGTCGGCCGCGTGCCCTTTCGCTACCCGCTTCGCTGGCCCAGCCCGCCGCCCCGCTCCACTCTTCCCCTCCCACCTTACCTCTCCAGCTCCTGATCCTCTTCCATCGCGGGGGGACGGCTCCAGGGGATCCTCAGGTGGTGCTGGCGAAAAAGAAGCTCTTCCCCATATCGCGAAAGACGCCGGCGAAGCAGGAAGGAAGAAACCACCGACGGAAGGAGCAGATGACGGAAGGAGGGGGGCGGAGCCGCAGCGGCGCGGCAGGACCCGGCCGAGGGGCGGAGCGAAACAGGCCACGCCCCCAGGCCACGCCCCTGTGCGGGCCGGACTGCTCACCTGGAACTGCGGAAGCTGGGCGGCCGCGGAGCACAAGCTGTCCCGGTGTGCTGGCTGGGAGCGCTGTTCCTCGCCTGTCGCCCCAAGACACCTGCTACTTAGGGTCGGAGTTGGGCCTCTGATCTGCTAGACCCTCCAGGGACGGGACTGCCCCAGGGCTGGCTGTTTCCCGGACTGGAGTCCTCAGGAGCCTTTCCTAGGGCACCTTGCAACCTTGAAAAAGCAAAGAGACTTGTGTGCGGACATGGCTTTCCTGACCATACTGTGGTTTACGGGGGCGGGGACGGACATTTTTTTCTCACTGGTGTGCAAATGTACATTTCTATTAGGTGCAAGGGCGGCGTTTGTCTTTCTTTTGGGAGAGAAATATGAGTTTGGAGCACCGCCCTCCTTCCTTAGGAGCTCACGCCTACCCTTGGTGGACCTGCCGTTCCTTTCCCCTTTGATCCCAAGGAACCGCCCTTCTCTTCCCTTCAGGTGCATCCTCCCAGCTCCCACCTGACCCCGGCCGGGCTGGGTCCCCGCCCCACCCCAAGCTGTCCTCTCGCGCACACCTATACGTCAGGCGCTCCGCGCCACCTGTTCTCCCCCAGCCCGGTCCCTCGGCCCTCCCCTCCTTCAGCTGTCCCACGCCCGGCGTGGCGCTCCGGGGTGCACGCAGACACTTCCCGAGCGTCTTCTCTGTGTCTGTCTAGAGGGAGAATCCGGCCAGGAGCGATGGCGGAGGGCGGAGCGCGCTCACTCTAACTCGGGAGTGATGAGCAGGGCCGACCCGGCCCCTCGAGCTTCTTGATTGGTTGAGCTGCTCAGAGCCCGCCCTTAGTCCCGCCCCTCTCCCCCGTTGATTGGCTCAGGTGCGTGTCGGGTTGGGCCCGTGCGCTCGCCCCCGAGGGGAAAGGCAGCAGGGGCGGTTGAGAAGTCTTGGCCGGACTTTGCTTCTCGCCAGGAAACCGGCGGCGGTGAGTCCCGGCGGAGCGGAGCCGGGCGGCGTCCCCGTCAGCGCTCCCGCGGGGAGCCCGCCGCTTTCCCTGAGTGAGTTACTTGGCCTCAGGTGCGGCCGGTGACGGGGTGTGGCGTCCGGATAGGGGGAGCCCCCCTGGGGAACCGCTGGGGGCCGCGTGGAGTCCGGCCCGGCCCGGTGCGGGTGCGGGTTCCAGGCGCCGCGGTGCGGTTCTGCGCGGCGCTCGCTTTTTAAGGCAGGGAGCTTCGGGGACGAGTTCTCGCACTTCGCGTCTGCACGTTGTCGGGAGCCAAAGCGGCGCTAGCTAGCTGCCCTCTGGTTTTGTTCCCTGGAAGGGATGAGCCTCCTCCCCGCCCCAGCCTGTTGCGGGAGAATTCTCACCTTTCCCTTCAGGCTAGAGACAGATTTGACGTGTTTGGGGGAAGGGGAGGATCATTTCCAAAATATGCATCTCGGGTTGGAAGCATTTGCTGGCTTTTCAAAGCTTACTGCCACGTTCCACACAAGGACTTTTAAACGGAGTGTTACAGTATTCCTGTTTACATTTAAGATTGTGTCTTTGCCAGAAGCCTAGGGACGCTTCCGCATGGCTTTATCGAATCAATTTTTCTTTTCTTACTCTGTAGCCCTGGCTGACCTGGAACTCACGGAGAGATCCGCCTCTCTCTGCCTCCTGAGTGCTGTGGGCTTAGAAAGACGTGCACCCCCACTCCCCGCCAATTTTTCTTAAAAACAAAAACAAAAAAACCCACAGAAACCAATGGCAAGGACTGTTGGAGGAATCAGTGAGCTCCAGTTTATCCAAACTGCCTTCACTTTAAGAATGTCACATTCCTGTAGTCACAGTACTTAGCAATTGGCCTCCTTCCCAGGACGCATTTTGCTTTTTCTCCAGCCGGTACGGTGACACAGCACAGATGCAGTTGGGTCTCAGTAGGTCAGTTCTGTTTGCTTTGATAGATTTGAACACCCTCCCCCACACCTTTGGATGAAAGGACTTTGGCAGGTAAGGAGGGAAGGTGGGGGAATCTAGTGTCCTATTTGGCAGTCGGACCGTTGTTGAGCCAGAACTAACAAGGTTTTGCCATTTTAGCCTGCCCAAATTCCACGTGAGTTTTCCCATGGGGTCAAATGTAGGCCAAGTCGGAACAGCACTAAAAATCACATTGATTTTAATTCAGTCCACTGTTCAGTTCTAATTCTGTATTTTGTGCCTCTACTCTTCAAGTCTGAACCTTTTCATTGTGTCTACATTTAGCCACTCAGTGTCTACAGCATGCCAGGCATTGGTTGAAGGGATCGTTTCTTGCCCAAAGTTGGTAAGTGGCCATATATTTCTTGGTCCACTAATTTTACCTCAGAGTATTTTTAAGAAAGTGATATGGGAACTTAAAAGTACTTCTGCCTGCAATGCCTCTGAGAAATCCTAGGCAGTCTTCAAATTGGTATGGGCTTTCTCCAGGAACATCCTAAATGCGGCATATGTCTAGAGAATGTGACATTTCTGCTGTGCACATGGCTAATCTGAAGGGCATAAAGTTTGGAGTCAGGGCTGGTTGTCCATTTTGGGGTTCATGGCACTTTCTCCAGTGGGCACATAGATATTTGCTGAAATGATAAAAAGAGAGGATTTTGTGTAACACATTAAGACATTTGGACTTCATCCAGTCAGTGATAGTGAGGCATTAATTTCAAGCAGGATAATGCTATGGTAAGATTTGTATTCCATAAAGCAGCAGGATGGAGGATGGTGGGGTCCAGAGGAGAGGTGAGAGAGAGGATGGGGGGCCCTACTGCATGGTCCCCGTGCGTGGAATCTGGAAAGGTTTTTGTTACCCCTGGGCAGCCTCTTGGTTCTTTAGCATCTGGATTTGGAAACTTGAAAAAAAATTAAAACAAACATGGTTACAGCTTGGACAAGCGCATAGTAAGAATTTAGCCGGTGCTGGTTGTCAGTCTGTGAAGAGAGCTGGCGGGGCATTCAGGAGTGTGGGCTAGTACCCATAGGTGAGTGACCAGACAGCATTAATTAATGAAGGTGATTTCTGGTGTGGCATTCAGGAGTGTGGGCTAGTACCCATAGGTGAGTGAACAGACAGCATTAATTAATGAAGGTGATTTCTGGTGTGGCATTCAGGAGTATGGGCTAGTACCCATAGGTGAGTGACCAGATAGCATTAATTAATGAAAGGTGATTTCTGGTGTGGCATTCAGGAGTGTGGGCTAGTACCCATAGGTGAGTGACCAGACAGCATTAATTAATGAAGGTGATTTCTGGTGTGGCATTCAGGAGTATGGGCTAGTACCCATAGGTGAGTGACCAGATAGCATTAATTAATGAAAGGTGATTTCTGGTGTGGCATTCAGGAGTATGGGCTAGTACCCATAGGTGAGTGACCAGACAGCATTAATTAATGAAAGGTGATTTCTGGTGTGGCATTCAGGAGTATGGGCTAGTACCCATAAGTGAGTGACCAGATAGCATTAATTAATGAAAGGTGATTTCTGGTGTGGCATTCAGGAGTATGGGCTAGTACCCATAGGTGAGTGACCAGATAGCATTAATTAAAGAAAGGTGATTTCTGGTGTGGCATTCAGGAGTGTGGGCTAGTACCCATAGGTGAGTGACCAGATAGCATTAATTAATGAAAGGTGATTTCTGGTGGGTTTTTTTTTTTGTTGTTGTTGTTGTTTGTTTGTTTGTTGTTTGTGAGACAGGGTTTCAATGTGTAGCTCTAACTGTCCTGGAACTCACTCTGTAGACCAGACTGATCTCAAACCCACAGAGATTCTCCTGCCTCTGCCTCCCAAGTGCTGGGATTAAAGGTGTGTGCCACTAAGCCCTGATTCCTGCTTTTTTTTTTTAATTTGAAGCGTGGGTGTGGACTAGACAAGCTGGCCACAGAGCCAGAAGAGGGGTCAGCTTCTTTCAGTTGACTTTAGAATTACTGTCCCATCCAAGTTTTGATTCGCTAACATGAAGGGAATAGTCACAGTACCTGTTTAGTAAGGCTTGATGATCAAATGAAATTACGCATGTAATGCCCTTGACACAGTGTGGTGCGGTCCAAGTGCTGAATAAATATTAGTTGTTCCTCTAATGACAACAGTATTAGTGAGATAGTGGGACGTTCGAGGCTTGAGAGGGAACAGTTTAAAACTCCTGATGGTGGAGTGAAAGGAAAGTCAGCTTGGGATCAAGCTTGTGAGGTGCTTGCTACGCAGATGATTGACAGGTCAGCTGTGCGTGGTGGCTAGACATTGCCAAGAGAAGCCTGGAAAGAAGGGAGAACAGAAGAGAGCTTGTAGAAAGCCCCTTGGGGTGTGTGGGAAGCTCTGTGTGAGATCTGGGGACAGGGGAGGCAAGTTTTGGGAGAAAGGGAGGTGGGGTAGAACAGTGAGGTGTTAACATGAAACAGCAGGGGTCGGAAGTGCATATTGGAGCTGGGCATGGAGACACATCTGTAATCTCATCGTTCCAGAGACTCTGATTCAAGAAGATTGCCATGAGTTTGAAGCCACTGTTGGGTGCAAAGTGAAATCCTGTCTTTAAAAATCACAAAAACAAAATAACAACCCCTAGCACTTGGGAGGCAGGGCCAGGCTGATCTCTAAGAGTTTGAAGGCCAGCCAGGTTTACATGGCTAGACCCAGTCCTGCTGCTCCTACCCCGCCAAACTAATTTTGGTCATCATCAGAGGCGAACTCCAGGTTCCTACAGCCTGCTAGCTCTGATTCCTTCTCTTTCTCTGCTCCTCACTGTCCCGTTTTCCATCTGACAACCCAGATCCTTTTTACTCTGCAGAACTGTGTGTGAGCTACAGTTCCTTTCAGATCCGCCTTCCTGTAGAGAAGGATGGAAGAAGAGTCTGAGGTTTTATTGCATACTTTCACTTAAAAGGTGGCAAAGGCTGAAAAAATTTCACACACACACACACACACACACACACACACACACACACACACACACACACACACACCTCATACACGGGATTTTAATTGTAGAATTCTCCAGGTCTAAACTGAACCGTTAAGGGGTGTAGAAGTTTCACAAAACAAATCTCCTCTGTATAGCTTTCCTGTCAGGTTTCTTTTCCTTAGGAAACAAAAACAGCACAAAGATCTGAGGTCGCGTAAACTTCTGGGTGGCTTGGATCCAGATGAGAGCTGTGGGCCGAATGAGGCGTTATTCAGCGGACTTTCTCTAATGCTCTACTGCAGAGTAACACCCCAGCCCGGTTTGTGTGACTCGAGAAAAGCTAAGTATTATAGTTTCCATCTGTTAGTGTGTGCTTTCTAAAGCCAGGATCTCATTGTTTGGTTTACTGTAAATCCCCAGGGATGTAAAAAACAAAACATAACAAAATCAAAATGTTAAGGTCTGTGAATGTGAGTGGAGGGGTCTGCCAGCTTTGGTCTGTCTTTCTCCATATGTTTGATCAGGGGAAAAACAAGAGAGAATGTGGTGTCACAAGGAAGCCACAGGAGTGAGACTTGATGGCTGTTCTGAGTCAGCTGTGTCCATGTGGGATGCTGTAATTATTCACTTTTCACAGTTCACTGCCGGAGCTGTGGGGCGTGGTAAATTCTCCAGCGGTAGAGATGACCTGTGTGTCATAGTTCAGTACTGACTGCATGACACACAGGACTATAACTTTGTTCTGAGGTTACTGACCACAGCTTCCTGGTTATGAGGAGAGCTGCAGGGCAGAGCCTCTGACATCTTGGTGGGGATAATTGGGGGTCTAGACAGAAATGTGTCCAGATAAGTATTATGTGCTTCTGTTCCCCCACTCTGGTCATTTTAAATGTTACCTCAGCAGGCCATTGCCTTCAGTGGAGGAAATTTGTTAGTGGACATTTTGGAGTTTTTTAGTATTAGTCTGGGTAGGAGAAATGAACCGTAGACACAATGCTGAGTTCCAGGACAGCCAGGGCTACATAGAGAGATGATATCTGAGGGGGGGATGGGAGAAATTCTTTGAAATAACAAGGTTCCCTAAAATGGACTGTGGTGAAAAGTTTAAAACCAGATTTTGAGAGCCATAATCTTATGTTAAAAAAAGCTGTACTTCACTATAATGAAGATATTGTGCTGACTGTTAGTAAATTTGAGAAATATTTACCCTCCCATCAGGATTTTGGCTTTAATTTAATTTCAATTAAATTTAAATTTAATTCTTCATCGGAATCTTTATCAGTTAAACCATATAGATAATCATGGATCAAATCACGTGACACATTTCACTGAAGTCATCTGTAAGTGTTCTGAGCACTGCCATTTCCCCTGTGTGATTTCAGTATTTAAACTTCAGTTTTCAACTTAATTCTGTCTGCCAGATCTCTAAGTGTATGCTGCGTGGTTGGTGCTGAGCCGTGAGTCACAAAATGTGCTTTCTACCTTTGGAGAAATTAAGATCCTAGAAGACCTTGAGTGGAGGAGATGGTAATCATTGAAAGTGGGCTGACAAGATACCCTCGGCTCTAGTTCCAAGGCTCCAGTGGCCTTCAGCTCCACTGCGGTTTACCACTCATTTGGTACCTTGGCGTTTTCCACGTTAGAAACTCCTATCCCATTTAACCCGTGTCCTCCTGTGCCCATAATCACCCACCTGCCCTTTCTCTGACTGCCTGCAGCTCCCTCCCTCCTCAGAGAGGGCTGCCTGTCCAGGGGCTGCACTCCCTAGGCCCCTCCCTGTGGCCGTCATATCCGCTAGGCTTGCTGTCTTCATGGACTTGTCCGAGCCCTGGCTTAAGTGTCTGGCGAGGCTGGCACTGGCACCTTTGCCCCTCTACAGCTTGTCTTGGGCCCTGCGCTGCCTCTTCTCAGTTCTGGGAGTTCTCCCCGCTGCCCTTGGCCCTTTGTTCCCCTTAGTCCATTCTGTGTGTGCAGAGTGTTCTGACATGGACCTGGGACAGAATTCACCACGACTAGAGTCTGTCAGCACAGTTCCGAGCTAGTAAGTGCTCTGAAGAAGGAGTGCAGGGCTGTGCTCTCAGTACTATGCTAACTAGCCATATTTGGCTGTGGAGTTTTGAAATGTGGCTGCTCTGTACTGAGAAATACAACAGTGTAAAATACAAACCCCATAAAATTCTCAATAACTACATCTTGAAATGGCAGCATTTTGGATATATTGGATGAGATAAAGTACAAGATGCAGTTGCCTGTTTTTGTAAATGTGAGTATTTGAGCACTTGAACTGATCGAATCAGCTCACATATTTCTGTGGACAGTGCTGTACAAGGTGTTACCTCTCTGGCGATGTGATGAGGGAAACTAGCCGTGTTCTATGCAGAATAGGATGTCACTGAAGCCTTCCCTTTGTAAGTTTACTTGAAGGGATATGTGGATGGGTCGACCTTAGAAAAATAAGTTAGACGTGGGTGTTAGTTTGAGGGAAAAAGAGAAGAGGCAGGGGATGGGGCCAGAGAGGTGGACAGGGCCTATTCTTATGTGCCTGGTTAATCTTAGTGAGGCTTTATTCTTTGTCACTCATGCATTATTCCAAACCCTCCTTCACACTCTTTAGCCTGCTCCCTAGGTCTGCCACAGGCAGGCTGGTAGGAATTTGAGGTGACCTGCTGTTTTTTCTCTCAGGTTTGTTTTCCCCTTCCTAACTGAAATCCCCTTCCTGCTGAAATCTCAGGTCTACTGAAGGCTGGCTCTGAGCTGCTCCTCAGTCCCATCCTTTTAAATCTCTCTGGGAGTGCTTCATGGTTTAATTCTGCTCCTTTTCCTCGTTTCTTTTCCACACCAGTCTGTAAAAGTACTCCAATACTAAGCACAAAGCAGGCAGCTCCACTGACCCCGCGTCCCCCATTACTGCTCTCGATAGCACAAGCCCTTGATGTCTTAGTATGTTGAAGTTTGCATAAATGTGTCACAAAATGCAGTAATGTGCCATCACAAACTACCGCGAGTTCACATTTGTTGTCCTTTGTTATTTGAATAGTTTAGTAATTGTAAGTGCTAAATTGGAGTATTTAGCACTTACAACATATATCAATCCAGGTGCTAATTTTTCAGTGGTAAGTGCGGTGGTGGCACACACCTTTAATCCCAGCACTCAGGAGGCAGAGGCAGGTGGATCTCTGTGAGTTCGAGGCCAGGCTGGACTGCAAAGCAAGATCCAGGTCAGCCAGGCTTCACAGAGAAACTTGTCTCAGAAAAACAAAAAGCAAATACATTTTCAGTGATTTACTGAGAGGAATTCTGCCAAAATAGTGCAAATTTGGCAAAAATCCTTTGAATTGCTTCTGTTTTTTCCCTACGCATTTGCAAGTATATTTATTGTGCTTAATGTGTTATGAACCAGATCTCTGAAAGTTTTTTTGTGTTGCAGATAGAAACTATTTCCATGTATAATTTTCCACCCCCTCCACCCAGGCCCTAGACACAGTATCTACTTTCTCTTTCAGTGCATTTGACAACTTTAGGTATCTCATTTGGGAGATGGGGAATGTTTCCACACTGATTGTTTTGCCTCACAGAATGACCTCAGGGATTACTTGTGTTATAGCATGTGACAGAATTTCCTTCCTTTTTTAATGACAGAAAATCTTCCAGTATGGAATATACCACATTTGGTGCAGCTATTGCCATGCCGTGGAGTCTGGGTTCCTGTCACCTCTGAGGCATGTGACACTCCTGTGACCATGAACCACAGATCTCATGTACCCCGAAGTGGAAGCGATAGATGAAGTGCCGGTTCTGTTTGTAATATTTGAAAACCCTCCTGTTTTCTGGAGTGGTTGCACCACTTTCCAATCCCACCAATTCCTCTGCAGCTGCAGCTGCATTTGCTACTTTATGTCTGTTGGGTGACAGCCATTGGAACGGGTATCCGGTAGCATCTTCTGTCTTGATCTCATTTCTGTGACAATAAGTGCCCTCGTACTTCTGCCTCTATTTGGTGTCCACCTGTAGATCATTGTAGAAAAGTGCTTCCCTGCCCCCCCATCCACTTTCGAGTCATTGGAGGTTCTTACTCATTCTGGATGCTGACTCTTGACCAGGTCTGATTTACAAATACTGTCCCCTCCAGGTGGTGGTGGCGCACGCCTTTAATCCCAGTACTTGAGAGGCAGAGCCAGGCGGATCTCTGTGAGTTCGAGGCCAGCCTGGGCCACCAAGTGAGTTCCAGGAAAGGCACAAAGCTACACAGAGAAACCCTGTCTCGAACCCCCCTCCCCAAAAAAAAGAAAAGAAAAACAAATACTGTCCCCCATCCCATAGACTGCCTTTTCACACTGCTGGCTGTCCTTGGGGGTGCAGGATTTTAAGCTTGATGTTTATCCCATTGGTCGGTCTTTATTTGTACTGTTGAGGTCATAGTTCTCATGAAGCTTCTATGCTTTTTTTCCTTCTGAGAGTTGTATAGTGTCAGGTCCTTACACTGAAGTCCTTGATGGATTTGGAGTCAGTTTTTGTATGTGATGTATGATTAAGGTACAAACAAACTATTTTACTGGTGTCTCTTAGACCTTTGCCTGTAGAAATAAGGGAAATTCTGAAATAACGTAGATTAGAACATAGATTTATCTTGGAATGGGGTGGCTGATGGCAGGGGTTGGGCTAGGACCTAGCTTCAAAACCATGCATTGCAGTATACTATGTTAGAGATTTCTCTGTCCCTTTTGTTTTTTATAAGGAAACAGATGTCTAAGTCTACCAGAAGCTAAAGAAAGTCAGTGAGGACAGCTAGTTATGGTAGAGTGAGTGCTGTGTCCTGTGTCCCTGTTGCTGGTATTTACTGTATTTGGTCCGTATCTGCATCCATGAGCACTGGTTAGTAGATTTCAAGGTATCCTGAGCAGGTCTCATGTGAAGTATGTATTGACTCCATTCATTTCTCTAATTTTAGACTTGGTGCTTTCATTATAGATGGGGTATTTAATATGCTTAAATAGACTGATTTCAGATTTTATTAAAAATAGGTATAATTTTTCTGAAACCCTGCTTAGTCTTCTTCCAGGTATCGTATCATGTTTGAATGACTTTTTGATCTTTGAGGATATATAATAGCATGAGAAACCTTCCAGGGTTTATTTTGCAAATGTAATTTAAAAAAAAAAAAAAAAGATAGGCATTAGGGATTTAGCTCAGTGGTAGAGTGCTTGCCTAGCAAGTGCAAGGCCCTGGGTTCCATCCTCAGCTAAAAAAGAAAAAAAAAAGAAAAAGAAAAAAAAAGGTGTCTTAATGATAAAATACGCTGACAAAAGCAATGGAATGGAGAATAGGCGTATGTGTTTTGGCTCATAAATCTAGGATATATTCTGTCATGGCAGCAGGAGCTTGAGGTGGGTGGTTATACTGCATCCATAGTCAGGAAGCAGAGATGTCTGTCAGACATGTTTAGAGGAAGAACCTAAACTAGATGTGGTTTGACTGAGTATGGTCCCTATAGGCTCATGTGTTCAAATGCATGGTCACTCACTAGTTAGTGGAATTGTTTGGGACAGATTGGGAGGTGTGTCTTGTTGGAGTAGGTGTGACCTTGATGGAGGAGGGATGTCACTAGGATGGGCTTTGAAGTTCTAGAAGTCCAAGCCAGGCCCAGTAGCTCTCAGTCTCCCTCCCTCTCTCCCTGCAACGTTTGCATCAGATGTGAGCTCTCAGCTGCTGCTCTGCCTGCCTGCCTGCCTACCTGCCACTGTGTTTCCTGCCATAATGATCATGGACTGACCCTCTGAAACCATAAACAAACTCCCAATTAAATGCTTTGTTTTCTAAGTTCCGTAGTCATGATGTTTCCTCACAGCAATAGAAAAGTAAGTCAGACATTGGATAGCTATTGGTGAAATTATTAAGGCCACTCCAGGTAGTTAAAAGGGAGGTTTCTTTTGTAGGGTAACTTATAAGTGAAGGGATAGGTAACAGGGTCTGGGTAAGGTGTGGCACAGTCCGGCAGTGTTCTCTGGAGAACTCTGCTCGGTCTACCTCCAGCGTCCAGGAACCAAGAGAGCGGTGCATCTGGATCTTGGGTCTTCACCGTCCTCTCTCGGCCCCGCCTTGTAGGCGTGACAAATACCGAAGCCTCAATGGGGGTTGGAACTTCCAGATCAAAGCTGGGGTGGCTACCCACTGCAGATAGCCCCTCATCTGTGATTATGCTGGAAGCTCATTTCCTAGCTTGTTCTAGACCTGTCGAGTACTGATAGTATTAACACCACACAGTATGGAGACTATTTATAGAAAAGATTTTTTTTTTTTAAAAAAACTTGTGTGTCATCAAAAGGTTCATGAGTTGAGAGCTTGGTACCTAATTAGGTGGTACTCAGAGGTGATGAAGCTTTTAAGAGATGGGCCTAATGGGTCCTCTTGAGGTCAGTTGGAAACAAGCTTTTCAAAGGGATTACTGGTCTTCTGGAGTAAGTTTCTCTCTCTCTATATGTGTGTGTGTGTGTGTGTGTGTGTGTGTGTGTATGAATACTTACACATCCCTGAGTACTTACGTGTGTGGGAACCTACACATGGAGGCTAGAGAACAACCTTGGTTGTCGTTCTCAGGAACACCATCTACCTCCTTTGAGTCAAGGTGTTTCATTGGCCTGTAGCTCACCAGGTTAGACTAGCTGGCCAGGTAGCCCCAGGAATCCTGTCTGTGTTTCCAAAGTGCTGGGATTACAAGTACATGCCATCATACCCAGCATGATAGTGTAGGTTCTGGGGATCAAACTCAGGTCCTTGGCAGGGCAAGCACCTTATACACTGAGCTGTCTCCTCAGCTTTGGAGCGGGTGTTCTACGACATCAAGTTGTCATAAAAGCTCGAGTCTCATCCTCCAGTAGCATCTCTGCCTCCTGTGTGAGCTGCTCTTGCCCTCTCTGTCGCTCTCGCCATTTTTCTTGTGTGACCCTCACTAGAGTCATGGCCTTGACTCTCCAGAACTGTGACTGAGCTAGGCAAACCTCTTCTCTTCATAAAAAAGGAGCCTAATTTAAGCGGTTTGTTACAGCTGTAAAAAGGATGGTAAATACAGATAGTTGGAGCACTCTGGTTTTAAACGTGTGAGTGTGTGATGCCTGTGGAAGCTACAGGCCAACCTGTAGGGCCTGATGTTTTCCTTCTGCCTTGTGGGCTCTAGGGACTGAGCTCAGGGGAAGAATTGTTTTTGAGAATTTTGTTAGATAAACTGTGCCCTTCCCATAATTCCTCCTGTACCCCTCTTCTCTACATCTCTTCTCAAACTCATGTTCTTTTCGATGATGACGGTGGTGACGGTGATGATGACATAGCCTGTGTGAGTCCCATTAGTGTTGCCCACATGCACTCGTGTACAGGGTTGACCACTGAAGCATGCACAGCCTCCCAAGGGGCTCATCCCTGAAGAAAACTGACTCCTCTCCCTCTCTCAGTAGCTGTGACTATCTGTGGCTGTTCAAGTCGGGTGGAGCCTTGTGACTCCCTCCCCATCCTGCTGCAGGTTGACCGCTGAGATCTTTGCAGATCTTGTGCAGGTAGCCGTGGCTGTTGAGAGTCCAGGGTGCAGTATTCCTGTCATGTCCAGAAGACATGATTCCCAGGAGTCCTCCTGGCCCTCTGCCTCTCAGACTCCTTCTGCCCCCTCTCCTGCCATGTCCCTGAGCCTCGGACGAAAGGTTGTGTTACATATGTTCCATTTGGGGACGGGCACACCACAGCCATGTGTTCTCTGCGTTTTGACCAGTTGTTCTTTGTGGTAACTTCCATTTGCAGCACACAGATGTCTCTTTGTTGAGGGGTGGGAGCTGCACAGTCAAGAAAGCCCTTCAGTTCCAAAACCAGAAGACTCTAACCATCGTGGCCAACTGTCAAATGATGTTTATTAGGCTATCTGCTCCCGTTATAAAATGTGTGCCTGTGATGAGTTCCTCCATATGACTTTAGCCTTCAAAACTTGACAGCGTGCTTCAAGTTGCTTTTCTGTGGTTTGATCCTGAGTGAAACTTGCGTAGGAGGAAGCAAAGCAGCCCATCGTCAGTAGTTCAGTTCTTACTGGGGATGTAGCATGATGGCCCTAAATGCAGGCAGCCTTGTAGGCTTATACCACTTGCAAACTGTGAGTAAAGAGCAATCTTAAGTGGAAATAAATTTCACGCTTATGCAAGTCCTAAGGCAGTTGGTTATATTTTCCCGCTGCTGTGTTCTGTTACTGGATATTTATTTGAATATGTAGTATGTTCCAGGCTGTGGTGAGAATGTGGCAGAGTGAGATTAAGGGTCCTTTTATATAGCTTACACACTGGGAGTGAGGTGGGGGCAGCCACGTGCTGTTTATTAGACACATAAGTAGGTAGATACGTTTATGGAGGTTCATGACAAATGTCACATGGATGAGAAGGCAAGGTGTTAGACTGGGCCATCTGCTCCTAGTGGCTGAAGTCTAGTGGTCTCCATACTTCCTGTTGGCTGCTTTGTCTTTTTCAACCAGGGAACTTTGTAAGCAGTTCTGCACAGAGTGCGTGGCATAGGCCCTTGTGCATTCTAGGCAAGTGCTCTATAGCTGAGTTGTCCCCAGCCCTGGCCATCCCATCTTCCCTTTACACACCTTCTCCTGGAGGTTCCCACCCAAGAGAAGTGGTTGAAGAAATGAAAAGAAGCCAGGCATTTGGGGAAGTCAGTCTTGGATAATTTAGCTTTCTCTTAAAGGTGGGAGTTGTTTGTGTCTGTCCTCTGTCTTCTCTTACAGATGAAGAAAAACAAAACCCCACCAGTTAGTAGGGGGACAAGGCAAATGATGTTGTCAGTCCTTGAATTTGCAGTTTGTTTTGAAGTTTCTCACCTCTTAAAGCTCATCTGTGTCACTGCATAGAAACTGCAATATGTAACTTAGACTGTCTTAAAATTGATGTGTAAAACTTTTGTGCTCTGCTGTCTTTGGTAAGGAGGATTTAGAGTGTGACCCATGACTCATCAGCTGACGTCCTGTACAGTTTTAGAAACAAAGGAGGTGATATAGTAGATTTGCCCAAGCAGCCGGGCAGAAGTAAATCCAAGAAAAAGATGACTTTGTTTGTACCTGTGCTGCTGGGGTCAGAGCTGTGCATTGAATGGTCCTTAGACAGACATTGGTTCTAGATACCTCCATCATTCTGAACAGACCCAGTAAAAAATTTAGCTCTTGTAAAAAATACATGTCTCCCAGTTTTAAGTATGAAATAACTTTGCCAGTGGATGTGACACTTGCTATTTAGGTTTGTTTTACATATTCATTGTTGAACCAAAGGGATGAAGCAATGATAAAGTAGCCTGGTCTAGAGCTCACCACATTACCATCGTTCTGGGGAATCTTTTGATGTGGCTACCTCCGACTGCTTTGTCTTTCATTTTAAGCATGTAAGGGCCGACTTCAGCCGGTTTGTGTTTTATTTCTTTCTGTGCACACCCTTTGCCCCTGTTGTAGTATATTACCTGAGAAGCCGGTGTGCACACATAGGTATTTAAGAGTCTCGTTCTCCCTCGTGGGCCCTAGCCCCTTACTTCCCACAGAGTGACCACTGTTAGGCAATCCTTTATACCCAGCAGGCTTGTTGGCTGTATGACATCTTGCGTCTACATCTCTATGTGTTTTAAAATGTGTTATCTCGTATCTTGATTTAAATTAGCTCAACGTTTTTAAAATTGCATGTCCTATTGAAATTTCACTTGGAAACCTTTTAGTTTCCTGGTCACAACTAAACTACACTGCTTTTAAAAATAGAGTTTATCTCTTTCTATGCAGGTGCTACCATGTAGAGATTCTCTTTGAGGGATACAGACAAGGATGACTACTTGAACTTTTTGGGGGTGTGTGGGGGTTAGTACTGGAAATGAAACTCAGTGGTCTTGGGCATGCTATCTCTTTTTGGTCTTTTGAGACTAAATATATACCATACTGCTTTGACTCAGTATAGCTCAGGCTAGCCTCACACTTGTGGTCTTTCTGCCTTTTCCTCCTGGGTGCTGGGACTGTATAGGTACACGCCACTGCACATAGATGCTTGCTTCTTTGTCAAGGGAAGCTGAAGGCAAGGGTAATTGCAACGCCTGTAGTCTCATCACTGTCTGTAATACTGAGCACTCAGGGAGGGCAGCGCTTTGTACAGGGGACTGGAGTTGAGAAAGCCAGAAACAGTCGTAGTTCACACCAGTGCAGCAGCTGCCTGTGCTTAGAACCCAGAACTGCTTTACCATAGCCATCTTCCCCCGCACTGTCCTGGCCGTGTGAGAAGGGAAGGTTTTCACACACCCTTAACTCTGTCTTTCCTCCTTGCTGGACATTGCTAGCCAGTGAAGAGGTAGGGTCTAAGTGTGAAATCTGTATCTCAGAACAAGATGATTTCCCAGAAGAAATTCAGAGTGATTGTTTAGTTTAAATCCAGTAGCCTGACTGGACATGTTGGCACATGCCTGTAGTCCCAGCATTGGAGAGGTGGAGGCAGGAGGATCAGGAGTTCAAGGCCAGTTTTGGCTACATAGTGAGTTTAAGGCCAACCAGGGCTACATGAGACCCTACCTCAATTATTTTTTTACCCCTGAGACAGGGTTTCTCTGTATCCCTGGTTGTCCTGGAACTCACTCTGTAGACCAGGCTGGCCTCAAACTCAGAGATCCGACTGCCTCTGCCTGTTGAGTGCTGGGATCAAAGGTGTGCGCCACCACTGCCCAGCTAATCAATCAATCTAGCTATCTTCCCTCCCTTCCTCCTCTCTCTCTCTCCCTCCCTCCCTCCCTCCCTCCTTCCCTCCTTCCCTCCTTCCTTCCTTTCCTTCTTTCTTTCTTCTTTTTGGTTTTTCTAGATAGGATTTTTCAGTGTAGCCCTGGCTATCCTGGAACTCACTTTGTAGACCAGGCTGACCTCACAGGCCTGCTGGGATCTCTGGGGTTAAAGGTGTGTGCACCTGGCTCAAATGTCTGGAAACTCACCCTGTAGACCAAGTTGGCCTCAAACGCACAGAGATCCTCCTGCCTCTCCCTCCAGAGTGCTGGGATTAAAGGCGTGCACCACCACCGCCCAGCTTCAAAACAATATTTTTTAAAAGAGAGAGGAGGAAAGAGTCCAAGTCTTATGAAAATGGCAAGGGAATGTGGGTTCTCTCCTCCTGTGTCTGGACTAGCAGCCTTCTTTACGCTCTGCTTAAGCTCCTTGCCTGCTTCTGCAGTGGTGCTTGGGGGGTGAATGGAGAGGGAGAGCAGTTGGTTCTTCTGGCCGAGGCTATCAGTGGGGGTTGGGGGGGTTGGGAAGGTTGGGGGCGTTAAGCCCTGCTCGCAACACTTCCATGAGCTATATGCCTGCGGGTGCTGTGTTTATATGACGACTCCATCACCAATTCCATAGCAAATGACAGCATAGGAGCACGTACAAGGAGAGGCGCAACTGGCCACCAGCATCTTAGATGAGCTTCTGTCAAGGCCCACCTGCCCACCCCCTTGCTCCCTCCCTCCCTTTTTCTCAGTTGGTTTGTGGAGCAACAGCAATTTTCCCTTTTTTTGTCATGAAGTAATCCGACAAGAGAACACTGGGTAATGGATCTTCAGATCTTCATGGGTGATTTTTCAAAAGAAACTCAGCAGGCTTGTTATGTTGCAGACACATTATAGACAGGCAGTGTAGAGGAAGAACCTATCTGCTCATACCGTGTTCTGGACCCCACTCTTAGTTCTTGAACATTCTTACTGTGTGCAGTGATGTTATGACTGAGATTTGTGTGCTGGTTATAGGGCAGGACTTCACTCAGCCCTGGCCAGCCAGCTTCCTTAGTGTGTCCCACTTCCAGAAAGAAGCTGCCTAAGCTTATGCTCTGGAGCTTGTCTACATTGCCTTCGTCTGTGGCATGTGGGTCAGACTGACCCAGCTGTTACATGAAAAGAGGGAGTCCCAACATGAGGAAACAGTTGGTCTTGCTGATCGTGAAGTCGTGTAGTGTGTAGGATTGGCCTGTGTGTGCTCCTAAGCTAGGGCATTTGCGCCATGCAGCGAGATGTTTGAAATAGTTCAGAAAATAGGTGATAATTGTGTCTCTGGTTTTGTTTGTTTGTTTTTAGAAAAATAAAACATTTCAGAAAATGTAGGAAAGACAATGTATTAAAGTTGCGAATATAGTAATTGCAATAGGTTTTTTTTAAAAACTGAATTAGAGTTTATTGTTCTATGGTATAATGCCATTAGGTTAGTCAACAGGCATTTCTTAGAACTGTGTGTTCAGTTGTTGACGCTTGTGTATGTAGAAGAAAAACTAAATTTACCTATTGAGGGTGCGTTGCCCCTCGGCAGGTAATGTTGGTCGCTGTGTGAAAAGAGAGGTCTGGGTTTGTATAACCTCCGTTGTCACTGTCTCTTTGTTGCTGGGCAGATGGTACTTTATTAATTTGGACAGTCACCTACTGGGTTCTGTAATGACATCGGTTATGTAAGGCCCGATTGAGAATGGCCGTAATGTAGTCAGCAGGGGTTCCCTCTTAGTTTTAGGGCACTCTGCTGCTTTGTTCAGATATGTGGGTGTACCAAGGTGCTTTTTAATTTTAAGGTTGGCATCAGGTGTTAGCCTCATTTCCCCAGAACTTGGTTAAAATTCTTACCTTCAGTTCTAAGAGAGTTGTATTGGAGAAGGTGTCAGTTCATCCAGTGTAGAAAAGAGAGACGCACAGTGTCCTGCTCAGAGTCGTCCCAGCTTGCAGTTCTGCATGAAGCAAGCCATAAATTCTTGGTGGATTAAGTAGTGAGAGAGAAAGAAAAGTTTTTCAGATGTCAGTTTCCCAAGTAACAGTGATATTTGAAGACATGATTTTTAATGAGGTACTAACTGGAAGTAGAGTTTCAGTCACATGACTTAAAAAGTTATTAAAAGTTATAACAGAGCTGGAGAGATGCCTCATAGTTAAAAGCCCCCGCTGTTCTCCCAGAGGACCCAGGTTTGTTCTGCAGCAACCACGTGCAATAGACACACATGTGGGCAAACATCCATATACATAAAATAAATAAATACAATTTTTAAAGTTCTTAAAGAATTTTTTAGAAGTTATAATTTCTCTTTGCTTTATATTTTATATAATTATGCTTATGTCATATGGTCTTAACAAAAATATTCAACTCAGAAGTAATGGAACTATCTATTACACAGCGGCTAAAATTGAAAAGACTGACAACATCAGAGGCTGGCCAAGAATAGGAAGCAACCAAAGCTTAGTCCTTCATGGAAATATAACAACAGTACAGAGACTGGAGACAGCTCTCGTAGCTGCTTAGGAAACAGTGTGTATCCTGTGATCCACTCTTCCACCTTTAGCTGCCACCCCGGAGAAGGAAAAGATGGCTCATGGAAGCTCTTGTTCATAATCACCAAAATGGAAACCGTCCAGTTATGTGTCTATGAGGAGCATGTTGTCACGGGCACTCCTGAGCAACCTGGGGGAACAAAGATGACGAATGTCAGAAAAGCAGGTCTCAAACATTAGCTGAGCAGGGGAATTGTGGGTGTGCTGTTCATTCCCACGCTCTGTGAGTTCAAGCTCTACCTGGTCTACATAATCAGTTCCAGGTCAGCCAGGACTACATCCTGACTCAAAGAAAACCTCAAAAACGAACAACAAAAGCCCTTGCTGAGTAAAGGAAACCTTACTCGAGAGAGTGTATAGTCTGTGCTCATGAATAGATTAGGTTAGATTAGATTAGATTAGATTAGATTAGAATGGCCATACCTCAACCATGAAGACAGATGTCAGGGACTTTCGGGTTGCTGGAGAAGGTGGTAAAGCCAGACATTGACACCAGTGCTGAGTACTTAGTAATCCATGGGTACCACTGACTCCCTGGACTGACGGACAAACAGGAAACCGGGGGCAGCCTGTCTCAGGTCTCCAGTCAAGACACTAGACACTGACTCCCTAACCCACACGTGGGTAACCTGTGGCTCCAATCAAGATACCTTGTGTGTTGGCATTCCTCATAAGCTGTTTGGAAAATAGTAATGGGCGCATTTGCTCATGAAGGGTTTGTTATTTTATAAGTTTTGTTTCTCTTTGCCTTGGTGATGTTTGTCCTGAGTATGTAAACTTAGTCCTGTCTGAGAATTTTGGAGAGCTTATCTCTACTGCTAATTATATAAAATGATAAGCTGCCTGAAGGTACACCACAGAGCAGTGTCCCCCCAGCTTATCAGTGCATGTCTTTCTTTGAACTGTCATAGTGTTCTCCCAAGGTCTCTAGCTGTGTCCTACATCCATGTGGCTTCTCTGCAGCTGCATCACGTTGCTGTGGCATGGTTTTTCTTTAGTGACAGGGACAAGGAAGAGAACAATGGGAAGTTTCCCGTGAACATGGACTAGGAATCAGATGAGCCAGGGCTTGAGTCTCATCTACTCACTTCAGCCTGGCCTCTAACCTCTCAGCCTCACCTTCATGTGTCAAATGATGGTGCTACTTCATAGGGCTTGTTCACAGGCGTGAGTACACAACGTGATGCTAGTGAAGTAGTTGGTATGGTGTCAGCGTGTGCTAATAGTGAGGGAATGCTTAAGTCATTGGAAGTGAACTTTAGACTTTGGGGTTGTTGGAGAGGAAGTAAGACGATGTTTAAATGGAAGTCAGTCATGTGTCACTGTCTGTGTGTCTGTGTCCTGGAACAGTACCTGGAAACTCTGTTCTTCTCTGAGGATTTTCACTAGTAGGCTGCTACAGAAAAGCCCCCTTCTGGCACAGTGTGGTGTGCCTGGTATATAGAGTGCATTTGGGCATGAGAAGAGATTGAAGTAGAACCTCCAGCCACGGTCCTTGATTTCTGTCTTTGTAGTCTGCCCTTCTCTTTGTGCTTCTAGGAAAAGCAACATGGTAGCCTGCTTTGGAAGTAACCTGGCTCTGGCCCATTAAAGCTTCTCATGCACCCAGCTTCAGAGGTTGGTTTAAGTTGCCTCCATGACTCAAGCCAAACTGTAGAGTTGGGAGCTATGCTTCTGGGTGTTGGCGATATCGTGGAAGCTGAGCAAGGGCATGGTCTGCGTTTCCAAGACTACCAGAACAGCAAGACTACACTATGCTTACCATGCACGTACCCAACCCAGAGGAATCAAAGTTGGCTGAGTCAGCCACACTTAGTCTTACTCAGGTCTTCTGGCATAAGAGACTGAACAAGAATCCTGTACACACCATCACCAGGCAGTCTGCCATCATCTGTAGCATTGCTCAAAGCTTCTTTACTTACTAATTTGACAGTATGCTTCTATGTTTCTATGCCCACAGGTTTCACTTGTCTTAAGTGGTTAATCTGGTGGTCAATTTTGAATTTATTGAAGAAAGAAGGGACTTTTCCCTGCTGTGCACGGTGTCTCTCACTCTGTGTTCTGTCCAGGACAGTAGCAGAGCCACAGAGGATTTTCCAGTGTTTGAACTGTAGCTAGTCCAAGATGGACTGTGACATAAGCATAAAATAAACAACGTGGTGCTGGAGAGGTGGTTCAGCGGTTAAGAGCATGTGTTGCTCTTGCAGAGGACCAGGTTCAATTCCAATCACCCATATGGTGGCTCCCAACCATCCATAACCCCAGTTTCAGGGGATCCAACAGGCACTCACATGATGTACATATATGCAGGCAGGCAAAACACAAAATAAATACATAAAACATAAAATAAAAAAAATCTGTAAAAAAATTTAAATAAAAATTGGATTCCTGAATCCTAGCATGAAGAGAGATTAAGATAGTTCAATATTCTTTTCACATGTTGATTACATGGTAACTGATACTTTTGGATATATTGGATTAAAGCATTGTTACATATTATAATGGATACCATCTGTTTCTTAACATGGCTACTGAAAAATTTAAATTGTATGTGCCTCACATTGTCTTCCTGTGTATCACTGACTAATTAAAGTCTCTGTACCAGACTAGTCTCTGTGAGGGCAGGGACTATTTGGTTAGCCAGGGTAACCCTATCTCCAAGCTTAGTGCCTGGCCTGCAGCATATAATCAACAAATATTTGTTGAATGAGCTGTGAATGTTTTCTGTTCCTACCATGTACCGTGCGAGTTAACTGATGGGATAAAACAAGATAAAGTGGTCTTAAGACCACATTCCATGTTATTTTTTCTTTATCCTGGTGTTTCCATGGAAACAGTAACCAAAAGCTTGCCAGGGTTTCTGTAGTAGTCTTCAGATGTTATTTTCTCCCATTGTTAGCCAAAGTGTGGAAGTTTAAATATTTGGATAGATGTTTCTTGAGTTTGAAGTCCAAAGTATAAAATTTTAGTTTGCAAAAAGTTGTTAAATACTAACTTTCCTCCTATATTTGTGAAGTTCTATTAAATTAATTTTCATTGTTTTAATTTTTATTAGCTTATGTTAATTGTACATGATAATTGGTTTTGTTATGATATTTTTATGCATGTATTTAATATATTTTGGTAGTCTTCATGCCCTTCCCTTGTCCCCCGCCCACCCACACTGGTTCACTTCCCTTCCTGGTCAGCTTTCCACCTGCTTGCATGTATGTCTTCTGCTTATGTGGTGACCAGTGAGCTCAGGAAGGCAGCTTATGTCAGCCTGGGTGCAGGATTACTTACAGGAGCGTGAGTGCCTCACCAATATCCAAGGCCCTGAAGAAAGGCTTACCTTCTCCCATCAACCATTAACTGCCCATAGGTCCTTGAGGAGGAGGGCAGAGACTGGGAGCCACCTTTCCCTCCATCCTGGAGGACTGAGGGACCCAACTGTGTGGGCTTGTACAAGTAACCCCAGCTGCCCTGAGCTCAGGAGGACAGCACTCGCAGTGTGCCAGGAAGATGGTTCCACATCACTCACCCCTCCCCAAGCTCTCACTACTTTGTGTAGTATCCCCTGAGCCGTGGGGTGTAGATGAACAGTCTTATTAAATAAGAAACAGAGAGCCAATTGCAGAGTTAAAAGCCCAAGAGGTCAGAACAATAGTTACGAGCCAAAAAACCCTTTCTTACCCTTCACTGCCACTGCTGTCCTTCCTCTCAGCAAGAGACCTACTTCCTGTCTGTCTGTCCTTTTATTGACTTTCTGTTCTGCCTTCTCATTGGTTGTAAACCCAACCACATGACCCTCTTGTCACTGCCTGTTTGTACAGACCTCCAGATTAAAGGCGTGTGTCTCCATGCTGGCTGTGTCCTTGAACACACAGAGATCTGCCTAGCTCTGCCTCCCAAGTGCTGGGATTAAAGGTGTGCGCCACCACTGCCCAGCTTCTGCTATGGCTTGCTATTAGCTCTGACCCCCAGGCAACTTTATTTATTAACATACAAATAAAATATCCCCATAGTGGGATATTGGGGATGTCCTGTTTGGACCCAAGCTTTCTCCAGTCACTGGATTCACCCTGGTCAGTTATCCGCCTCTGCAGTAACAGTTGCCCACTGTATAAAAGGCTTCTCTGACCCACACTGCAAGCAGCGCTGATCAGGTTGATTCCAGGCACTTGGCTCTGCGGTGTCGCATCCTTGGGGTCCACGAGGCAGGTAGATGGTCTCAGTCATTCCCAGCCTCCCAGCCCTGCTGCAGCCAGTTGAGGCTTCAGATAGAAAGGATTTAAGAGAGGAACCGTTCGGTTTATGACTTCAGAACCTTGAGTCCTCATGGTCGGGGTGGAGCAGTTCAGATCATGGTAGCCCCAGAGTGTGGCTGAGGCTGTTCATGTCACAAGCGCCCAGGAAGCAGAGCATCCACGAAGTAGCCTGCTGGAAAAGCAAAGGACTCGCCAACGACACACGGGCTACTGCTACTAGGTGCCTTTATGCCTTCCATGTGTTCCTCTCTTCACTCTTTCCTCATGAATACTTAATAAATACATGTTGCCAGTTGGTTTTTATGTAGATGAGACACAATTGAACTTTTGTTAGAAACACAAATTAAGATAACATTGAGATTGCTAGGAGAGGTTGAGTTAGTGATAACCATTTCTGTGTATAACCTGGAGCCACTAACCAGAAAAAAACAGACGAGACTCTAGTTGTTGATTGATTAAAGCTAGGTGGCCATAGATGATGGTTTTGTTCTGAACGAGGAAACACAAAGATCTCTTTTGATTGATGCCTGTGTGTGTAAAACCTAGGAAGAAACCTTAAGCCTGCTTAAAACCTTTCTTTGTAGACCCTTTTGTATATGGAGGTTGCTTTCCAGTCCTTAAAAAATTGTGTGCCTTGAGACAAATACAAATGAATGGTTTTTGTTGGTTTGTTTGTTGGTTGGCTTGTTTTGGTTTTTTGAGACAGGGTTTCTCCGTGTAGTTTTGGAGCCTATCCTGGAACTCACTCTGTAGCCCAGGGTGACCTCGAACTCACAGAGATCCTCCTGCCTCTGCTTCAGGAGTGCTGGGATTAAAGATGTGCGCCGCCACCACCCGGCACAAGCGAATGTTTTTAAGAAGATTTTGGAGAGATTGATCAAATGTTCAAAATTTGAACTGTCACCCAGTTTTATATTTATTCCAATTTATTTTGCTATCTGAATGCAGAAACAGCTATTTGAATTTGTGATTGTAAAAGAAATGTCAATTTCAGGGGCTGGAGAGGTGGCTCAGCAACTAAGAGCACTGTCTTCTCTTCCAGAGGACTCAATTTAATTCTCAGCACCCACATGGTAGCTTGTAACCATCTGTAGTTACTCCAGTCTATGAGGTTCTCTTCTGGTTTTCATCTTCTGGTCTTCATGGGCTCCAGGCATGGACGTGGTACACAGAGATACATGCAGGCAAAACATACACATTTTTAAAATGCAATGTCAGTTTTTTATGGTTTTTTTTTTTTTTTGAGACAAGATTTCTCTGTGTAGCCCTGGGTGTTCTGGGACTCACTGTGTAGACCAGGCTGGCCTCAAACTCATAAATATTTACCTGCCTCTGCCTCCAGAGTGCTGGGATTAAAGGCGTGTACCACCACTGCCCAGCTTAGTAATGTCCATTTCTATCACAGTGAAAATAAAAAATAGAATGACAAAATTATGAGAAATTCCTGTGAGACTGAAAATGAGGTTCTTCTAGCATTGTGGCCTTTGTATAAATAGGAATATGTGGTTTCTTCTGAAAATTTGTTTCCCAAATGCTTACTATAGAAAAGAAAGAATTTACCTGTGGTTCTGCATCCATTTATTTATATAAAATACATACTTAAATGTGTATATGCAGGGGTATGTATGTGTGTATAAAACATACCATGTGCAACCTCTGTGTATTTATCATTGTTTGTATAGTGTGTGTGTGTGTGTGTGTGTGTGTGTGTGTGTAAAATCTCTGAAATCAGACTCCCTGATTTGAGTCCCATTTTCATGGTTCAGCTTTGGGATCTCAGCAGGCTACCTACCTACTGTTTCTTACAGTTTCTTCATGTGAACAATAAGGAAAAAGGTGACAGTGACCCCAGCTTGGGGTTGTCATGAGGGTTAAGTCTGTAACCTTGTCTCTTCGGGCCTGTCACACAGGGAGCACTCAGCAAATGTCATCTCCCCAACTCCACCCCTTGGAGAGCTTCCCCAGTCTGTGGGGACCTAGTCCCCTGGTGCCACTCTGTCAAGCTGGGAGCTGCATTCTCCCCATCAAGCTTCTTCATGGATCACACTTCTCATTTCACCTCTGCCTTGTGACGTGACCTTTATGGTAAGGCAAAGGTCACTATGATGCCTTTATGTAAGTCTCCCCCACGAGCATCCACATGCTGCCCTCAAGGGACTGCCCCAGAGTTACTGGAGAGTAAACGAAGCTAGTGTCTGGAAGGCTAAGTGATGCTGAAGCTGTTGGCAGAGTGATCATTTTTGTAACTTGGTTTCCCAATTTCCTTTGCCCCTGTTAGTCTTAAGGGCATGCAGGTTCTTTTATGCTGGTTGCTGATTCTCTTAGTTGGAAAACATATATTTGTCATTTGCAATGAAACAGGAACTAGAAAGACCTCAAGGTGTGTTGTTGGTGTCTTTTCTTTTTAAGGGGGCCACCACCCAGCTCTCAAAATAAATCACCCACAGAGGCTTATTCTTAATTATAAATGTTTGGCTTTAGCTTGGCTTGTTGCTAGCTAGCTTTTCTTAACTTTAACCTGTCTTACCTCTGGGCTTTTACCTTCTCTTACTTCTGTTTATCTTACTTTCACTCTGAGGCTGGCTGTGTGGCTGGCCCCTGATGTCCTCCTCCTCCTTTGACTACTTCTTTTTCCTCCCAGATTTCTCCTTCGGTTTATACTGTCTGCCTATCCTTTCTCCTGCCTTGCTATTGGCCATTTAGCTCTTTATTAGACCATCAAGTGTTTTAGACAGGCAAAGTAACACAGCTTCACAGAGTTAAACAAATGCCACATTAAACAAAAGTAACACACCTGAAAATAATTTTCTATAGCAAAGGTGACCTTGCAGGGATTGACAGCACTTGGCTTTTACTCTTCACAGATCTCCCTGTGACGAGAATAAAATGAAGGGTAAAGGTAAAAGCAACTAGAAGCCTCCTGAAGTATTCCAAGCACGAGATGAAGCAGACTGAGCCATAATGGACAGAGCTTAAATAGTGAGAAATGACTCCATTTCAAACATATTTTGAAGGCAAATTCAACCTGATTTTTTTTTCCTGCTGACAATGATAGGATCTACTGATGGCAGGAGAAGGGTCAAGGGTGACTCCAAGATTTTTGGCCTACTCAACTGGGAAAGTAGAAATTGAGAGACAGACAGAAACTTGAAAGAGAGCATATTTAAGGGGGAGGCTGGGATGCAGATATGGGAATTGAAGTTCCCATACAACCTCAGAGACACTGGCTAGACAGATAAGTCTACCAGTCCAGGTCAGAGGAGAGGCGGGAAAGAACGGCTGGAGTCTAGGAGGGGTGCGCAAACTGCCCGAGGATATTACACTAGGAGAGCTCCTGGGAAGGGGTAAGTAAGTTTCGGTCCAGTGTCCCATGTTGGAGATGAAGAGGAAGCCAAAGAAAAACAGCCACTGAGGCTGGAGAAAAAAGGAGCCTGGGACTTGGAGCGATCAGACACAGGCATTTCTTGCAGGAGGACATAATCAGTTGGGTCAAATCTTGCAGACAAGGCCAGTTAAATAAGATTAGGACCGAGAATTAAGCAATGGATTTAGCAACATGGAAGTCACTGACCTTGACACAGAGTTTAGATGCTGTGGTGTAAGCAGCAGCTCCTGGAGTCAGCTCAAGAGTCTCAGCAGAGAGGAGCTGGGGCAGAGCAGTTCTCTGAGGAGACACATGTGTAGTAGAAGTCACGTCCTGTGGGAGGAGATGAGACACGATGGTCTCCAGCCCACCACAGCAATCCGCTCTTCTCCCTCAAATAAAGCTTTGTTCTTATGTCTCTGTATAGTCCCAGGACCTCCCCGTACAGCCCTTGTTTAATATCCCATCTCCCTAGCTAGCTGTCTTTTATCTCCGCTTTCTTTGGCGGCTTCTTTCTGATCACCTACAGAAAGTCCATGTACTACCACTTCAAAATGACCGTGTTCTTCCTCAAGTTTACCCTTCTCCCTTCTTCATTTTGTCCCAATATTTCTGGAAAGTTAGGCCTGCATATAAGCGTCTCCATTCTACCCAAGGGTTCTCTACCAGCCACCACATGATTGGGGTCATAAATGTCATAGTGTGGACAGAAGTTGAGTGACCATTTGTGCACCCCCACCTTCTCTCCTCAATTCTGCTGACTTTATTAGACCACACTTGGTTCTTCAGTTACCTACTTACTCTTTTGTGAGTGCTATCCAATTACTTTCTGTGGACAAACTAAAAACAAAGCATGCAAAAATAAAACAAAACAAAACTCAAATAACAAGGCCAGAGTAAAAAGAATTTACATTACACAAAATACCCTCTAAATCAGTGGTTCTCAGCTTGGGTTGCGACCCTTTGGAGAGTGGGATGACCTTTGCATAGGGGTCACATATCAGATATCCTGCATATCAGATGTTTACATTATGACTCATAACTAACAAAATTGCAGTTATGAAGTAGCAACAAAAATCATTTTATGATTGGGGGTCACCATACCATGAGGGAACGTTTAAAGGGTCACAGCGTTAGGAAGGTTGAGAACCACTGCCCTAGATAGTAAACACAATTTTGATTCCTGTGAGCAATGTGTGCTGTTTCCAAAATGTTTCAATCCTGGTTGCTTTTGTGTTGATACTTGTAAATTTATCCTTGAAAAGTATTTTTCTGGGGCTAGAGGGACGGCTTCAGAGCACTGGCTGCCCTTGCAGAGGACCCAGATTTGATTCCAGCACTCACATGGCAGCTCACAAGAGTTTGTAACTCCAGTTCCAGGAAACCCAGTTCCCTCTTCTGGCCTCTACCAACACACCAAACACATGCATTGCACAGACACACTGCAGGTAAAACACCCATACAAGTTAGTGGTGGCAGATCCCATGTGAATGTCTTGCAGCTTGCTTTGTTTTGTTTATTGTTTTTCAGTTCAAAAGAATTTTAACTGAGTGCCTTCCTGACTTCCCTGTTCTAAACTCACTGCCCTTCTAGGATTCCATTTTCCTTGCTTTTGTGTGTTCTGAAATGCTTGAGTTTGCAGCTAGGCTGTAGTTCAATGGTAAGAACATGTGTGTACAAGGCCCTGCTCACTCTATATCTAGCCATGAAAAAGTGACAAAATGTGTATTTTATTTATCTCTACCCAGATGTAAACTTCACAAAGACAAGAGTTTTTCGGTTGTTGAAATCTTTATGAGGACTGAACTGGAAGCCCCAGGAGAGTCTGGGTTGGTCTTTTAGGGAGGGGCATTTGAGGCAGGTCTTGCTTCCCAGCTTCAACCAGCCTTGAACTTATAGTCCTTCCTGTGAGCCTTCCAATCCTGGCACTCTTGGTGTTCACCACCACAACAGACCAGGGGTTCTTCATAAATCCTGAGTAAGTGGAAGGGGAAGAGGGAGGGAGAGACAAATATTTTGCTTTTGAATATGTTTTGGTTGTGAAAGTTACCCAGTGGAACTGTCAGAAAATAAATGGGGAATTTATTTGGGGAATAATAACATAAAACTTAGAATTTTGATTGGGTTCTGGAAATTGAGAAATCAACATAATTAGGGGTGCATCCATCCTCTTGGTATTGCTGGTCTGACAGCAGATGTCCTATTCCGATCATGGAGCATCAGCCATGTGTGTTTTGAGAGGCTGTTGTGTCTGTGGTGTGTCTGCATGGGTGCTGAACTGTGAGGACTTTCTGCCCCAGCGTTAGAGCTGCGGCTCCAGCTGCTCAGTCACTCATCCGGAGGCCTTCTGGTGGCACATGGGAATCATTTAGAGTAAGTACCAGGCTTGCAGGGGCCCTGACCTGAGCCCCTTGGCTGTTTACTATGGAGAATCACAGTGATGCCTTTGAAGTTTGTCCCAAAGCCATTTTGATCCAATAATTTTCATCTGTAGTAAGCTTTAACTGGAACAAACTGAATAGCAAAAGTCTGTTTTTTTAAATTTTCAGTGCCTTTGATTCGCCTTGAAAACTGGCATTTCAGTTGAGATCTTGTCCATAGGGTAATGAAGTCTTAATGTAACTTTAATTGTTACTGACATTGCCACCATGAGCCGGTCCTGACCGGTTTAGTTCCACCTCACGTGTTTCCTTGTGAGGCTCTGATTGCAGAGAAGTGCCGTCCTGCTGATTTCTGTATGTGTTGGGGCAGGTTTGCTCTTCTGTGGCTTTGGTACTTTTTATGGAAAATGTGAGGGTGACTGGTAAAATCCACCATGGAAACCCATCTCTTTATTCTGCTACAATCACCTGTGTTGAGATTGTGTTTTGAGACCATTGCAGCTGTATCTCCTACAAAGCACCTTAACTGAAGCAGGAGAGAAAATTATTTATTATTATTATTATTATTATTATTATTATTATTATTATTACTATTACTACTACTACTACTATTACTATTACTATTAAGTTGTTTTTTTGGTTTTTGGTTTTTTTTTTTTTTTGGTTTGTTTGTTTGTTTTTAAGACAGGGTCTCACTATGTATGTAGCTTTCGGCTGGAAATCACTCTGTAGCCCAGATTGGCCTTGAACTCACGGAGATCCACCTGTCTCCACCTCCCGAGTGCTTGGATTAAAGGCTGCGCTGCTACAGCCAGCTGAGAAAATTGTCTCTGTTTGCAGTCGTAGTGGAAACACTGACATGTCAGTGGTGTGCCCCACCTCTCCTGTAGTGTGTGGCTCTTGTGAAAACAGGAATTGTGTTGTGGGACAATAGAAGAAGCACATGAAAGAAAGAAGCCTCATGCCAACTGGACTTGGCTCAGCCCTCTGGGGAACACGACAGTGGGTAGCGGTCAAGAAAGCTGTGCTCCCTCTGGGGCCAAAAGAGAAGAAGGAGCGTGTGCTGAAAGCACATTCTAGAGTCATGAGCTCCTTCTGTGAGTGACTCAGTCCCTTTACATTGGTGTGAAGGACCTGGGGAGCCCCACGTGAGCCTCCTGGTCACCAGTCTGGTGGGATAGCATGGTTGCCCAGTGCTCCATCATCTTCTCCCGTCAGGAACTTGGTGTGAACTTAGTCTTGAGATGCCTTGTGACGGTGACAAGGTGCTCCATAGTGATCTCCTAGGATGCCGTCTCTGCTGCACTGGGAGAGGCCGAGTTTGCAGGCATCCGTGGCTAGTGAGTGACAGCTGAAGTTTGAACTAGGACCCTAACTCAAATCAGTGCTTTCTTGATGACCTTTCTTGCCTTGGGTAATTTTGACCCAAAATTATAGGAAGTAGAAATTGCGAAAATCTTTGAAAGTAACTTATCAGTCACTTGAAGGTAATTTTTAAAGGATTTCTTGTACGAGTAAAGCATTTGAAAGCTTTCATCTGTTAAAAGAAAATAGGCAACCATTTGATTAAAATTTGAGCCCTTACCTTTGAGTGTATTTGAAGCAGCATTTAAATACCTGTGTCTCACCACTGCTGATAATAGCAATAAAACCAAGGTACCGATGCCATAATTCCCTCACATCCCCATCGCTTGTATATCATATGATGCTAGTGAGTCTGTGGCATTCTCTGAGATGTTAGGAATGCCACGATTCAGCAGACTGGCAAGGCGTGCCCTGGGGGGAGCCATGTGCTATAGGCTTTTCTGCAGCAGAGTTCTTTCCACAGAGACATTCTTTGCATTTTATTTTTGTTTTTTAAAGATAAGATCTAATGTGTAGAAGACTAACCTCAAACTCAGTATATAGCTGAGTTTGAACTTCAGCTCCAAATAAATCTTTGTAAAAAGATACACAAATGAGGCTGGAGAGATCATTCAGTGGTTAAGAGCACTTGCTACTTTTTTTGGAGGACACAGACAGAGCTACTTCCCAGCACCAACATGGTAGCTAACAGCCATCTGTAACTCCAGTTCAAGGGGATCCAAAGCCCTCTTCTGGCTTCTGGGCACCAGGCACAAAACTCAGGCACATAAAATAATAAATACAGTCCTTAAAAAATGAATAAAACGATAAGCATTTCTAAATTAAATTGCTATGGAGCAGGCTGGCAGATGGCTCAGGAGCTCTTGAGTGAAAGCCGTGAGTACAATACCCAGATCCAAAGGTGGAAGGAAAGATTGATTCTCAAACTTCCTCTGACCTCCACACGGTTGTTGCGGCACAAGTGCATCTGCATGCTTACATGTGCACGTGTGCACACACACTAATGGTGGTGATAAAATAACATAAAAACTGCTTAAATTGCTGTGGAGCGTGTTTGTGAGTATAATCCAGAACTGTCTGGGCACAGCTGATGTTTAAAGACAGGAAGCAGGGCTCCAGGGTACCTGTACTCTAGAGCATCACTCAGTGGACGCTTGATAAATGTGATGAATGTCAAAACTCGCTGTGCAGGGACCTAGTTCCCCAGCTGGCAGAGAGAGAGCGAGCTGCCTTCAGTTTCAGAGTGTCTAGCATCTTTGTTCAGTTTAGTAATTTTGTGGATTATTAAATAGGGAAACATCTAATGACAAGTGGCAACTTGGGAATAAGTCTAAAATGAGTTTTCAGATACTTGAAATGATTTCTCAAATGTCACTGAAAGGGACAGGAGATAAGTCTTGTGTACAGAAGTGAGAAAACTCTAAGTGTGGCACTGTTGGAACTTAGAGTTGATGGCTTCCAGTCCTTAGTGCTACGTACGTGTCAGGATAAAGGGTGGCACGGGGTAGACGGTGTCGGAAGCTCCCACATAACATGCTAACTAATTTTCTGCAGCCGACGATCCAGAGGCTTCTTCAGATAGAGAAGGCCTCCTCCACCAGAGCGGCGGCGGCGGCGTCATCGTCGTTGTTCCTTCACTCCTACCGTGTAGATGCCTGAGGAAGTTCCTGCGGTCTTTTCACAGTTTCCCAGCTAGCCTTCTGGCTGCGTGTCACTCTGGGCAGGGCAGAGCGATTGCCCTGTGGTGAGGAAGCAGGGGACGAAGGCCAGGGCACCCCTGGACCGCCTTGTAAAGGACCTGCCGGGGACATTCTAAGGCCTGACAGCAGGGCTCATCTAACATTTTGCTCTTTTCAGTTTTTATGATTTGAAAAGAGACAGGCCCTTCTGAAAGAAGAGCTGCCAGTGCTCACAAGTGTCCAGTAGAATTTTCCAGCATGTGTGATCTCACAACAGACTGGAAATTGGGAAAACAGAAACAGAGGAGAGACTCCCCCAGAATTGCAAAAATGTAAAGCTGCAAACGAAGTGGAACCCCAAGAGAGGGGAGTGTGGTGCAGTCAGCAGGGCTGGCAGTGGGCAGGGCAGCTAAGCCCGTCCATGTCAGACACAGAGAGCAGAATTTGGAGTGTGCCCTGCTGGGTTTCAGTCCTGCTCTGTTCCAGTATTTCCTCTCTCTGCTCCCTCTCCTTCCTTTTGGAATGTATATTCTGTGCTATTATATGTTGAAAGTATGTAATTTGCTTTTTTTAATTTTATAGGGGATTGCAGTTAAGAGATTGCTTTGAGGGACTTAAAGTTCTTGTCATATAGGTCCTTCACATGCTTAGTTAGAGTAACCCCGAGGTATTTTGTATCATTTGTGGCTATTGTAAAGGGTGATGTATCTCTGAACTCTCATCCAATAACTGATGGAAGTGGATGCAGAGATCCTCGGCCAGGCCCCAGGTGGAGCTCCAGGAGTCCAATTGTCGACAAAGAGGAGGGATTGTAAGAGTGTGAATTGTTGAGACCAAGATTGGAAAAGCGCAGGGACAAATAGCCAAACTAATGGAAACACATGAATTATGAACCAAAGGCTGTGGAGCCCCCAGCTGGATCAGGCCCTCTGGATAAGTGAGACAATTGAATAGCTTGAACTGTTTGGGCAGTGGGACCCGGACCTGTCCTTAGTGCATGAGCTGGCTGTTTGGAACCTTGGGCTTACACAGGGACACTTTGCTCAGCCTGGAAGGAGGGGACTGGACCTGCCTGTACTGAATTCACCAGGTTGAATTGAATCCCCAGGAGAGTCTTGGCCCTGGAGGAGATGGGAATGGAGGGGAGGGGATGGGGAGAAGGTAGGGGTGGGGGCGGGAGGGGGGAGGACAGGGGAACCCATGGCTGATGTGTAAAATTAAAACAAATATAATAAATTTTAAAAAAAGGAGGAAAAAAAAGAGATTGCCTTGAGACTCAGAAGAGACTTTGAACTTTGGAATTTTCAACAGTCTTGAGACTGAAAGACTGTGGGGATTTTTGAAGTTGGATTAAGTGCATTTTGCACTATGATATGGCTACAAACCTAGTATGGGGGCCAGGGAGGGGAATTTGATGGTGGGAATGAGACTGGCCTGCATAGGCTCATACATTTGAATGCTTGGTCCCCAGTTAGTGGGACTGTCTTGGTAAGGATTAGGAGGCGTGGCCTTGTTAGAGGAGGTGTGTCACTGGGGGTGGGCTTTGAGGTTTCAAAAGCCTGTACTATTCCCAGTTAGTATTCTCATTCATTTTCTCTCTCCCTCTCCCTCTCCCCTCCCTCTCCTCCCCCCCCTCCTTGTTGATAAGAATGTAAGCTCTCAGCTACTGCTCCAGCACCATGCCTGCCTGTCAACGGGTATGGTCCTTGCTATAATGGTCATATGAGGACTTACCCTCTGAAAGTATAGCCCCCAGTAAACTCTTTCTTCTGTAAGTTTCCTTGGTCATGGAGCCTCATCGCAACAATAAAAAAGTAACTCAGACACTGTGTGTGTGTGTGTGTGTGTGTGTGTGTGTGTGTGTGTGTGTGTGATGGATTTACTGTTTGATAAACAAATGGATGTTTTAGCATAAGCTCCTAGTACAGTAGATGGGGATGCTTGGGCTCTTCAGTGATATGTTAAACCAACTTTCTCCTTCAGTGTAATTGTAGATTCACATGTTGTTGTAAGAAGAGGTGATACAGAGGTTACTTCCCCTGTGATGGCCACGTACAGACCAACAGTTCAGTCGTACAGCCAAGATGGTTGTTAACATGGTCAAGATAGCGAACATGTCCACCCCACAAGGCCCTTCATACTGCCCTCCCTTCTCCCGCCTTCACACCCAGTCTCTGTTTGCGTTTTGTCATTTCAATAATGCTGTACAAGCAGACTAATACAGAGCGAAACTTTTTGTCTTGTTATTTAAATACAACTGAGAAAAAGTATGTGTTTACAATGAACTTGTGTAAGTTTATGTACAGGAGCCCAGGGAGGTAAGGAGAGGGTATTGAATCCCCTGGAACTGGAGTTGGAGACAGTTGTGAGCTGCCATGTGAGTGCTGGGACCTGAACTCAGGTCTTCTGCAAGAGCAACAAGTGTTCTTAGCAGTCACTGCTCTGAATGCAACTTGTTGGGTTTTTGTTTGTTTGTTTAGATGAGGGTTTCTCTGTAGCCCTGGCTGTCCTGGAACTCTCTCTGTAGACCAGGCTGGCCTCGAACTCACGGAGATCCACCTGCCTCTGCCTCCCAAGCCCTGGGATTAAAGGCGTGCGCCACCACTGCCTGGCCGAATGTAACTTTAATATCAACCCACTGACACTCTTTGTCTAGAGGTCAGTGGGTTGTGTCTGTTCCTCTTCATTGCCGAGTAGTAGTGCATGGTACAAATGTCAGATGTCACCGTTGGCTCAGCTGGCCAGCTGTTGAAGGGTCTGGGGGTGTTCCTGAATGCTCTTGCTACAACACGACTCATTTCACCACTCCTGTGCAGGTTTCTCTGCGGCGATGCACAGGGTTGGGTGCCGCGTCCTGTGGTAGTTGTGATGTTTGGTTTGTTTTCTTACACTGCTGAACTTGTGGAGTGGCTACAGGGATTTTGAGGACAGTTTCACAGTGACTGCTTCCTGAAAGGCAGCTGTCAAAGCTGCCCTGCAATGTGAGCTGTAAGGAGAGCTCAGTGTTGGCGTCATGGGGACATTTTTCTTAGCCTTTGTGACACAGGAGCAGCATTATTATTGTCCTTTGTTTGTGAACTGCAGGGTCAGCTCGAGCATGTTCATTGCTCTGTGGAACCACAGTTTCCTCCCGTATAGTCACACACTTGAGGCTCACATAAGTTTTCTTTTAGTGCACAGTATGTGCCAAGAAGTGGAAATGGGGGAACTTAATGGCTGTTGTTTAGCAAAACTGATATGGCACCAGGCTGCCTTGTAAATGTTTATGTTTATAGCCACAGACAAGTGCCACTCCCACCTTGAATCAGAGAGGCTTTGCTGGGCAGTGAAAGCCAGTGAATGCAGACTCAAGTCTGCTCAAGGTGCCCAGAGTGGGTAACAGTTGAGTGTCACCCCGAAACAGGGCCTTTATACCGCCCCTTCCTTCTTAAAGGCTCCGGGGACATAGCGGGAGAGGAAGGGGAAAGCCTATAAGAGCGCGGAGACAGGGAGAGGGCTGGGAAATGCCCTCCTCTGCATCACACCTCAGTACAGTCAGGATTTCCCGGCACCACGGCTTCCTGCAAGGGGCCTGCACAGGATGGGGCCTGCCAGCAGCCAGCCATGGATTGGGGGGGTGCTCACAGGGCCAACCCCTCCCCACAGCTGCTGGCTACTGAGGGATTCTGGGGGAGGTGCAGCTGATGCCTTTGTGTGTCACTGATGAGCCATCCTGGCGCCAATGGACAGTTCCTAACACAGATGACCCTGGTTAAACTCAGTAGGTCACAAAATGAAGCGAAAACAGGACTGTGGGAAGGGGACTGGTAGGGAGGAGTGGAGATTACAGAGTGGGAGGGAGATAAAAGGAGTGGGGGAGAGTAATCAGAACGTCTGAAATTTTCAACCAGTTTAGTAAAAATTACCAAAAAAATTTAAAAAAAAAAAAAAAGGGCACTGCCTTTCCCCTCCAGAAAGAGATGAGGTAAGTAAGTGAGCACACCATATAGAAGTTGTTCACATGAAGAAGGTGTGTGAAAGAGGCTGCAAGAGCTGGCGGGGAGAGAGTCACACCAAGAGCTGGCGGGATTCCCGAGGAGACTCCACAGAGGAGGGCGTGGTGAGGAAGAATTTGCCAGGAGGGTGAGAGGAGAGGGTTTTCTTAGGTGCTGGGCCTTGGTGAGTCACAGGGCCTACAGATGTTTCCCATGTGACATAATTGGTAGCAACTGATGTTTGCCAGCGCGAATGTGTGTGCAGTTTCTGCAGAGGCCAGAAGGGGGCCCCAGAGCCACCGGGTGGGTGGTGGGGACAGAGCCAGGTACTGAGCTGTTTCCTCTGTGGTAGACCTAGCAGATAAGACAAAGAAACTCCCTTAAGTCTGCTTTCTGTGATTGTAACAAAATCCTTGAAACTGACTACTTTCTAAAGGCAGAAAAGGTTCAAGAGAAACAGCCCTATCTGTTTGGCCCCAGTTATAAAGCAGTAGAGAAAGGACAGGAAGTTGGTGACATGATGAGGTGGGGAACCAGAGAAATTCCAATTGTTCTTGAACCCACTCACTTCTGTGGGAACTAGCCAGGGTCTTGCCACTCACTTCTGTGGGAACTAGCCAGGGTCTTGCGAGGATTGTGTTCAACTCTTTGACTGCATTCACCAGGCGCTCCCAACACCATCACGCTGGGGCCAAGCTCCCACCCAGCACAGGGGCGAAGGGCAAGGACCTGGCAGGCTGGCAGACTGGGAGCAATAGGAATTGGGAAGAGGGGCCAGGCCGCCTTCCTTTGCTCAAAACTCACCTCATAAAGTTCTTCTCTTGCTGAAATCATGTAGTTCACCATCCACCCGTTGGAAGTGAGGAAGAACTTGGGATTTCATTTCCTAGTAATTGTAAACTGCTAGTACAAGTTGTTAGAACAAATGACAGGACGGTTCTTCGGCGTTGTTGTTATTCATAGTGATGCTTAAGGAGACCTACAGTGCTCACTATTCTTCAGACGGGCATTGTGAGCACCGGACAGGCAGAGAAGTTAGTGAGGTCCTGAGTCTGGTCAGTGGCCAGCAAGGACCCGACCCCTCCTCCCAGGCTGCCCTGTGCTTCTGACTGCTTGTTCTAAGTTGAGTCTTGAGTGAGAGTGTATTCCCCAGCAAAGACATGTTTGGTGGGTGGAGACAATGCAGTTGTTACTATGTTAATTCTCCTCATGAAAAAAGTGTTGTGAGAAAATAAGGAACTGAAGATATTTAGAGGCTTAGGGAACAGCTAAAACACAGTGGTCTTAAGTGTTTTCTCAGTCATTATGTGGGAGGCTAGCAGTACCATATATTTTTGTGAGGAGAAGAAAATTAGAATAAGTACTATCACATCAAAGAGCAAAAGCTATGTGAATTTTCTTGCAAACTAGCTGGAAAACAAGAGGCTGTGGGGATTCTGAGTCAGGATTGCTTTCCTTCCTCTCATGCTTCCTACGCTGAGAGAAGAGCTGCCCTGTCAGAGGATGAAGAACAAGACTCAGGAGCTACCACAGGAAGTCTTTGCTGTCGGATGTCAGTAAGGAAGGAGGGAGGGTCGAGACTACTATTATTTTGCTAGTTTTCAGAGGAGTGATTTATCTGAGGTCAGGTCAAGCTGTCCTGCCTGAATCCTGCTCCCAACCCATGGCCATTCTCTTAGAATGCTGATGTTTGTTTTTATGTGTTAATGTAGGTGTATTTGATATATGGTCTTCCTGTGTAGTCCAGGCTGGCTTTGAACTTGCCTCAATCTCCCAAGTGGTGGGATTATGAGTGTGTGCTACTCTGCTCAACTCTATGTTGCTTTTAAAATGAATACTATACATAAAATACCAGTTATGGGGCTGGCAAGATGGCTCAGCAGGTGAAGGCATCTGCCTCAAGCTTGAAAACCTGAATTTAGTCCCCAGGGTTCACATGGTTAAAGAAAACTGACTCCCGCTGGGTGGTGGTGGTACATGCCTTTAATCCCAGCACTCGGGAGGCGGAGCCAGGGGATCTCTGTGAGTTCGAGGCCAGCCTGGGCTACAGAGCAAGATCCAGGACAGGCACCAAAACTACACAGAGAAACCCTGTCTCGAAAAGGAAAAAGGAAAATTGACTCCCACAAGTTGTTTTTTGATCTCTACATGTACCCTTTTGTGTGATTTGTATACATGTACACACACACACACACACACACACACACACTAATTTCTGTGCATAATAAATACATGTTTTTTCAGGTAGCAAACACTAGCGCAGGCAGACACTGTCGAGTCCATGTGGTGCCATTCTTTCTGTTCTTGGGGAAGGCTCTCCGGTTTAGATTGCCCGAGAGTGTTCTTGGCTGAGATGTCTTACCTGCTTCCTGTTGCCTGGCTATGCTGTGTGCCCTCTGGCCACCCTGCCTTGTGTGGTGTGCTTCTCTCCTGAGATCCCTTATCCCACACCTGCATCCCTGTTCTGACTGATGCTTCCTGTCACGACTCAAGTGTTGGGTTGTTTGTTTGTTTGTTTTGTTTTGTTTTACCCTTTTGAAATATTCCCAACCACCAAGGCAAACAGAATTCAATGCCGATTTCTCATTCTCTCCTGCATTCTTATCATATCTGGTGCTTGACTTGAGGTCTTAGAGTGTTCATCAGGTGCAGTGTTAATGACTGTCCTCTCTGGCCCTCCCGCTCATTCACTGTTCAGCACACTTTGGAGGCTCTGCTAGTATCTCAGAAGGGAGGCAGAGAGCTGCTGCCTTTGCAGGGGCATTTTAACCCTTGGTGCCTTAGCAGGAAGGACGGAAGACCTTCAGCAGAACAGCATCGTCACCTACAGTTGAGCCTCACCTAGAGATGGGGGTGTGGAAAGAGTCTGGTGTTAGCGAAGGCGTGCACACCCAGCTAGCTGCTCTGTTATACATGACCAAGTGTGTAACTAAGTGTAGACTAACAAGACAGGTCTAATTTATAACCTTTCATCTGTTTAATTGAATTGTAGCATTATTTCATTTGATATAAGAAGTGTTTAGAGAGTTTGCACAGATGTTATTTTTATATGCTATGGGATGTGACTTTTCCTTTGTTTTAATTGACAAACAGAATTTTCCTTGACTGCATTTAAGAAACACTGTCTTTATTAGAGGCTGTAGAGAGAGGCTCAGTTCAAGCAGATCAAGGTGGCGTAAGTGAGATGAAAAGCCACACTGTTGGTGCACTGGGGGATCGATTAGCCTTGAGATTCCCAGTGGAGGGTGGGGGGGGACGACACACGACTCCACTCAGTGGAGCAAGGCAGCGTAATTGATTAATTAGCCTTGAGATTCCCAGTGGACAGTGGGATGTGGGGAAGGAAGTCGGCTGTTCTTATGTTGCTCTGGTGACACTCGATGCCTTTGCTTTGGCTCACAAGGTCTCTCCTTGTTCACTTTGGCAGAGTGAATCATTGTCCCTCAACTGTCCAGTTAATTTACTTTATTATTTATTACTATTTTGTTTCCAATAAACTTGTCTGATATTTTATTGATCCTTTTCTCTTTCTTAATCAGTACTATTTCTGTTTGTTTGTGCTTGGCTTTAGTTACACACATACTCCCGACTGTGGGACCCATGAGCCTACTGGCACTGCCGACTCACAATGGGAACAGCCAGTGATGAGATGGCGCCCGTGGAGCAGGCCTCCTCTTCCTCCTCCCTGGACCCCCTGTGTTTTGAGTGCGGCCAGCAGCACTGGGCAAGAGAAAACCACCTGTACAACTACCAGGGAGAAGTGGACGATGACCTGGTCTGCCACATCTGCCTTCAGCCCCTGCTGCAGCCGCTCGACACGCCCTGCGGACACACGTTCTGCCACAAGTGCCTCAGAAACTTCCTACAAGACAAAGATTTCTGTCCCCTGGACCGCAAGAGACTTCATTTCAAGCTGTGTAAGAAATCCAGCATCCTGGTCCATAAACTCCTAGACAAATTACTGGTTCTGTGTCCGTTTTCTTCCGTGTGCCAAGATGTGATGCAACGCTGTGACCTAGAGGCACACCTTAAAAACAGGTAAGCACAGAGGAGAGACACAGGAGCTGAGCAAGTATTGGGAAGGGTGACTACAACAGAGTCAAACATTCGGGTCAGGAAGGGTGCCTCGTGCCTATAATCCCAACATGAGACGCTGAGGCCAGGGGACTGAGAGTTTGAGTTCTCCCTGGGCTACATGGTGAGTCTTTGTCTCCAAAAATTAAAAACAGAAAAAAAAAAAAGCATCAGTAAATGCATGAACCAATCAAGTAAAAGATGCAATAAGTAAGTTGCATTGATCCATATTTAATAATACATCTCAAGCATGAGTGTGAAAGCCACAGTGTACAAGTACCACTTAGTAATATTTTCTTCATCATACCATGCAATTTAAACTCAAATGGGTGACAGGTAATAATACGAGATTCCTTCTGCAAGGGAGTTTGGCATTAAAAAAAGAAATTAAATGCAAACATTCTTCTGTCTAGTTTATTTTCCTAAGGAAAAAATCCAGTACCAGGAAAAATTGTACATGAAGGTTCGCCCTGCAACCTTATGCATGGTTGGTACATTGGAATCAGTCTAATAGGAGTGCTGACATCATTTGAGGTTGCACATGCTTTTGGCGGGCAGATCTGTGAGTTCCAGGCCAGCCTGGCCTAGACAGCGAACATCTGTTTGGAACAGAACAGGACAGAGTGGTGACGGCTCACTATCCCAAAGAACAACAACTCACAGTGAAAAACGGCATTCTATTGGGGGAAAAGTGTGGAAATGAGTTGGCTATTTCAGTTTGCTGAACTCTTAAAGATCTGTGTTGAATGGCTTGGCTGAATAAGAAGTATGAATTAGAAAAATAAATACTTTGGGATGATTTTTGTTCTAATAAACATTTGTTTAAAATGTTAAGTAATTTATTTGTATGACTAGTTGGTGAGTTTTACAATTGGATTTTAGTAAGATTTGACCTCTGAAACAAAATATATAAACCTGAGCTGGTGCCATGCTTGTTGATTAGAGGCACTTACCACTCAGCCTGATGACCTGAGTCTGATCCCTGGAACCCACAGGGTGGAAGGAGAGAACTGACCCCTGCAGGTTGTCCTCTGACCTCCTCACGTGCACCCACACATAATACACACACTCACACACATGAGTAAGTAAATAACGCATGTCTGCAGACTCACAGAAGGCAGCAGAAGTACATGTGTTTGTTCCAAACACCAGTTGAAACAACTTGTGGTCGTATTGACTCTGGCCAACGTTGGCCATGTGCGTTGCAGTTCATGCTGAGTTCAGGTGCATCACGGGTCTCATGTAAAGTGACACATAAAGTCATGGAGCTAAAGGAGGTTAACATAGTCCTTCCATAGTGCATGAAGATTTGGAGCTAGTTAGTAGTGTGTGCTTAGGCTTCAACTTTGCTGTCTTGTGTGTGCCCCGCGTTACTCTACCACGGAGTCTGGTCACTGCTCTGCTGTCGGGAGCAGTCAGCATTTCATAGGCCCGTGACTGGACATGTGTATTCTGTTCCAAGAGAACAGCATTATACAGGGATCTGATTTTATTCATTAGAAGTAATTGAAAAGTGAGAAACTGAGGTATGGAGATTGAGAACGTCACATTTTGTTGACACAGAGCTGAGGGTGAGGCCCAGTAGTAGCCGGCTTGCTCAGCATATACAAGGTTGTGGGTTTAATTTCCCACACTGAAGAGGAGAAGTTTGCAAACCTTGAGAAGTGTGGAGATTTACTGAGAAACTGCTTGAACCCAAGCTGTCTGTCTAACACAGGGGCCAAGAAAGTAGGATAGCCAGAGCCTTGGAAAAGCATGTAACATGGCTGTACATCTGTGTCTCCGTCGGCAGCAGGCGTCCGAGCCACCCACCGGAGACGTTCAGTGTGCTAATCTTGGTCAGGCCTAACTAGGAATGGTAGTTTGGGCCTCTTCTTCCCTTCTCTCTCTCCCACTCCCCTTCCCTCCCTCTCTCTCCCCCTCCTTCCTTCTCCTTCTTTTTCAGTAGTACATGTTTTATTTCCTTCTTAAGTTACATACAAGCACTATGATGGGGCACCTTCATAGCAGGCTTCTCCTTTGTCTCAGAACTATGTTGGATTCTTGTGTTGCACTAACTGTGTGTGATCCAGCACTTGTATTGTGAGGTGTTGCCAGGCAACACCATCTGCAGAGCACATCTCCTTTCTAGTCCCTCCTATCACCTCCCACACCTCACATCCAAACGAAGAGTCCTGCAGATGCTTAGTTTGGGCCAAATAAGTTGTGTGCTGGTTTACGCCAAATCTCAGAACCGGTTTTCATCGATTCAGTCTCTTAGGAAGAAATGAAAAATCCGCCGATAAGCTAAGAAGCTCTCAGCCGGGATGATCTCAAGCAGCCTGTCTCTGGCGTGTGCCAGCCGCTGTCTGCTGTGCTGTCGGGTTCCCTGAGCTTACCGTTTCGTTCATTGTCCTCTTCAGCTCGGGGCTTGCCTCACCGAAGGTCGCTAGCGAGATGTAGTCTCTGTTTGCCTTCAGTCGCTTAGACGTGGTCTCCTTTCATCCTTGGAATTTCAGTCATTGCCTTTTTGTTGTTGTTGTTTGGTTTGGTTTTCGAGACAGGGTCTCTCTGTAGCTTTACGCCCATCCTGGAACTCGCTTTGGAGACCAGGCTGCCCTCGAACTCACAGAGATGCACCTGACTCATTGCCTTTTTGTCCAGTGCTGAGGCTTCCTTCCGTCAGTTTCCCTGGGGTGCGTCTTTTCCTGTGCAGGGGGGGGGGGGGGGGGGGGGGGCCTCACTTGTTTCTCTGACTCTTCATTTTGTTTCGAGCACTGGACAGTTTATGTATTGTCATGTGTCAGCTCAGTGAGCTTCAGGTGTTTTGAAGCAGTCTCCAAGTGCTGGAATTATAGGCATGGGCCACCACACCTAGCTTTATTTCGTATGTTTATAAGTACTGGGAATCTAGGTGAGCACTCTACCAGTTAGCTATAGATCTCTGGCTTGTTTTGTTTTTAATTTTGAGAACAAGAGCCCATACTGGCTTTGAACTTACTCTGTTGCCCTGACCAGGCTGGAACTTGTGATCTCAGCCTCCTAAGCATTACAAGTCTATGTTACCAAGTTCTCCCCGCCCCATTGCAATCTAGACAGAAGTTTTGGGGTTGGGGGGCGGGGTGTTGTTGGTTTGTTTTGTTTTTCAAGACAGGGTTTCTCTGTGTAGCCCTGGCTGTCTTGGAACTCACTCTGTAGACCAGGCTGGCCTTGAACTCAGATTTGCCTGCCTCTATCTTCTAGTGCTGAGATTAAAGATGTGAGCTGCCGCCGCTGCCACCAGCTCAGCTTTTAACAGAAGCTGCTGTGGTGACTGGGCTGTTTTTACTGGGTCAGTGCTGAGCTGATCAGCTGGGCGGCCGAACAAGTGGAGTGTTCTAGAAGACCCCAGACAGTCCATGAATGACACTTCTGTCATGGGCTGTTGAAGGTGCTGTGCCCTGCTGGTCTTTGCTCTCGGTTGCTGCTGAAGGTCTACAGCTTTCCAGTCTGGCATGCCGCTGAGGAGCTCGGCTAGTAACCTCAGGTGTTGGGCCTTACCTCTGACCTTGATTCAGACAGGATCTGTCTCTTTGTCCACTACAGTGAAGACCAGGCTAGCTGGCCTTGCATGTTTCTGTTGACACACACACCCTTCCTGTGCTTGGCTTTTACGTAGGTTCTAGGGATCCAAACTCAGATCTTCAGGTTTGCACAGCTCAATCACTTTACTGGCCAAGCCATCTCACCAGCCCACCAACCACCTATGTTAAATAAATGCTTTTGAGACCGCTACCACCTTTTTTGCCTGGTTTCCAGAATTCAGAAGTAGTTGGTTCTGACGATTTCTCCAGTCTTCTCATTGCTTTTATGGAGGGGAGGCTTCAGATACCCTTGATGTGCATTTTTTTGCTGTCTGTCACATTGATTTTTGTTTGTGTTGTCTGTCTTTATTATTTTCCTTGATTCTAAGCCACTCACACTGTTTCAGACTCATTAAGGGCCTGGCATAGCATGGGCCTTAGCAAGCATCCCTTTACCATCTCACCACCACCACTAATACTGCTGATAATTCATAGTGTCTTCTGCCACACTGTGTCTCCTAATGCGCCTGTGCACGTAGTAGCAGGGAATGATGTCCCTGTAACGGAGAACAAGTTACTTTACATGTGATTTCTTCAGAGAGCCAGAATAATGGAGCAGATGAATAGTCAGTAGAAAAGGAAAACCCTTGTTTTGGCTCTTTGCTGCTACATGAGCCCTTTGGTTTCATTTTAATCGGGTTGGGGAGGACCTGCACCTAGAGATGCCCAAGGGAGGTTCATCCTGCAGCCTGGGGCTGACTGACTGCCTACCACCTACTGGCTCAGAGCTCTGCTTGGAAAAGTGTGTCCCAGCCTGTAGTCCGAAGTTTTCCTGTGTCCCGCCCATCCCACAGCTGCTCAGACAAGTAAACACACAGAGGCTTATATTACTTACAAACTGTATGGCCTATCGCAGGCTTCTTGCTAGCTAGCTCCTATAACTTAACCCATTTCTATTCATCTGTAAGTTGCCATATGGCCGTGGCTTACCGGTACTTTTACACCTTGCTTCTCCTGGTGGTGGCTGGCGTCTCTCCTCCTCCTCCTTTCTCCTCCCACTATGTTGGATTTTCCCGCCTGACTCCATCCTGCCCTGCTATAGGGCAGTGCAGCTTTATTTATCAACCAGTCAGAGCAACACATATCCATAGCACACAGACCATGCATCTTCTGATCTAATTCAATGCTGCACGCATTTCTAGCCGATTGGTTTTACTTACTGCCTTATACTAGTTTCCTGCGTGCACTAGGTTGCCCCTTCGAATGCCAGCTGGAGTCTGCATTATTGTTGAGTGCTCCATCTCCAACAATACAAAGAGGTTTTGTTGTTTGTTTTCCCAAGCCAGCTTCAGACTCCTGGACTCAAATGATGCTCTTGCCTCGACTTCTGTATAGCTGGGATGACCCTCTCCCACACCTGACTCCACCAGGATGACCCTCTCCCACACCTGACTCCACCAGGATGACCCTCTCCCACACCTGACTCTGCTAGGGTGACCTCTCCCACACCTGACTCCACTGAGATGACCCTCTCCCACACCTGACTCTGCCGGGATGATCCTCTCCCACACCTCGCTCTTGGAGGTTCAGGGGTCTCTTTGTTTAGGTGTGTGTGCATATGTTCATGTAGAGCCAGAGGACAGCCTTACATGGTATTCTTAGGCACTGTTCATCTGAATTTTGTTTTATTTTGTTTGCTCATTTTTTGAGGCAGGGTCTCTCACTGGCCAGTGAGCTCCAGGGAGCTGCCTGGCTGACTGTTTTGGTAATCCCAGCACTGGGATTATGAACATGCGCTACCACACCCACTTTGTTTTAATATGGGTTCTGGGATCTAATGCAGATCTTCTGCTTTTAAGGCAAACACTTTACTGAAGCTACCTTACCCCAGCACTGGCTTGGCTTTTCTGTTTGTTTCTTTGGAGACCCTCCAAAGAGGGAGGCCCTGGTCTTGAACTCAGATCTGCCTGCCTCTTCCTCAGTGCTGGGATTGAAGGCATTGCCATACCCAGCTTCCTTTTTGTTTTTGTTGTTGTTGTATGATCTAGGGTGTGTGTGTGTGTGTGTGTGTGTGTGTGTGTGTGTGTGTGTGTGTGTGTGTTGAGAGAAGGTCTTGGACTCCTGATACCCCTGCCTGCACCTCTTACATGCTGGGATTACAAGCACATGCCACCACCCCCATCTTGGTTTTTTGATTTTTAATGATCCTGTAGGTCTGTTTAACCCTAGTATTCCATAATGGTGTTTTGAAGCACTTGTTGATAGAACAAATTCAATTTGTTTTTATAGGACTTCAAAAGAATTCCACACAATAACTTAGAATGCTGTTGAGGAAAAAGCTGAAAGCCTTTGAAATCTGATCTGACTGTGTCTCTGCAGTTCAGTTGCCTTGTGATGTTGGCTTAGCTGAGTTTCAGGTGTCCCGTGTATTAATAGAACAGTTGTAAGGATGCAGGAGCCGTGTGTTCATCGGGGTTGTTTCCAGGGACTGACGGAATACAGCCTCCACATGCTTCAGTGCTGTGAAGAGTGAGTTTCTCTGTTTGAGCCTGCTCTGAGCTGCTCGCCCCTTGGGCCTTTAACAGCTTTGTTGTGCATTTCATGTGTGGAATTCACCTCTTTAAAGTGTATGCTTCAGTGCCTGTCCTTTGTGTATTCCCAGTACTGTGTGTCATCTAGATTCTGGAACATTCCAACAACTAGAAAGGAGCCTAAAACCCATTAGCAGCCTCTCATTCTCACACACCCAGGTTTTGATCAAGCTGCCCTAAATTTGTTTTTCACTTATAACTGTAATCTCTAGTGTTTCTCTTTCATAGGATGTATTTGTTAGGCTGGTTAGTGTTTTACCAGCCTCATTCAAGTGGGAAGAGGGAGCCTCCAGCACAATGCCCTGTGGGCAAGTCTGTGTAGCATTTTCTTGATTAAGGATTAATGTGGGCAGTGCCACCCCTGGGCAGGTTCTGCTTCAGTTCCTGCCTTCCCTCAGTGATGGACTGTAGACTAAGATGAAGTAAACCCTCTTCTCCCAGCAGTAGAGAGCCAACTAGGACAGAAAGTCTTGTGTCAGCAAAGCACTTCGGAGCCGCTGCCCCCGCTTCTGTGGACCTCGACACCTTGCCACATCGTCAGACTGACACTTTTTGGTCCTTATGTCTTGCAAGATTGTGCCCCTGGGATTGGCCCTCAGCCATGCTAGACCAAAGCTCTGCTCTAGGCCGCACCCCAGGCCACTGGGTCTTATCCTTTGTCTTTCCGTAGCACTTGGCTCTTGCTGACTTCCCTGTGGGCCCTCTTTTCTGCCTTGATGACTTGGCTGTCTTTGCTCTGCCTCCTGTATGTGACTCTGTGGTGTCTCCTGAGCTGTGGCCCATCCTGTTGAAGTGTGGGTGTTCCCAAAGGTTCTATCTATAGACTTCCTCCCCGATGCTGGCGGAACGAAGTCATTTTCCCGTTTTTTATGTGATGATACATTTTAGGCTTTTCCTGTTCTGTGGGTGGCTTCCTGTTGTTAAGGGTTTGCTGCCCCATCAGGAATGTGAGCATGCTTACTTCTTCCGTCTAGCAAGCTAGCTTTTCCATTTTAATTTTAATTTCTACTGTATTTATTAACTATAAGATAGGTGTTGTGTACCCTGTAGGGTTCTTAGGTCAGCTAACTCTGTTCATGTAGACCAGGCTGCCCTCCTGAGTACTGGGATTAAAGGCATGCACTGCCATTGAAAACTGGCTATTATTAAATCTGGCCTTGAATTCAGAGATCTTCCTGCCTCTGTCTCCTATGTACAGGGATTAAAGGCATGTACCATCATCATACCTGGCTTTAAAAAAATGTTTTAAGTGATCATACAGAGTAATGGTTTTCTCAGGACATTTCCATACATGTGCAGACGTAATAAGACAAAATATAATGGTCTGATATGTTTTGTTCCTGTTCCTGTTCCTCCAGGACTGTCCTACCCGGCTCCCTACCTGTCTCTTGTTGCACCCCACCTGCCAAACAGTCACGCTGTTGTGCCTCATAGATTGGATTCCATGTCCTCCCTCCCCTCCCGTAAGAGCTCTGGCTACCCTCTCATGGCCTCTTTTTACTCTCATGGCCTGTATATACACAGGATTCTACATAGGAGAGAAAATGAACAGTATTTGTCTTTCTGCATCTGGCTTATTTCAAATTATGATCTTAGTTCCATCTATTTTTCTGCAGATGTCATGATCTCAATTTTTTATGGCCGAGTAAGGTTTCATTATGTGTACATACCATTTCCTTAATTTATTGTTGATGGATTTCATAGCTGTGACTAATGCAGCAATAATCATGGATGTGCAGGCGCCCTGCAGTGTGCTGATGTCGGTGTTTTGGGTGTGTGAGAAGAGTGGTGTCCCTGGGTTTGGTTTTTCACTTGTTCTGTTGTTTGTTAGTTTGTTTGTTAGTTTGAGGCACCTCACCCCTGACCCCCACTGTGACTGCAGAAATCAAAAGCCCCTGTCTCTCCTCACCCTTCCCGGTGTCGACACTTGTTTTTGGTGGGAGCCATTCTTAGTCGGGTGAGAAGCAGCCTGAGTCATTTCTGTCCGTGGCCCATGAGGATGCTCCACACTTTTTTGAGTAATAATGAATGGCCGTTTGTATTTGTTTTGTGGGAACTACTTATTCTTTTCATCGGCCCATTTGTTCATTGATGATTTAAGAGTTTGGTGTTTAATTTTTGCAGTTACTCTTGTATTCTCATTATGAAATACCTAGCTGATGTGTTCTTGATAAAGATTTTCCCCTCATTTGTGGGCACCTCCTCACACTGTCTCCTCTCTGGGGAGAAGCTTCTGAATCCACTGTGATCCCATTCATTAGTTCTTGGGTTTATGGAACTCAAACTTGAACCCATCTTTTCAGTCACAGCACTGTATTGATACCACTTCAAGGTAGCTGTCAACTGTGTCTCTAATTAATCTGCATCTTTGGCAAAGGCCGTGTGTTCCTTGATCGCATTTTCCAAAATATTTGCAGGGTGTTTTTGATAACAGTCCCTGGAGTATTGCACAGCAGTAGAGAATGGAGCCTCTGCGGTGTCCCTCCATCATAGGGTTTAAAGTGAGGAAACAACATCATTTCTGGGGCAGATGTACTGAACCTGCCCTGTTCTTTGTGACGGTGCAAATTTGGAATTTTTAAATACTGTCATTGAATGTAAGCCTGTGGCCTTCACTGTGGTCTGGGTGGCTTGGCTCCTCACTGTCTTCCACCCTTCACACTGCATGCCACCTGTCGCTTTGTCCAGCCAGAGCCTCCTCCACACTGAGAGGAGTGTGCTTGTGTTCTGGCCCCTTCCCAGAAGGCCAGCAGGAGAGACTTTGTTTAAGAAGAGTTCATTGGTTTTGAGTTTAAATGAGCCTCAACCCGCAGTTTGCTTCGATAAAGCAGGTAGCGGTTCTTACTCGGCTCGCAGAGCATGTCTTGAGGTTCTAATCTTACAGACTAGGGAAATACATTTTGTCTCCTGTGTTTAACAAAAGGCGGATTGGCTGGGCCTTACTGCATGTTGTAAAGCTTCCTGTGTCTGCTTGGCCACCGAGTGTAGAGAGGCACAGTGGCACATTTGCATGTAGAAGCCTGCAGATTGCTACCCCTGGCTAAGACATCTGGCCTGTAAAAAGCGCCGTTTGATGCAGATTTCACATTCGTCCTCGATACAGACAGCCGTGACTCTTGGGATGTTTCCAGGTGACTGATGTCTAGCTAAGCATTCGGTTTTCCCTGAAGTTGTCTTCATGTCTTTCCTGAATTGGCCTGTCAGATGGAGTGGTCAGAACTTAGTTTATTCAATGATTGGGAGCTGAACTGTGGGTACTCTGGGCTCTTTTGGCGAGTGAACAGTTGCCATGCTTTTGTTAAGGTGTACACTGTTAATTAAACCCGCCCACACCCTCGTCCCCACCCAACTTTCCTTTTTCAAACCATCTGAAAACCACTTGCTGCTGTTTCTAGGTGTCCTGGAGCCTCGTACCGGAGAGTTGATCTAGAGAGAAGGAAAAGTACTCCAACACAGATTGAAGGTGAAACCAGATCCACCGGACTGGGTCCTCCTGGCACCTCCTCCCCAGACTGCTTGGGCACTGTGCCTGCTGAGCGGAACTTGACACCTGCACCTCTCCCTGTGTGGCCCGAGGAGCCTGGCCTGGACAACCCTGCCTTCGAGGAGAGCGCTGCAGCCGACCGTATGTGCAGCTCTCTGCTCTCCCTTGCCTTTCCTCCGCGGCCCGTCTGACATCTGGTGAAACAGCTGCTTTGCACACCACACCATCCACTCTGCCCCGAGCAGCCCTAGCTGGCTGCAGTCTAGAAGGAGAGGAGATCTTAACCTGGGGAAAGACGCTCCTCCCCCCTCCCCTCTGGGATCTGATATTCTCGTGTGTGATGAGAAACGTGCTTGCGCAGTAGCATCCACAGCAAAACCACAAAAGCAATAGGAGCAGCTAAACACAGTGTTAATTAGGGAAATGTTTGTCACATGAGGACATTTGAAAAAACAGGTTTAAAAGCTAAGCCTTGAAAGATGGCAGCCCAGACAGCTCGGCTGGGGCAGCAGGAATGTGTCCTCTGAGTCCGCTCCACAGCCCTGCTCTCGGCACACACACAGCCTGGGCGGTGGGCCTTTACTCCTAGACCTCATTACTCTTAGAAACCGTAAGTCACCCTCCCTGTTCATATAGTTCTTGACACAGCAGTGATGCTTTTCGTCCCTCAAGGCTCAGTACAGCAGTGGCCTTCCTCGGCTCCTCTGGGATTCCCCACCAGTCCAGAGTTTTCTGTCTGCGGCCTTGCACGATCTGTTCTTGTTTCGTGGCCCAGGCATCATCACTGAGAGCACAGTGGCTTTCTGTTAATGTATGCTCCATGGTGACCTTGTGCATAGGAATTATTTATCGATGGTTACTGATGGTTTGTGGAAGAAGAGAGTTTGACTAGTTGTAACCGTGTTTTATTGGTTAGTCATTGTTTACCTACAGGATCCCATGTTGAGCCGGAGAGAATCTGAACATACGCTGTTCTTGTTTTACTTGGCAGCTGTACAACAGCCACTCAGTTTACCAGAAGGGGAGATCACCACCATCGAGATCCTCCGCTCTAACCCATACATCCAGTTAGGAATCAGCATTGTGGGCGGCAATGAGACACCACTGATCAACATCGTCATCCAGGAAGTCTACCGGGATGGGGTCATCGCCAGAGACGGAAGGCTCCTTGCTGGAGACCAGATTCTCCAGGTAACAGCTCTGTTAGCTTGTGCCTTTTTGCTTTACAACTTAGACAGTTGTGATGTTGTAGAACCCAGGTTACACAAAAGTTAGCTTTGCTGGGGTCTGTTTGTTTTATGGAGATGATGTAGCTCTGACTGGCCTAGAACCTGATAAGTAGACCAGGCTGGCCTCGAACTCATAGAGATTTACCCGTCTCTGCCTCCTGAGTGCTGGGGTTAAAGGTGTGCGCCACCATACTCAGCTATCTTTAGTTTAATTTTGTTATGCTTTGTTTTTTGAGTCAGGCTGTTTTATGTAGCCCAGGCTAGCCTCAAACTCTGTTACCCAGGCTTGCCTGAGCCTCTTAAGTGCTGAGATTGCAGCTTTGCTCTTTGTGTGTGCAGAACAGGTCAGGGATTGTGTGTTATTTGAATTTTTAGTCCTGTGTGTGGCTGGGCACTTGGGGCAGAGCTCTCTGGGTTTGTTTGACATTGACACTTCCGGCTTAGACTCTTGATGGATGGCCGTTCCAGCGACACCATTGACCAGGCTAGATGTCTCTTTCCCATTGGTTTTATTTCATACCAGTTTTCTATCCATCTCCTCCCTGCATGTCTGACTGATCCTTGCATTTATTGATGGATGGAATGTGAAAGACAGACCCACACAGCACTAGGTGCTGATGATATTTTTTTCTCATTATCCTGGGGATTCCGTGTAATGCTAGGCAAGCACTCTGCCACTGAGCTATACCTCAACCTGAGGTAAACAAGTTTGTAGCACAGAATGTTAGGTGAAATTCCTATCTCTTACTCCACGATGCCCGTCCAGCGTCCAGCGTCCAGCATCCAGCCGCGGGTTTTCGGTCACTCCTCTGTGTTGTCCTTCCTGAGTGCTGCCTCCAGGAAGAAACAGTCCCCCGGAAGTACCAGCTCAGGACCAGATACTCTCTTTGATTAGAGAGCATTACTGAAAGGGTCGGGACAGGAAGTGTCCTGTGTCACAGAACCAGGGTCTGTAGGAAGACTGCTCTGGGCCTTTGAGTCACTGTGAGTTGAAAAGAAAAAAAAGAAAGGATAGTTTCCAGGAGAAAAATACAAACAAGGGGAAAGTCGCCTTCCTGGAGCTCAAGCACAAGGGTCTTTCTCGACCCTCTTCGGTCCAGAGGCCTCCCTCCTCCCTGTTCCCTGTTCCCTCCTCCCTACTACCTCTCTAGCCTAGGCCCTTTTCATTCCCAATTCAGTGCCATGCTCTCCATCCAGCAGCCTGTCTCCCGAGATCCTCCTGGAGTCCAGCTTATTCACTTGAGGGTAATGCCGCTGTAGCCTGCACTTGCCTGGGAAGGTCACTGTCGAACCAGGTGCTTCATTGCAGCCTGTCCCTTTCCTGCGGTGCTCCAGGTACCCTACTAGCTGCTGGGGACGGATTTCAAAGTAAAAGTCCGTCCTGCCCTCAGAGAGCATCCTTCCTTCCCAGGGAAGCTGGCCCTCCTCAGCCTGCCCTCACCTGTAAACCTTTCAGGCATTCTCCCCACTCTGCTCCCTTGCTTTATCATCACACTTGGTGCACAGAACCACCACAAATAGTGTGGGGTTGATGAAGTTTAACCCTAGTGGACTGACAGAGGAGTGAACTTGGCTGGGACATCCCGTTGATGTCTCCTGTATCAGAACAAAGCATGTAGGGCCATGCTGCAGGGCAGCAAGGGTTGGTGTGTCCAGCCGCTTGACCATGTGTGCCTTTCTTTTTAAGCCCACACCCTAAACCCTCCCAGGGCCACTGTATAGCTGAGACAGACTGAGCTTTCAAATTGTTTCTGAAAGTCAGTTTCTGGCCCGTCATTTCTGTGCACTGGATCTCTGCTGCCGGTCTATGTTGGTGCGCTGGCTGCTCAAGGCTGGCACCACTGTGAGGACACATTGCCTGTACACCTCCGTCCCTAGCTCATGCCCTGTGCTTAGAGGGGCTCTTCCCCAGGTCCACCTCTCCCAGGCATCTGACTCCTTAGTCTCTACGGCAGCAGCCCTGGTACTTTCTCTCTCTCTCCCCATCTGGCCTTCCTAGCAGTAATTTACGTGTATACTTTTTTCTTTTCTTTCTTTCTTTCTTTTTTTTTTTAATGTGGTGTGGCATGTTTGAAAATCCCCAAGCAGTAAGGTGGTTCATTTGCAGACTAGTGAACCACACTGTGCTTTTTCTCTTAGTAAACACGCACTCAACAGGAAGGGCTAAATTTTTTCCACATTAAACAAAAGTCCATATAGGAAGACACACACAGCACATATTCTTTACAAAGGGAACCTATGCTCTCACAGCTTTATGCACCTCTTCAGAGATTCACATGCAGCCTTCTGAGCAGTTTTAAAGAAAAAATGCCACTCTTTATAAATTATGTCTATAGTATTAAAAGTGATATAGAGGGCTGGGGATTTAGCTCAGTGGTAGAGCGCTTGCCTAGCAAGTGCAAGGCCCTGGGTCCTCAGCTTAAAAAAAAAATGATATAGCTTTTAGAACATTAAAAATAAAATATTTTTAGTTTGATCAGAAACATCAGTGATTTACATTGTATTGGTTAACAACAAAAAACCATAGTCAAAATGCATGATAGCTTATTATTTGTGCTCCTCTTAGAAAATCAAGAAATCTTTTCTCTGACTTTCACTGGTAACCATGCATTCATGGGGAATGAGTCTCTTCATAGTTGAGTCTTCCCCGTCCTGCTTTACAGAGAAAGTAGGCTGCGTGATTGCATACTGCTGAAATGCAGAGCTGTATTTCAGCCAGGCATTGTGTCCTTTGTGACTGTCTGAAGATGGAAAATGTGAACATGGCAATAATCCATTCTCAGCTGGAACAATGATGGACCCATGAGTCCTGTCAGCCCATTTTTTCTGGAAGATTCCTTGGCATTCCGGTCTCGGGCCAGTGTTAGTTATCTGTCAAAGCCTGTATAAATGTTAAAACATGAGAGAATATAAACTTGTAGTATGGCTGCAGGTTTGATAACTGAATTTTAAAAGGTATCCATAGAAGCAAACCAAAAAAATTCAAGGTAGTATTGTTCAAAACTATCAAACCCAGAAAATAAGCCAAAGAAAGAAAGCAGCCCAAATTCAAAAGGATAGAACTGTCAACCTGAGTCAGATATGTAAGAAGGGGAAGGCCTTGCTTAATGTTTGGGAGCCTTGAGGAGTCCAGGTGACCACACATTCCTAACCCAGAGCTGTCTCATTAGAGATGCTCATCGAACATTGGTTTTAGCTCGGATAGATTCTAAGAGCTCTAATTGTGATAAGTAGGAAAATTATGCTCACCTCCTAGGTAGATAATTGAAGCTGGACTATTTTCCTAAGTGATGTTACATATTCAAAGATCAGTCATTGTAATTGTATCAAGGCTGTACACTGTAATGAGTACATGAATGTTGAATTATACTCAGCATATTAAATATGTATTATATGTATATACTGATAATTAGGATGGAATTGTAATTACATACTTTAAAAGTCACTTGGAATATGCAACTTTTTAAGAAATAAAACGATTTATTTTGTCTCTCATAAATGTGTTTCATTAGGAAACACAGCTTTGAAATCCAGCAGAATTGAGCCTGCAATCCTCTAGAGCTGTGCTAAGTTCAGGCTTGCCCTGGCATGGTGCAGCCTGCTCCCTCCCACCCTGGTCCTGTGAAGTAGAGTCAGAGCCAGAGAGCAGGCGCCAGATGAGTTCCCTGTTCCCCTGAGGTTGTCAGTAACCAGAACCAAAGCCTCTAATGTCAACTCTGGTGTTTCTAACCACTCCTCAACACTGTGCTGTTAGTCATTTTTAAGTTCTATGCTGTAAGTCTTTAGAGTGGTTTTCTTTGTAGGTAAGGGATCCTTTGGCATTTTCTCCATGTTAATTTCCTTTGGAGATGTCATCTAGACATTTCTGCAAGTTAGGAAAATAAAATTTTGTCGTGCGTTGGTCATAGGGGTTTTGTTTGTTCGTTTGTTGTTGTAGGTCAACAACTATGATATCAGCAATGTGTCCCATAACTATGCCCGGGCTGTGCTTTCCCAGCCCTGCAACACGCTGCACCTCACCGTGCTGCGGGAGAGGCGCTTCGGCAGCCGAGCCAACAGCCATGCAGACGGCAGTGCCCCTCGGGACGAGGTCTTCCAAGTGATGCTTCACAAACGCGACTCAGCAGAGCAGCTGGGGATTAAATTAGTCCGCAGGACAGATGAGCCAGGCGTTTTTATTCTAGACCTTCTGGAAGGGGGGCTGGCAGCGCAGGATGGCAGGCTCAACAGCAATGACCGGGTACTGGCCATCAATGGACACGACCTGAAGCACGGGACCCCGGAGCTCGCTGCCCAGATCATTCAGGTAAACGCCTGACACCGAGCCTGTACCATCAGTCACACGGCTGTCTGTTGCATTGGCTTGTAGGAATTCTGGGCCATCCATGTTTCTTGGAAAATCATACATGGTTCTATAAAGTCTTCAAACTCCACACTACTGTGTAGAACTCCCCCAAATAGAGCTGTGTTAGTTTGGGTTTGTTGTTGTTGTTGTTTCCCTAAAACCTGTGTCCCCGTGTGCTTTGGGACTTCTGTTTGTACAGTGGAGGCTCTGCAGCTTTGATCTTTCCAGAGAGCAAGAATTTACTTCAACCAGTAAGCTTGTCTTAGTCCTTTTCAAGGGAAGTTGCAGTTCTGATTGGGGCTCTCAAGTGTTAACAGCAATGGCCGTGAGTGTGTATTGTAAGAAAATCCCAAGCAGCCATTGACACTCCCACACCATGGTGTAGTCATCAGAGCCCTCGGTCAGGCCGTAGATGTCAGGACTCTGATGGTCACCTCATCATTTACCTGTTGGCCCCTGGTGATGCTGCTGAAGTGGCGAATGATTAATGCATTGTATTCGAGTGGTCTCTCACTTCCTCTCCAATCAAAGAGCCAAAAGTGAAGAAGCCATCTCTTTATTTCACTAAGTTGCGTGTATGTTTGGGTGTGCCACCATGGCGTGTGGAGATGAGAGGGCAGTTTGCTGCAGCTAGCTCTCTTTTTCCACTGTGGAGGCCTTTACCCTCTGAGCCACTTTCCAGCCCCTAAAGGAATTTGTTTCCATCAGTAATTGAATCACAGTGAAGGTTTCTACTTCCTGTCACAGTTCCTTAAAGCAGGCTGTGATTTCTGTAAGAGAAACAGTGAAGTTGGAGGTTTGTGGTGATGACTGAGAAGAATCATCGGGTAAGTCAGATGTGCTTTAAAGAGCGAGGACAGCATGACCTCAAGTGTAATAATGTATGAGCCTTGATGTTTGAAACACAGCGGACCACAATCCTCCGCGCGTACGTGTGTGTGTGTGTGTGTGTGTGTGTGTGTGTGTGTGTGTGTGCGTGTGTGCGCGCGCGCATGTGTGTGTGTGTGCGTGCGTGTGTGTGCGCGTGTGAGTGTGTGTGCGCGCGTGTGTGTGCGCGTGTGAGTGTGTGTGTGTGTGTGTGTGTGTTTCAGTGTCAGAGTTTGGAAAATACTAGCCTGTGACCTTCTTCTGCCACCAGGTAGTGACTGCCCAGATGAGGCTCTGGTGCTGTGACAGAGGTACCTAGGGAGTTACAGTGTCCTCGGGCTTTGTATACCTGCAGCATTTATGGGGCCGAGGCAGGAGCCTCTAGCCTGTGTTTCTTAATGAGAACCTGTCTCAGTGAGGAGAAGAGAGGAGAGAGGGGAGGGGAGGGGAGGGCAGAGGAGAAGAGAAGGAGTTCCACTAAGATCTCTAAGGCACAAACATCATGTATGATGGGCAGTGATGAATGTCTTCTCCAGGCCAGTGGAGAGAGAGTGAATTTGACAATTGCCAGACCGGGGAAGTCCCAGCCTAGCAATGGTACCCGTGAAGCAGGAGCACACAGCGTCAGCCAGCAGCATGCAGAGCCACCCGCTCATAGCCGGCCAAGCTCACACAAGGTGAGGACACTCTGCTTTTTTAATTCCTGTCACCCTCTGAGGATCGTTGTTACAGCCTGAGAAGATGTAAGGACAGGCTTTTTGTATGCCGGCCATAACGCTCTGTAAAGTTTTGTTTGTTTGTTTTTCAAGCCTGAAATGTAGGCTGTCATTCTGTTGGAAACTCCCAGGTGTTTGGGGTGTGAAGCCTGAGAGTGGCCTCCCAGTCAGCCTCTGTAGTTTCTTGTCAGGGAGGCTTCCTCTGTCAAGTTATTAACAAAAAGGGATACTCCACGCTTAGTGCTACGTCTCAGTCCGTTCTCCTCGACTTGCTTGTTTAAATGTGATCACTGGTCTACAGCTAAAAATGCACCACGAAAACATGGTTAAGTCCATGGTTAGCAGGTAGGCATGTTGCCTACGGTGACAGGATTGGCTGTATGAACACTGACTGACTCTAAGCTTTGACAGGCACATGGACAGCATGTGTGGTTATGGAATTAAAATCCCTATCTATTGGCCAGGTGTGGTGATGCACTCTTTTAATCCCAGCACTCAGGAGGCAGAAGCAGCCAGATCTCTGTGAGTTCCAGGATAATCAGGACTGCATAGTCAGACAGCTATCTCAGAAACAGAGCTTTGCAGTCCTCATAAGGAGTAAAGTACACAGTCCCTTTATAACCACCACTGAAACTTGCTTTAGCCTGTTTTTACCTCGGCTGCATGTCACGGCTTTCCTTCTTTACCTGTAGGACCTCACTCAGTGTGTCACATGCCAGGAGAAGCATATCACTGTACAGAAGGAGCCACATGAGTCCCTTGGGATGACGGTTGCTGGTGGCAGAGGGAGTAAGAGTGGTGAGCTGCCCATCTTCGTGACCAGTGTGCCACCCCATGGCTGCCTCGCCCGAGACGGCAGAATCAAGAGAGGTAAGGCAGGGTCTTGGAAGATCTGCCGTGTTCATCTCAGAACTAAGGTCATACTTTAAGGAGTAATTACTGTGTTTCAGATTAAACGTGACTTTTAAAAACCTTTCAATGTGTCCTTGTATAGAAAACAAAATATTTTTCTGTAAGGTTAGGAAAATTAACCCTGATGATGGTTGGAGACCCTGCAGTTTCTCAGGCTATTGGCTTATTTTTATCCTGGAAAAGATCCAGCTTATAGCAGATGATGCTGAAGGGCCTTCTCACTGAAATACAACATTGATTATGATAGAGTGTCCGGGGACCCGTGTGATGCTGAGAGGTAGGAGCAGCCACTGCCCAAGCCTGAAGCCCTGAGCTCTATCCCTGGACCTTGAGGTCGAAGGTGACAGGGCTTCAGGAAGTCGTCTTCTGATCTTGTGCAGATGCCATGCGAGCGTGCAGAAGACAAGAGGAGTAGCAGAGGACAGACTTGATTTTAGAGGTCAACTCCTTGTCCCCCACAACTCTGTTAGTGTGCACAGAGGAGAACACGCACCTGGACACTGTAGCTGTGGAAGACCAGCAGTCACTGCTGATGCACTTCATGGGGGGAGAAAATTGAAGCTGAAATGTTATTTTCCCAGGAACAAAGCCCACCTTCTCCCTTCCCAAAAGCTAGCACTTGGGAAAGCTCCCATGAAAAAACAGTCCTGTGACCTGTAATTAGGCAGCAGTTTGTTAGGTAACCCTCAGAGTAGGAGAAAACGTTTACAAGTCACACATTTATGTATGGGTGGGTACATGGCTTATCAAGAAATTGTAAAGAACTTTTCCAACTCAGTAAAAAACCGTAAGTTACCTAATTTAAAGACAAAAACAGACATTTCTCTCAAGAAGACAGTCACATGCAAAACTGCTCAACATAACTGGTTATCAGAGAGACGGCCCTCAACCTGTCCTAAAATGTTCTAAAATCATTGTGGTGGTGTTCTTCAGTCAACATAATAAGACCACAGAGCTGGGTGGCATGGTGTGTGTTTGTTTGTTTGTTTTGGTTTTTGGTTTTTCGAGATGGTTTCTCAGTGTAACAGCCCTAGCTGTCCTGGAACTCCCTTTGTAGACCAGGCTGGCCTCAAACCCACAGAGATTCACCTGCCTCTGCCTCCCGAGTGCTGGGACTACAGGCATCCACCATCATTGCCCTGCTAGCTGGGTGTTTTAAAAAGAGGGTTCAAGTACAGCGTAGAGTATATTTCAATAAGGATACTATTTTTAAAAGTTCCTTGTCCAATTGTAGAACTGGGTGACATTTCAGTTCCTTCTTGGTTTTGTTTTATTTTTTGCTTTGTGTGTGTGTGCACTTCTCAGTTTTCCTTTTTATTTATTTTTTAATCCATAGCCATTTGTTTATTTTTGTAATGCTCTCAAATTGAATTACACAAAATAACAATCTAAACCCCATCTTTCCTCAAGGAGTATACGGAAAGATTGTTTATGACAACCACATCCTTCACAAACAGTGGCTCAAGAGTCAAGCTAATGTGACTGATACATTCTCACTGTGCTCTGCACGCAGATCTGTGCTTTGCCTCCCTGAATGCCCTTCCTGGTCCGAGGCATCTGCCACCACCCAGTGATTGTAGCAACATTGAAGCATTACAGGGATGTCAACACCCTAGCCTGCAGTGGGCTCTGAGCAAGACATTCCACAATACAGTAAAAATAAGCACACAAATACATAATACATCATTCATATAGGAAGTGCAACAAAGAGGAAGAACAGAGAGTTTATGTACCTTCTACTCATGAAAGTAAAACCAAGAAGTCCAACTCTCAGAGTACCATCAAAAACGTAAAGCAGTTCATCTCAGAGCTTTTTGCTGAGCCTGTGAGAAAAGACTTAATAATAACTCTTTTCCCTTGACTATATGTAACTTATAATGATGTATAAGGTATTGGTGAAATTACTAAGGCCACTCCACATAGTTAAAAGGGAGGTTTATTTTGTGGGGTAACTTACAAATGAAGGGATAGGTTGCAGGGTCTGGGAAAGGTATGGCGCAGTCCGGCGGTGTTCTCTGGAGAACTCTGCTCGGTCTACCTCTAGCGTCCAGGGTCCTGGAACCAAGAGAAGCCTCTCCTCTCGATCCTGGGTCTTCAGCATCCTCCCTCAGGCCCGCCTTGTAGGCGTGACCATTACCGAACCTCAATGGGTGTTGGAACTTCCAGGCCAAGGCTGGAATGGCTACCCACTACATCTCCCCCTTTTGTCTAAATAAGAAGGTTCTAACCTAATACAAGACTATATACAAAGAAATGTTTATTAAATATTGTCCAGGAGTAATGAGAGATAATGACCCAGATAAGTTGGAATTACAATCAATGCAAACAATATCAAGCAAAAAACACATACTAAAATCCAGGGAAGTCTAGAGTGTGGGTAGGTGGCATGTTACAAAGATCATTCCAAAAGGTATCCTACCCTAAAGAACCTGAGTCTAATATTTAATATATTCTATCTAAGATATTATGTATGTATATATACTAAGTTGTAGCTATAACTGCTAATCTTCAACCTCATCAAAGACCTGAGAAGGAATATAATAATACCTGAGGAATGGGAGAAGGACGCAAGCAACTTTCGGGAGTCTTGCAAGAGTAGACAGAGACAACTGGCAGCCTGGACAGTCACCTAATGTTTCTCAGCATTGTTGGTGCATTTAAATTGGCTACAGGCCTAGAGTATCTGACAGACCATTTTCAGAAGCAGGAATTCTGAAAGACCATCTTACCCTGTCTTGGCAAAGTATAGTGGTCGCTTTCCTTGTGTCCCGCTTGTCCAGAAAGGACAGCATTTGTACTGTCAGCAGTTGAGGCAAGGGCAGTTCTTTGCCCAGTAGGCCATTTTATGCCAAGAAGACAAACTTCCAAATGGAAATGTCTTAGAAGCCTCTCCTCTCAATCCTGGGTCTTCAGCTTCCTCCCTCAGGCCTGCCTTGTAGGCGTGACCATTACCGAAGCCTCAATGGGTGTTGGAACTTCCAGGCCAAGGCTGGAATGGCTACCCACTACAATGAGGTCTTTCTTTTTTATTTTTATTTATTCATTCTTCTCTCATGTAATACCCCTGAACCACAGTTACCCTTCCCTCTACTCATCCTAGTTCACGCCCCCCCCCCTTCTTTTCGCTCCCAGGGATATCAGCTGAACATGGTTAGCAAGATACCATAAGACTAGGTACAAACCCTGATATCAAGGCTGGGTAAAGCAACCCAGTAGGAGGGGAAAAGTCCCAAAAACAGGCAAAGAGTTAGAAACAACCCTGCTCCCACTGTTAAAGAGACCCACAAAAAACATGAAGCTAACAACCATAACATATATGCTGCATGATAACCCTGTCAGTCTCTGTGAGCCCTGTTTAGTTGATTCTGTATGCCATGTTCTCATGGTGTCCTCAACCCCTCTGACTTCTCCCCATCTTCCATGGGGTTCCCCAAGCTCTGAGAGAAGGGACCCAATGAAGATCTCCAATTTGGGGTCTCTCCACCTACTGTCTAGCTGTGTGTCTCTGCATCTGCTTCCATCAACTGCTGGAGGAAGCCTCTCTGGTGATGATTGGGCTAGGCACCAATCTGGAGTTCTGGTGGGCGGAGTGGCCTCTCCCAAATTTTCAATAATGAGAATCCTTTGCTTTAATAATCTGAAAATAGATGATAAATAAAGGGGAGATTTTCTGAAGCCACTGCAGCACAAATGTCTATTTTCAGAAATTTTCTAACCCCTTCTATTTTTTAATAATCTCTGTAGCTCTTTTTCATTCCAAACATGTTGTTGTTCCCCCTCAAGCAAGGGGCTGTTTCTATGTATAAAACTGTAATATTAAATAGAATCTATTAAAGTTATTTCTAAGAGCAAAGGATCAAATAGTTTGGGGATCAGAAAGAACTGCAGAGTTCTCTGAAGCTCAGTGGAAAGAAGCGATGCTCATCGCTGTGCACAACTATGAGGGCTAATGATTCAGACACAGACCTTACAAGGTGCTTCAAGACAGTTTTTCCCTCTGTAGTCTGGCATTCTTTTAGAGTTTTGAACTGTTGTGGAGTGTTCTCTGTGAATTGGAAAAATTGCCCTTGGTACAGAAAATCACAAGTAAAAACCCATCTTCATCTGTAAGGCGGAGTTTTCCCATTCCAAGAGCCACTTCCAAATTACCACACAGAGACTTATATTAATTATAAATGCTCAGCCAATAGCTCAGACTTATTATTAACTAGCTCCTACATCTTAAGTTAACCCATATTTCTTATTTACCCTCTGCCACATGGTGATACCTTTATTAGCATTGAACATTCATCTCCTGCTCCCTCTGCATCTGCTGGCGACCCAGACTCCATCCTTCTCTTTCTCAGCATTCTCAATTTGGCTTTCAAAACAGCAAACCTTATTCTGTTCAACTATCAGCCAGTCAGCTTGTTTATTAAACCAATCACAGTGACAAATCTTCAAGTGTTACAAAGGGATTATTCTGCAGCATTTCCCCCTTTTTGTCTAATTAAAAAGAAAGGTTTTAACTTTAACATAGTAAAATTATATACAACAAAACAGTTATCAAGTAAGAATTACAGTTACAATATCTAGTCTATTTGTATATGGCAAAATTAGAGAAATATTTTATTATCTATTTTATCTAAATCTAAAGTTTTGTATTTAATTTGCCTTCTGTCACAACTAAGGAAAATTATAACTATAACTATCTAGTCTTCAACTTCATCAAAGACTTCAGAAGGATGAAATGTTACCTAATGACAGAGAATTCAGGCTGCCTGACAGTCACCCAAAGTTCCTCTGTAACACTGGGTTATCCAACTCTGTCCTACAGGCCTAGAATGTCTGACAGACTTTCCTGTGAAGCAGGGAATTCTGAAGGACTGTCCTACCTTGTCTTGGCAAAGTTTGGCAGTTGTCTTTCTTGTGTCCTGCTGGCCCAGTTTAGACAGTAACTGTCAGCAAGTGAGGCAAGGGCAGTTTCTTTGCCCACATGGGTAGCTTTTGCCATAAAGAAAACAAACTCCATGTGGAGTTTCTTCAATGCCCATCATCCTCTTTGAAGTAATTGGTGCTGCCAGGAGCAGACATGTCACTGTTGAGAAAAGTTCTTAAAACATTTTAAATGCCATATTCTGTAAGTCTTTGAAGTGTTTGAAGATTGCTTGTCTATCTGAAATATATCTCTGTATGACCTTGAAAACCTAATATGACTATAGGTTTGCTATTATAGATGAAATATGTTTTTTATCTGTATTTCTTAATTATGTATTATATTTTTAAATGAGCTGAATAAACATAATACCCTAAACAAGATTAGAAATATACATACAGTATAACAAAATTAACTTTAAATTTGTATCAATATACCAAAATCTATACCAGTGTAAAATATTTAAGGTTAATAGTTGGGGGTTTTTTTTGGATTAAAGTATATTCAATAATCTACTCTTTTATCCAATCATTTCTATATTCTATCCCCCTATTTTCCTTTAGAAAGAGATCTTTGAATCTCAGTACTTTGATGAGTAGGGGGTTTTGTTTTTTTGTTTGTTTGGGGTTTTTTTTGTTTTGCTTTTGTTTTTGTTTTTGTTTTTTTTGGTATGTGGAGCTGAAGATCGAACCCAGGGCCTTGCACTTGCTAGGCAAGCACTCTACCACTGAGCTAAATCCCCAACCTTGTTTTGTTTTTATATAACCAATAATAATTTGTAACCAACACCTCTAAACAAAGATAAGCATCTATAATTCATTTTTTTTTTTTGAAATGTAGATGTAGCTATCTAAACTACTTCCTGCTGATTGGGGGCACTGGTAATCTATGGGGAACACTAAGAAAATTCAGGATAATGGTCAAGTCCTGACTGGAGTAGTCTGTGAGGCTGGATCATCTCAGTCAGCAGCCTTCTTCTGGATTTGGATCACCTGGGTTATCCGGGTTTCCTTGCTCTGAAAATACACAAACGTAAAGATACCATACATATCTGTATTAATACAAGTATAGGTTGTGCATTATACACATACATATCTGTATTAATACAAGTATAGACTGTGCATTATACACAAGTCAGCCAAAGATTATTTTTTGTTATGTGTTTGAGCAGACAAAATATGTTACCTGTTTATAGTTTCCATAGATTTTTTTTAAATGTCTGTAGCCAGGATTTCAGGGGATCTTCCTCAATCAAACCTGATTTTCCTTAACCCAGAATGAATCTATAGCCTCTCATTTCCCCTGGAAACAAAAGCATAACATCTCCTAAAGCAACATCTCTTTTGACTTAAATTTTGAAATCAAGATAATTTTAAAACATACAGGTTGACTGGGCAGTGGTGGTACATGCCTTTAATTCCAGCACTCAGGAGGCAGAGGCAGGTGGATCTTAGTGAGTTCCAGGCCAGCCTGGTCTACAAAGTGAGTTCCAGGACACACACACACACACACACACACACACACTATATGTGTGTATGATTAAAACTATATATATAGTTTTAATCTAGCAGTTTCATAAGCAGCCAAAAAATTCAATGACAACACAATAGCATACAGGATCCAGACTCTCTGTGTATTTTCCATCTTTATGTGGCTTTTTTAAAATTTTATATTACTTTACTCCCTTAAGGACTTTGTTTTATTATTTTTAAACTATGCTTTTCTTTTTTATGATTTTTAAACTATGCTTTTCTTTTTTATGACTGTCAGTTCCCTTTTTCTTTTCTCTCCCAAGCCTTTGTACATTTTTAAACACACTGTAACCCATTTAGAGGTTTCTTCCACTGAATCTGTCTTTACTGCATGTCTATAATCCTTTTCTGTCTGCATGAGCAAAATTTAACTGCTGTGTAACTTAGATCATGGCATGCTGGTGGCTGGCTCCCCGCCCCTCTTGGTTCCCTGAAAGGCTAGTTTCATGGCTGAGGTACTTTTAACACCAGCTCTGAGAGACATGTTTTCTGGCCCAACTCTGGGAAGTTTTTGGGTCCATGCCACCACCAAGTAACGTGCCACCCGCTGCTCATAAACAATGTTTCAGTGTTTGGCAGCAGGAACTGCTGCCACTCTGTTTTTGCTGCTAGTACTGACCCAGGAAGCCATCTCTTAAAGGAGCCATGACTCTACCCACCACCAGCAAACAGAACCTACCAGATAAAAGACAATTACCACGAAGCAGTGCTTGACTCTGATTTTGTGTGTTTAGAATCCTTTTTTAAGCTCTTTTAGGTCTTATGTGGACATTCCTTCCCCATGTTGGGCTGTCATATATAATCCGAAGTCTTCCTGTCCTGACCGTCCAGTTCCCTTCCTGGCAGCGATTTCCAAATTACCACACAGAGACTTAATATTATTTACAAATGCTCAGCCAATAGCTCAGACTTGTTACTAGCTTACTCTTACATTTAAATTGACCCATATTTCTCTTTATGCTTTGCCACATGACTTACTGCTTATTACCTCATTTTTTACATACCCTGCTTGCTTGGTGGGTGCCTGGCGGCTCTCTGACTCCACCCTCCTTCCCATCAGTCTCCTAGCTTGGTTGTCCCACTTATAATTCCTGCCTGGCTACCAGCCGATCAGTGTTTATGAAACCGGTTCCAGTGACTAATCTCTACAGTGTACAAAGGGATTATCCCAGAGCATTCATCCCGTCTAAGTTCTTGAAGACGACCTGCTGTTGATCGGTTGGCAACCAAGAGCTCAAGTCATTCTTCTGGCTTCCCCAACGGCACAGGTGATGTGTTGCTGAATATTAACGGCATCGACCTGACCAGTCTAAGTCACAGCGAGGCTGTGGCCATGCTGAAAGCCAGTGCTGCATCTCCGGCCGTCATCCTCAAAGCCCTGGAAGTCCAGATTGTGGAGGAGACAGCCCAGACCTCAGAGGAGCAGCCAGGTGCTTTCAGTGAGAATGAGTACGACGCCAGCTGGTCCCCGTCCTGGATCATGTGGCTCGGGCTGCCAAGGTACCAAGAGCGTCTTTTGTTATCTTACAGAGTGATCATATTTTTTAACCTTTATCAGAATGTTACGCAGTTAACTCACCCAGTGGGGAGGTAGGGTTTTAATTAGGTAAAAGTGCATCAAATTATAAAAACAAGTTTTAGGTAAATTTAACAACATCTAAGCTAAAAAGGTTTGTATCTACTTGTAATAAAGAAGACAATTTTGGCAATTCCCATTAAGGAAGGGTTTGTTTTGTTTTTGAAGGGGACAGAATATGCACTTGTACACATGCTGGGATGACAAGCACACACCACCACACCTGGTTGTTTTTTTCTGTGGGTTCTGGGGATCCAGACTCAGGTCCTCACACTTGCACAGCGGGCATTTACCCACTGAACCACCTTACCTTGAAAAAGCAGAATTGTGAGTTTCTGAGGTAGCATCTCACTCTGTAGCCCAAGCTAGCCAAGAGCTTATGATCATTTTGTAAAAAGGCCGAACTCAGTCTGCGTTGGACACAGGAGGTATGACCAGTGAGATGCTCTGTGGCTGGCTGACGGAGTCCTGGAGACATTGGACCCTCCGGTGACACCCCAGGGTGCTGGCCTTCTCCAGATGGCTGATGTTTAGTGTTGAGATAGAAAGAGTGTATGTAACTGTGGTTATTTGTATCTGAAATAATTTAGATTCTCATTATCTATAAAAAGCAAAACATGTTTGACTATTAGCCAAGAATGAAACTGCTGGTTCTTAAATAAAAATAAACCAGAAAAATGCACCACTTTCTGAGTCATCCGACTCGTGTGGAGTAACATACAGTGAGGAGCATTTACACACACTGTATACTTCGTCAAGTCTGTCACATAAAGAACAATGAGAAGGTCATGGGTACTGTATTTTATTTGTTGATAGCCCAGTTTGCTGGCTTGTTCGTATATGTTTTGTTTTGTTTTTATTTGTAATTATAAGGCCTAAAACTCCTGTCTCAGACATAGCAGGAGCTTGTGGAGTGATGGCAGCAAAGATGATGTCGTACGTGTTTATCGGTGCTCACAACTGGGAATCAGGGCTGCAGAGATGCCACTGGCCACTCTGGCCGAGGACCCTGGTCAAGTTCCCAGCACCCATATGGCAGCTCACAACCATCTGTATGTAACTCTAGTTTCAGAGGATCCAACACCCTCTTCTGGTCTCCACTGGTACTGTACATATGTGGTACACATACATACATGTAGGCAAACACCCATACACATAGAATAAAAGTAAATCCTTTTTGAAAAACAGATGTAAATGGTTAGTATCAAACTGCTGCAGAGCTACAGTCTAAATTGGATCATCAGAGTCATTCTAGAGCAGTGAATCTTTTTTGGGGGCCGGGGGAGCAGGTTTTGAGACAGGGTCTCTCTGTGTAGCCCTGGCTATCCTGGAATTCTCTCTGTAGACCAGGCTGGCCTTGAACTCACAGAGATTAAAGGTGTATATTACCATGGCAGGCTGAGCGGGCGGTTCTCAACCTCCCTAAGGCTGTGACCCTTTATTAGTAACTCACAGTGTGGTGACCCTCAACAGTAAAATTATTTCATTGCTACTTCATCACTAATGTTTCTGCTGTTATGAATCATAATGTAAATATCTATATTTTCCAATGGTCTTAGGTAATCCCTGTGGAAGGGACATTTGACACAACAGGGTCAAGAGTGGTTGAGAACCACTCTTCTAGAGTGCTTGACCAAAGAGGATGGGAGCTGGGCGTGGTGGCGCACGCCTTTAATCCCATCACTTGGGAGGCAGAGGCAGGTAGGTCTCTGTCAATTTGAAACCAGCCAAGGCAACATAGTGGGACCCTGTCTCAAAAAAAAAAAAAAAAGAAAGGAGAGGCTGGAAGCTGGTTGCCCAAATTATGCAGGCTCAGGGGGCCTGCCTCAGGTAATGGAGCAGTCAGAGTGGCAACCTCCTGAAAAATCCCGTGGTCCTGATGCTTCCTTTAATTGTCTTTGTGCCAATCTGAGTTTGGAGGGGCTGCCTCATCTAACTTGGTTTTGTTTTGGTTTTGGTTTTTCGAGACAGGGTTTCTCTATGTAGCTTTGGAAGCTGTCCTGGAACTCACTCTGTAGACCAGGCTGGCCTCAAACTCACAGAGATCCTCCTGCCTCTGCCTCCGGAGTGCTGGGATAAAAGGCGTGTGCCACCACCGCCCGGCCTCGTCTAACTTTTGTAGCATTTTATGGTACACTAGGCATAGCAAGAAAGGATTTGTGTCAGTGTACTGGTGGTGGTGGTGGTGGTGGTGGTGGTGGTGGTGGTGGTGGTGGTGGTGGTGGTCGTGTGTGTGTTTAAGCCAAAGATCAACATCATCGCCTTCCTTGATCACTCTCCCCTTTGGTTTTGAGACAGCATCTCACTGAATCATCTGGCTAGGCTGTAGCCAGTGATCTTTGGGGATCTGCCTATCTCTGCTGCCCCTCCCACCATGTCCCAGCACTGTGATTACAGATGTGGGCTGCCCTGTGTCCAACATTTTTAAGTGGGTTCTGGGAACCAAACTCAGGTCCTCTAGCATACTCAGCAAACACTTTATCAGTTGAGCCTACCTGTGTAGATAGGTTCCTGTAAATAAGGCTGTTGTGTGGGTTGCCACTGGGAGCCTAGTGTCCTCTGGCATACAGGAGCCCTGTAGATGGCCTCCTGGGACATGGCAGCAGCTGGCCCAGGAATCTTCTTTCCCTGCACTGCCCTGGTGCACCAGACACTGGCCTGCTTACTCTAAACAACACAGAACTGTGAAGGTGAACTGTGCTGTTCCTGAGCATCTGGACCAGTGGGCAAGGTGCTGGTCCATGCCGGAAGTCTGTCTAGGAGCTCTTTCCTACCTGTGAGCTAAGAGTTCTGACACCATGGTGCTTTACAAAAACTAGCTCCACTGAGAAATGATTATCAGTGAGTTAGAAAACAGAAAGCCTTTGATGTGTGGGTTTGTTGTTTGTCTTGTTGTGCAAACGCAAGGTGAGGAAGAGGGTTTGTTCTGGCTCAGCCATCCTGACAGAGGAGGGTGTGGCTCTGGCTCACCATGTGAGGCTGTAGCCCCTCCTGACAGAGAGGTGATGCAGGGCTCTGAGGAAGGAGCCTGAGGCTGCTGGTCACACGGTGTCCTGAGGAAGCAGAGAGATAACCCAGCCCATGGGATGTGGCATCCACATTCGGGGTGGGTCTTCCCTCCTTGGTCACACCTCTCCACAGATACCTTCCCAGGCATATACCCAGGTGTGTCTCCCAGGTAATGGCCAGCACTGTCCTGTTCTCGATGATGACATCACTGTGCCTTTGATTCTACTTTATAACAAGGACTTTTATTATAACAGGGTTTTCACTGTTATGTTTTTAAAGATCCCACTCACGACTTATTCCCAGGTTCATAGAGCTCTGCACACAGGAGTAGATTTGGTTCCCTCCCTCCCTGGTTGGCATCCTCTAAACCACGAATACATAGCACTTTACCTGTAGAATCTCTGTGTTCGTGAAAAACTCAAATGTGTTGGTTAGTGTTTTCCAGAATGAGTTTCCTGTTGGCCATTAGAGTCTCCCACAAAGGTGTGAGACCTCCTGAGTGCAGGGGGGTGGGGGGGGGGGGGGAGGAAACAGCAGCCCCTCTGTGACAGAGCACCACCCTGTGGCATGCTCCCAGAAGGAGCCACTGTCAAAGCATCTCCTCTGTCCCTCCCTTCCCCCTCCTTTGTGCTCAGTGCAGTAGTGTGGTTAGTGCTGGAATCGGGCGCTGTTGACGGTGCTGTGAGCGGCGTCAGTACATGGTCTCTGTGCAGACTGCTGAAGTGCCATTGGCAGCCAGGCTGACTTCAGCTTCCTCCCTGTGTGTTCACGTCTTCACTTGGCAAGGGAAGCCCGAGAAAAGCTGGAGAAAGGAAGCCTGTCTAGTGTGCATCATGTAGAGAATGGCGTCAGATAATAATGCAAGCAGGGTGGGGACCACATGTGGGGCTCTGGGTTTGATCCCTAGTGCACACATACACAAACACAAAACACTAACCATGTAGTCACAGAGACGTAAACTAGTCCCTTTCCACACGTGCTGTGACAAAGATGAGCAGAGGAAGAAGCCTCCGTGTCAGTTTTCTCTGTGTGTTTTGACAGTGCCCTTCACAGCTGCCATGATATAGTCCTACGAAGAAGCTGCTTGGGAAGCTGGGGCTTCAGTATTGTGGGCGGCTATGAAGAGAACCACACCAATCAGCCGTTCTTCATTAAAACCATCGTCTTAGGAACCCCTGCTTACTACGATGGGAGACTGAAGTGAGTCTTGTATTCAGTAATGATGCAGATTGTGTTTCTCATCCTAGACATGGTGCAGCTCAGGGTTCAGCACCCATACCTGCTGTCTGTTTTGTAAATAGAGTCCAGTGCTGTGAGTGTTAGTAACAAGTACTTCAACACAGCCATACTCATTTGTGTTCTCACCGTCCATGGGTGCTTCCACCCCAAGGCTACGTTGTTCTGTGTGGGAACCACAGAGGGGCCATAGAGCGTTTATCTACAGCAGATCTGAACCAAGTCATCACCTGCCTGTGCTGTAGAAGGGCAGTGGCCTCTGAGCATTCCTGTACAGCTTGCACAGGTCTCATCCTGCCGTCAGGTGAATCCTCCTTATTTCTCCCGAGGCTCCTGTCTGCCTGACTTGGTGTTCATGTGAGATCCATGAACGGACAGCCATAGAAGTGCCCACATGCAGTGAGGTCTTGACAGATGGTGGACGGTACCCTACCTAACTTAGGGTTATCAGATGCAACACTGAGAGCCGTGTGTTTATTTTAATGTTGGGGGGGGGGGCTGTGTGCACATGAGTGCAGGTGCCCATGGAGTCATTAGATCCCCTGGAATTGGAGTTTTACATGTTATCAATCGCTTGATCTGGGTGCTGGAAACCAAGCCCAGGTCCTCTGAAAGAGAAGCAAGTGCCCATACTGTGAGCCCTCTCCCTGGCCTTGATTTGGCACTTTATAGAGAGATGGCCTCCCCAGATGAAGTTATTCTTCATGTCCTGTAGTCCCCAGCAGTTATGGGAGGGTTGGCTCAGGGTTAGTTTTGATTGGTAAAGAAGAGTTCAGGCTTGGAAGTTACTCCAGAGTTGGTAATACTCGTGGCTGGTGGTGGCTAACTGGGGCAGAATTGTGATTTTGATGCCAACCAATGGGACTGTGTCTGTGGTGCCATGAGATAATGACAGCCACTTCTGTTTGTGTTTTGTTCAGATGTGGAGACATGATTGTAGCCGTAAACGGCCTGTCGACTGTGGGCATGAGCCACTCTGCTCTGGTGCCCATGTTGAAGGAACAAAGGAGCAAGGTCACTCTGACAGTCATCTGCTGGCCTGGCAGCCTCGTATAGAGCGGGACGCTGCTTCCCAGTCTTGCTTCCTCCTGCAGCCTCCTGAGAAGCCCCTCTGCTGTGGTGTTTCTCACACAGGGCCCAAGCACTAAAGTCACCTGTTTCTTCTGTGTGCAGAAATCAGCTCCCGAGCGCCGGGAGCTTGTATTTCAGATGCATTCGGTGGCCGCTGTCTGTGGCAGGGCCAGGAGCCAGTCAAGACTGTCACCCAGCAGGATGGAAGCGGATTCCCCGCCTGCAGAAGCTTGGTCATTGGCAACAGAAGGCAGCATTTGCAGCATCCCTGCCCGTCAGCAGTGCTAGGAGTGGCCCCTTTTCAGGTTTCACTCATTCCCATTGGTGCCAACATTTCAGAACTCTTTGTACCATTTATAAAGTGACTTTGGGGTTGTTTCTCCTTCGGTGTTCAGTACTTAAGTGAAGACATGAATCCGATACCACTGGCGAGATTTCTTTTTAAATAATGTACTGTGGTTAGAACAGTGGAGAATCAAAAATAATGCTATTCAGGGACATTGCGGCCTGGGAGGTGACTGTCCCAGGGCTGGCAAAGCTGTGTGGGCTGGAATGGCCCAGCAGCACGAAGATTCTTTCCCAAAGGAATGCTTTGTTACGTACGTAGGAAAAGTTTGAAGATGTTCTTCTAAAAAGTCGTATCTAGAGTTTATATTTATCAGCAATCTTGTCTGGAGATGTTTTGTGATTTATGCAATTGAACCAGGTGATTAAAAACCATTACTGTGTTAGATACACACATACACACACAACACACATCACAGCTAAGTTGAAGGGGAGCCTTTGATTTGGTTCCTGTGTGTTTTAGAAGTCCTTAGTTTTCCCCAAGAGACCAAAAAACTCTGTTTTTGTTTTTTATCTGAAATAGTAGATTTTAGGTGTTAATATCTTTAGCTGTTGGTCACTAAACTTACCTTTTCTTTTCTTTTTTTATGTTTTCCTTTATTCAACACAGTCATCCCTTAGAAGGCATAATGAGAAAGTAAATAAGAGGAAAATATCTTTATAAATGGCATTGATAATCAGAATATGGACTGCTGCATGGTGCTGGGGTGAGCGCGCATTCTTCACAGTACATCGCTGGCCTTTATATCCATATCACTGATTATTCCACTTAAATTTATATTTTAAAGAAATCTCTTTGTGATAAGGCACCAGTAGTTACTACTGGCTGGTTCACCTCTTAGCTCCCCTCGGTCACCATGCAGCCAGCCCACCCGGGAGGGATGCCCCGGGTAGCAGGGACAACCGCCTGTGGAGCAATTGGATACTGAAGTGCAATTGAAACAATTTCCTGCTCCCCAAACACAGTTTTGTAATCAACCTTGCTACTTTTTAAAGACTTTGTAAAATCTGTCATTTCTCTGGGGAGTGGCATCCCAACAATGTCATAACTGCCACTTTGTTATATATAAAAGTATGTCCAACCTAGTGGTCTGGTGAATATTTTTTCAAAAAAAAAAAAAGTGTTTTTCAATATAATTTTTCTGATGCAGATCTTGGAAAACCGTGGCTTTCCGTGAGAGTCTCTGTAATGGAAATGTGCCCTGGTCTGTTAGTGCTGAAGGATCTGTGCGTCTTCATGTAAGCGCTCTCTGTTGGATATTTAGATTTGTTCTGTGCCTTCAGTTACATTATTGCAGAATTTTTCAGAGTTGTTTAATAGTGTGGTGGTCGTGCTGGAGGGAATGCACGCCACCCTTTTCAGAGCAGCACAGACGTTCATCTGAGAGCGTTGTTCTCAGACGAACAACTGCCAACCTCACACCTGCTGCACCCGAGCCCGCGCTGGCATGCACATTGCACAGCACGGTCCCTCTGGCCCCGTCTGTCCAGTGTGTGGCTGTTGAATCCCTGCAGCATGGCCATGCAGTCTGCTGAAATGACAGCATCTTGGATGCACTGCGTTGTATTGGGTTTTATAGAATGCATTAAGATTAACTTGCATTATTAAGATTGACCTCACCAGTTTCTTTTTTACTTTTTCAAATGTGATTTACTAGGAACATTTTAGTTAGTTTAATTTTACATGGGAGTCCACCTCATGTTTCCTTGGCACAGCGTTCACCGAGTCAGGCAGCCTGCCGTGTGCCTTCTGTTTCATGTGGTGGTTAGACCCCCTGCTCTGGGGAGATGGCCGCCAGGCAGGGTTGTCCGGGCCCTGAGGATGTGTGCTATCTGACGTTCGGTGCTGTCACACGCAACGGTGAAGTTACACTTTCATTGTACACTTGCCCTGTTTCTGGTGAAGCCATGCATGTTCTCAGGGTTTCAGCCACCCTGGGAACCTCTGGGAAACAGCCTGTGGACAGGTTTCCTCATGAGCCATGTGTGGTTCTGCTTTAGAGAAATCGCCAACGCTATGGAATGGATTGTTTTGGGTGTGACTTCTCTTTAAAATTTTGTTGGTTTTTGTTTATTTTTTGAGACAGGGTTTCTCTGTGTAGCTGTGGCTGTCCTGGAATTTGCTTTGTAGACCAGGCTGGCCTCGAACTCACAGAGATCCGCCTGGCTCTGCCTCCCGAGTGCTGGGATTACAGGCCTGCACCACTGCCCGTCTACTCTCATTTTGAAATTCGATGATCATCAAGCTCCCCCTCATAACCCTGACATAACAAGCTGTGGCCGGATCATTTCTAACCACGTCTGCAGGCGTTGTCCTCACGGGGTCCTTTGACTGTGGGGTTTTTCCTACCGTCTTAGGGGTGCTTCTACTTGACTCCAAGCACACCAGTCTAGCTTACTGTTCTGATCGGCTTCAACAGTCAGCTTGGCACAAACTAGAGAGTTACCTAGGAAGAGGAAGCCTCAACTGAGGAACTGCCTCTCTTTAGAGTGGCCTCCGGCCAAGTCTGTGGAGCGTTTTCTTGATTGACTGACATAGGATCCAGCACAGTGGATCAGTCCGTTGATTAGTGGAGGAGGACGCCACACAGTAGCGCGGGCCTCTGGTGCCATCTCTGGCATCTCTGGATGGATAGGCCTGGGCTATGTAAGAAGGCTAGCTCAGCTGTCCAGCACGCAGCCTGGTTCCTGGCTTGGGCCCTGCTTTCACTTGCCTCCACAGTGGACCATGGCCTGGAAGGTGAAGTAAGCCCTTGCCCTCCAGGCCTCCCCAGCACCGCTGTGGCAGTTCCTGCTTGCCCCTCTCTGGGTTAGCTGCTGGCGTTCTGCTGCTCAGTCCCAGTTGGATGAGATTGTTTCCAAACCTTGTCAGTCCTGGAAAAGTGGCACAAACAGCCTTCGTGAGTGAGCATCCCAAAGAGTGCAGTAGAGTGGACTGTGGTCCAGCCTGAAGGATACAGCCACGGCTCTGCGTGGAGAGGGCCACTGAAGCCATTCTCCTCCAGCAGGAACAGGCAGTGTGACGGACAGAACCTGCACCAGCTTTTAGATGTCGCTGGACACCCAGAGAATTAGAGGCAGTCAGCCTGCATTAGTCAGCTTCCTTTACTATTCTAACACAAGATTCCAGAGCCGACACCTCAGAAGAGGAATGGCCGATTTCGGCCCATACTCTCAGCCTGTGTTCAGGCGGCATATATTGGCAGGGAGTATGTGTTCACGATGCTGTTCACCTGACATCAGGATAGTAACAGGAAAAGGGCAGGGACCCAAGTCCCACCATCCAGGGCTTGCTCCCTGCTGACAAAACATCCCGCCCATACCCCACTCCTCAAAGGTCCTGCTCCCCCACCCCCTGGTAGTGCCAGATGCCGGGCACCAAGCGTCTGAGGACACATGGGCCTCCTCTGGGGACAATTACCCAAGCCACAGCAGTTGATTTAGAAGGTTTAATTTTCTTCTTCGAGCACTGTGCAATGTGACTCGGTTTTCAAACGGCCAAATCCTCCCTCTGCCCCAGCTGTTAATCTTTTTTTTTCTAATTCTGGGACTTGAGAATTTGATTTCTAGTTATTTATACTTTACAGCAGGCTACAGTACAATTCCTCAGATGTTTGAAGCTTTAGCTGGATAAATGGGTGGTTAAAATCCAGTCTGAACTTTACACACCTGGGTTTCAGCTTCCAACTGCCCCCAAACCCTGTGCCCACATCCCAGTTCAATAATGTCCCATTCAGATCTGGCCAGGATGTGGTTTGAAAAGCTGAGTTGAAGCAATGAGTATGGTTTTGTTTTTAAGGGATTTTTTTCTGTTTTTATTTATGTGTATATTTGTGTCTGTGTGTGTATATGTACATTGTGCTGGTGCCCAAAGAGGCCAGAAGAGGGCATCTGACCGCCTGATGCTGGAGGTCCAAGCGGTTGGGAGCTGCCCAATGTGGGTGTTGGGAATCCACTCCAGTCCTTTGCAAGAGCAACAAATGCTCTTAACCACAGAGCCATGTCTCCAGCCAATAAGTATCTTAAATAGACATATTAGAAAATGAAAGGTGGTCAGATGTGGTGGCACATCTTTAACCCCAACCCTCAAGAAGCAGAGGCAGGTGGATCTCTGAGTTCGATGCTCACCTCGTCTACATAACAAGTTCCAGGACAGCCAGGGCTACATAGTGAAACCCTGTCTCACACAAACGAAAGGTGGAGTGTTTACGGTGCATGATGACACTTCTTAAGTGCACAGTGAAGTGGTCAACCCCTTATGTCATTTAAGCAACTTATCTAGCTGTGTGTGTGGCGTAGAGGTCATGACTTCTTCACAAGGAGTGATTTTATAATTCAGATTTTCTTCCATTTGTTCAGATTTGGTGATCGAGCCATACAGAGTGCACCAGGGTGGTCAACTTAGGAATTCAGTAACTGAACTCGGGTCTTGGGTCTCTCTTCTCTGCCTGCAGAAAGAATGGTTTCAGCACTTGGGAATTCCTATCTAAAAGCCCTTTTGACACTTTATAGTGTAAATCTGTTTCGTTTAACTACACTACTAATTAATTTCCATGGCAACACAGAAGCTCTTTAGAAGTAAAGTTACAGGTTTAAGCCGGAGAGCTATGAAGTGCCTAAGAGAAGCTGAACTGTCTGTCACATACAAGAAAGCCCTAGGCCAGGAGACCTGACACCGTGTGGCGTTGGCAGAGTGGGGCTCCCTCCAGCTGGAAGCGCCTCAAGGTTTCCCGCGGGCTCTTTTGAGTCAGCACTGTTTCCTCAAGAGCTTTCTATTTAAGTCAGTGAATCCGACCACAGCCCACTTTCTTGGGCTGCCCAAAGACCGACCAAGAGTGCTTACGTTGGAAGTATCCATTGCTTCAGCTCCAGATGAGAGACCTGACAGTTTCCAACCTCAAGATTGGGAGGATGGAGATGGTGGCTGTTAAGAGAGTTTTTCTTTTCTTTCCTTTTTTTCCTCTCTCCTTGCACTATTGGAGATTGAACTGAGGGCCTCACACATGCTAGGCAAGTGCCCTACCACTGAGCTATACTGCCAACCCCATGTTTAGACTTTATTGATTAATAAACTTTTTAGTTACTTCTTTAACAGTTGCATATGCACATGCATACACACACACACACACACACACACTATATATATATATATACACACACACACATACATACATACATACACACACCCCTAATGTACTTTGATTCTAATTATGTTAACCCCCATTATTCCTTCTTGTCTCTCTCCCACCTCCCACTAGACTTCCCCAGAAATCCCACTGTGGTGTTTTTAGGGAGGGTGTGCCCTATTGCATTTAATCAGGATTGCTGTCGTGAAAGTCTTTTATTTGAGCAGGGCCACTGACCCAGGGCTGCACCACTGAGCAGTCTGGCTGCCCACTCCACCCCAGCAACCATTAACTGTCACTCCTCAGCGAGGCGTGGCCTTCCCCTGTTCATGAGGGAATATTAGTGGGCCCCATCTTGTGCAGACAGCTCCCACTACTGTGAGTTCATGGGTGTAGCTGGCGCACTGTATCCAGAAGAACACATTTCACAGCAGTTCACCCCATCTGCCAGCTCTTCCATGTTCACTGACCCCTCATAACCCCTGACCCTTGGAGGAGGGTCACTCTTCATTTCAGGACAGGATCTCAAGAAGTTGCCCAGGCTGGCCTTAAACTTGTCATCCTCCTGCCTCAGACTCATGACTACCTGAGCTTACAAGCTTATGCTTCTATGCCTGGCTAAAATTAAAAATTTTTATTTTTATCAAAATTGTATTATGGGCTGGGCAGTGGTGGCACACGCCTTTAATCCCAGCACTCAGGAAGCAGAGGTAGGCGGATCTGGCCTGCCTGGTTTTCAGAGTTCGTTCCAGGACAACCAGGGCTACAAAGAGAAACCCTGTCTCAAAAAACAACAAAATAAAAAATTATGGTCCGAGGCCATGAAAATGTGTTTCTGCTGTGAGCTGCTGCCCCAGGGAAATGACACTGGAGTTCCTATATTAGGGACATGCCCCTCTATGTACAGTCAGGCCTGAGTGACTTCAGGACCTTGGGTCTAAGAGTTTGGGATCCTGGACTGATGTGTGGTGTCTGTATTGAGGTAAGTAGACACCTGTGGCAGGTGGGCATGCTTACTGCAGCCCTACTGACCCTGTGGACATAATTAAGGAAAATCTCTTAAGTCCTTCTGAAGGGTGTGGCATCCAATCCTCTCTAGAGTCACAGAGCTTTAAGAATCAATATAATTTCCAAGTGTTCCATGACAGCGACCTGGCCCTTCATTCTAGGCTTTTCCTCTGGTGGACAACAAACAACATACCTAGTTGTAAGTAATTGCTTTATAGTAATAATCTGCCCCTGTCTCTCTTTCTGGTTAGCGTGTAGAAGCTGTGGGGAGACCAGTATCTGGTTTAGATAAGAACAAGACACAAAGCATTTATCTTTCTTAACTCATTATTTTCTTTTGTGTAAAAAAAAAAAATTTTTTTTAATTAGGTGTATATGTCTGTGTGTGGATATGTGTATTTGAGTACAGGTGCCCTCGGAGGCCAGAGGCATTGGATCCCCTGGAGCTGGAGCTACAGGTGGTCGTGAGTTGCCTGGCATGGGTGCTGGAACTGAACCTGGATCCTCTGCAAACAGGAATGTGTGAGGCATCACCTCTCCAGCCCCTCAGTAATTTCTTAGCATCTACCATGTACCAGGCACTGCCCTAGGACCTTTAAATTCATCAGTTTCCAGGGAGAGTCATTGAGCTATCTGATCTGGAGGGAAGGAAGGAAAGAAAGAAGGAAAAAATAGGAGTTTTATTTCTCCAGACAGTCCTGGCAGACCCAGAATTCACTTTGTTGACCAGGCTGGTCTTGAACTCACAGAGATCTGCCTGCCTCTGCCTCTAGAGTGCTGGGGCTAAAGGTGTGCCCACCACACCTGGCCTGTTTTTATCTTTTTTTATATCAAGTCCCACTGTAACCCAGACTGGCCTTAAACTCAGGACAGTCCTCCCACTTTAGGGATTATGAACCTCTAAACTGGGATTATAGGTCTGAGCCACCACACCCGGCTTAAAGCGGCTTTCAGAACCCCTCTGGCTGTTTTGTTCACTCCCAATATTGTGTATGTGTTCCTAAACGGGACTCATCAGGATCATCAGGATTCCCCATGTGCCTTAATCAAACATAAGGGATTCATATTCCCCACACCCTGCCCTGGACTTTCCCCTGGCCAGACTCCTACCTACACTGTCTCAGTCTTGCAGGGGTACCTTGTTCAGATTCCTTGATCTGACTCCAGCCTGTCCAACCCTGCTAAGCCTAAATGCAGTCAAGTGTCAGCTACACCAAGACAGACTTAAACTTGAAGCCCTCCTGCTTCAGATCTAGGACACAGGAGCACACTGCATCCTGACCTCACCAGTCTCTGTAGTCTGCACCTCCAGCATTAAGAGCTGTCTAAGGTCTGGGTGTTGGAACACACACACACACACACACACACACACACACACACACACACACAGAGAGAGAGGTGGGGGGAGGGAGAGAGAGAGAGAGAGTCTCCTGATGCCCACTTGAGCAGTGCCGGGAACTCAAAAGTTGGGGTGAGGACCAAGGAACACAACTCTGGTTTCCATCTGCAGCAGGGCCACTCAGGGAGACAAAACATTAAAGAGAGAATGTTTAGGTCACGCTTTTAGAATTGGGTAAAGCATTTGTGGGAAAAGCCATGTGATGTGTGGAACCAGCGTTCAAACTCTCAGGCAAAGAATGAAAACTGAGAGGGACCAGACAGGTCTGGGCAGGTCTGCAGTTTCCCTGTGACAAACTGCAGTGGCAGCGTGGTAAGAAGTGTTGGGGGTGAGAAAAGGGCTGTCACCTGCACAGAGCCCTGGAGTCAGACAGGCAGGATGAGTTGCTAGAAAAACACAGGACTGCCCTTAGATCCGGTTTGCTTGCACAGCATAATTCCCAAACAAATTTGCAGTTTCTACTGCATTCTAGAAGTACAGTCCTGGTGTGTGACTAATTCCAGCACTTGGGAGGGAGGCAAAGGCAGAAAGACCGAGTTCAAGACCAGCCAGATCTAATTAGCAAGTTTCAGGTCATCCTGAAACATGGTGGGACTCTGCCTCAAAATAAGAATGAGCAGTTGGTCAGAAGCTAACACAAAAGCCATGCTTTTGGCTCGCCATATCCAGTACTCTGAAGATGCCCACACGTGGCACTTTGTATAGATGCTTCACCTGATCTCAGAGCAGCCTAGCAAGGTATGTCTGGAGGTGGTTTTCATCTGATGCACAAGGAACATGGAAAATTTGGTCATGTGACTCACCTGCACAAAACTAGCAAGTAAAGAGACTGGCAGCAAGAACTCCCTTCCTTTATTCACATCCTGCCCACACTGCATACCCTGGAAACGGGCAGTAATCAGCCCCACTTCTTACACATCCCTCCCCATGGGGAGTACTTTGCTCCCTTCAACATCATTCAAGAGAAATGGTATGAGGCTAGCCCTGCTAGTTCACACTACCCTAAGTGAAGTAAGAGCAAAGTACATATTGTCACTTGGTATCTTCAGGGGTCTGTCCCCAATACCTGCTCCCTGATAAAGAAATCTGTGGATGCACAAATCCCTTATAGCAGGTGGCAGAGCATGTGCATAAAATCTATGTGCTTCCTCCCAAGATTTGGAATGTCTACATGATACTTAGAATCACCTAATTTAACATATATGCTGTGGGGACAGGTGCTATGCTGTATTGTCTAGGAAATCATGATCAAAAATGAGTCTGTATGTGTTCCAAAAAGACATTTTCTTTGTAGTGTTTTCTATCTGTGGTTGGTTAAATCCTGGGTGTGGTACTCACAGACACAGGAAGTCATGTTATTGTACTCTGTGGAGTTAAAATCATGTCCAGTAAGAACTTCCCTGGTTTGTAAGCTGTGCTGAATCTAGTCTGTGTTCTGATTTGTGGTTTGGTTTTGTTGTTGTTATTGTTATTGTTGAGATAGGGTCTCACTGTGTAGCCCAAGCTGGACTTGAACATCTCAATTTTCCTACATCAAGCCCCTCTGTGCTTTGAGTACAAGAGAGTGTCACCATACATGGATCTTTCTAATTTATTCCATCTCTGGCTTTGAAAAAATTGGGTGTTCTTGATTCATAGTGTCAAGCCAGCTTTTTTAGCTTTTTTTAAAAAAAAAATTTTTTTCAGTGTCTCACTATGTGCCGACTGGCCTGGGCCTGTGATTTATACATAAACCAGGTTAATCTTAAACTTCTAGAGATTCACCTGCTTCTCAAGTGCTGTGATTAAAAATGTGTATATCTGCCGGGCGGCGGTGGCACATGTCTGTAATCCCAGCACTTGGGAAGCAGAGGCAGGTGGATCTCTGTGAGTTTGAGGCCAGCCTGGGCTACAGAGTGAGTTTCAGGACAGGCTCCAAAGCTACAGAGACCCTGTTTGGGGGGGGTGGGGGGTGGGGGAATGTGTGTATCACCACTCCTGGTCTTCACCCATTCTTTTTGTCCAAGCTATTTACTTTCAAATTTTCCATTGTATTATCTAATTTTTAAGGATTTATTTTGCCTCTCCAAGAGAGCCAGTGACCTTAACTACTGAGCTGTCCCTCCAGCCCCCATTTTCATATCTAAATGGGAACTTCCTTGGAGGTGCCTTCTGGCTCCCCTGGGCAATTCTCAAGTATACATCAGGGTTCTTCAACTGCTTAAATTCAACTTGGCCAAGGTTTCTTTGGCGTGGATGATCCAACAGTGAGAGCTGAGCATGTGCCAAACCCCGTTCACATGCAGCGAAGTCGATGCCCCTCACTGCAGTCTCCCAAAATCAGAGTGGGCGGTTGGCCCAGGCAGCGTGGCCTCCCGCAACGTCCAGCACTTGGGACCCCCTGCCTGCTTGCTAGATTCAATCCCAGGTTCACAGCAACACACACTCCAGGGTGCCCCTTGCTTGACTCTGTGTCAGCACCCCACAGTCTGCAGTCAGCTGGTGGGTCATAGTCCACCGTTGCCCCAACCTTCCCATTGCACCTCCTTATCTGCCAAGATCTTCCTGTAACCATTAGCCCTGTCTAGGGAGCCAAGGAAAGGTTGAAATGGTGTCCGCAGCTCAAGCAGCTCCTCCCTGGAAAGTTCCCGACTCAGAAAGAACTTGTGGTGTGCCAGGCTGGAATCTGTTCCTGCTGCTTCTCACTAACGGCTCAGGGCACCATTCCCTCCACCTGACCTGTAGGCAGAGCTCCTATTTCCAAGACTAGATGTCATCAGGGCTTCTTAGAAATGCTGTGTTCTTGACAGAAGTGTTCATTCTCCAATCTGCAGGCAGCCGTCCATAGCCGGACTCCCCCGGGACAGTGTAAAACAAGCTGGCTGTCTATGGAAGTCTCATCTATGCAACGTGTGCACACACACGACACCTCAGTGAAGACTGGGTGTGTGTGTGCAGGAAGCAGTGACTAGACCACAAAAGGGTTTGCCCAGGCTGCCTCGCTGCCCTGCACTCCAGCACAGGCTCCTCTCTGGTTCTGTCTCCCTCTTGTCTTTCCTTCATCTTCACTTGGCCCTTGCCTTCCACCCTTTCTGTGGTTTACTTTCAGTCTGGAAAACGTTGCTTTTAGCATCACCTTCTAGAGTTGTTAGTCTCTGCCACAGCTTTTCTGGAATTAGCAGGGTTTTCAAGTTGCTTTGGCATGGATTTCCAGTGCTGCTGCGTGGCCTCTCCCCAGGGAAACATACACCAGGATACTTGACCAGGCCCAGTCTGCCCCGCCCCCCAAGCTCCCATCATCCAAGCTGGATGACCCTGAGCTGTGATACCAGCCCCTACTGTGCAGCTCAGAGTACAGGAGAAGCCCAGGACACAGGCTGCTCTTCCCATCATTGCTGTGTCCTTTCCCATGTGGCAAGAGAATACACAGGCAGGCACAGGCTTTGCTGTTTAAACGAGTTTTGCCCTCCCTGCTGCCTGCCACACAGAAGGTCCCAGATCCTTGGCAACAGCAGCTTCCACAATGGCTCCAGATCCAGGTTTCATAACGCAGCCATATCCCATGGACCTTGTGGTCCACCAGGCCTGGTGGGTGCCCAGCAGAGCCTTCTCTGATGTTAGATACACAGCCAGGGCAGCAGGTGCACCCAGGGACAGCCATAAGCCCAGCTGTGTGGCCCACCAAAGCAGGGCTCCTCCCTCCTCACCAACCACAGCCTCTTCAGAAGGAATTGGGAGTGCTTCCCCTCTGGAAAGGTTAGCATACTGGTTTGTTGTGTGTGTCTATGTACACTTGGGTCTCCCCTCACTTGGAAGAATCGAGCATGATTCAGCCCTGTCTGAGCCACACAGTGAGTCTGGCGCCAGCCTGCACTACAGGTTAAGATCAGGCAAATGGCCTGTCCTCCTGAAGAAGTGCCGCGCTAGCCAGATTTAGCCTCCCTACCCACATCTCTACTGGCTGCTGATTTTATCAAGTTCTGTTTAAACTTTGCAGCACCATCCATTCAGCCCTGGAATGTTAGCCATAAGGTCTGGACATCATTGTAGTCTTTTCCTTTTAAAGGTAGAACCTTACTATGTAATCCTGGCTGGCCTGGAACTCACTGTGTAAACCAGGCTGGTCTTGAACTCAAAGAGTTCTCCTGCCTCTGCCTTCTGAGTACTGTGGTTAAAGGCATGCACAAAACACTAGAAAGAGAGTTGATGGACTTTCACATAATCAGAAAAATTCTGTTAACATTGTGAGTCTGTGGAAGTGTTACCGGTTGTGACTACAAAATCATTGTTTTTACCAACAAAACTACCATAACAAATTTCCAAATATCCTGTTTTCAGATTGTCTTGTACTGTATATTTTCTCTGAACAGGAAACTTTTATTCGTATTCACTGTTAAATATATATTTTCCAGGTATGGTGGTTCAAATCTTTAATCCCAGCACTCAGGAGGCAGAGGTAGGCAGAGCTCTGTGAGTTCGAGGCCAGCCTGGTCTGCATGAAGTGTTCCACACCATCCAAGGCTCAGTGGTGAGCCCCTGTCTCAAAACAACAGCAGCAAAGTGTTTTCATGAAAGGGCAGATTTGTGGCTTTTCTGAAACATACCTTGGATGAGTTAACATGGAGCTAGACCCTAACACGTTTAAGGAAGAGCACTTCCTGGGAACCGGAAACTTCCTGCGGCCCCTCCCACTTCCCAGGCGTTCCTAAGATTCTCTATCCACAGTTTCTTTGCTGCTGTCCTTTTGAGTTACCTGTCCATTTCTTCCTAAGCTTACCTTAGTTAATCATAAACAACAACAAAATCCCTAAGTCCACATACCTAGGAGCACACAAGCTACAGCAAATACGGCATGCTGAAATCAAACTGAGATGTGAGAGTTCCCTGCCACCCCTGATTGAGGGTCACCTTTGCAGAGAGCCCTTTATCTCCTCTACCTCAGATGTGAGCCTTTGTCATTCAGGGTGCCAGCTTCAAGCTGGGTTGTGGCTAATTTGCTTGGTAGTTATTCAGGAAAAATCGAATAGCTTTTAACTATTTTTCTCAGTCTCCAAAGATACTGCTGGGGATGCTGCCCCCTCCCCAGGTGCTACCACCAACCAGGCATACCCACTGGGGAGATTCTTCTCCTTTCTCTTCTACTCTCCCAGCTATAGAGACAGCAAGAGCCCAGGATAGACCCGATTTTATTTGTTTGTTTTTAGGTGAGGGAGGGTTATGCTCTCCATCTACCTCTAACTAGCTTCCAGTGGTAGATTCAGGTTGTCAGGTTTTTTGTGTTTGGTTTTTGGGGTTTTTGTTGTTGTTGTTGTTGTTGTTGTTTTGTCAGAGCTGAGGACCGAACCCAGGGCCTTGCAAGCGCTCTACCACTGAGCTAAATCCCCAACCCCGGTTGTCAGGCTTTTAAGACAAAAGTGTCTTTGCCCACTTAGCCATCTCTCTGGCCCCATTTGTTGTTGCTGCTGTCAACAGGGTCCCTAAAATAGCTCAGGCTAGCCTGGAACTCACTATGGAGCTCAGGCTAGCTTTAGCACTCACCATGATCCTCCAGCTCAGTCTCCTCAGGGCTGGGTTTATAGGTATGGACTACGATGGGTGGACTGGCAGGTCACACATGTGACTGTCACCTTCCAGTGCTAACATCACTGCTGGTTCCTCATGGCCAGCTGGATGATGGCGAGGGCCAGCTCCCACCGTCTAGAAATAGCCATCAAGGATGTTTTGTGGCCATGCATGTCCTGGGGCCCCAATCTGCCTGTGGACTTTACCCCCCCTCTTCTCTTCCCGGGCCTGCCCCCGGCCCTCTCACACTTGCTGCTGCTGTCCCATCCACTCATCACCAGCCATGTCCCTCTGTCCCAGTTCAAGTACCTGCTTCACCCTGTAACTTTTCCGACTTCCCTGGAAAGTTTTCCTCTGCTCTGTATCCATAGCAGTTACTCACTCTCACCAGGGTTCCACCCCTGAATGAGGACAGGGTCGACATGGCTGCTCCACGGCCTGTCTCCTTTGCCCAGGCGTTCCTTCTGCCAAGCAGCTTGCCCCATGCTGGTTTTTGCTCTCCCTTCAGCCTGGGGTGGAAGTGGACATCTTTCTCCCATTCAGCGTTTCTCTTGGTTTCCCAGCTACCTGCCAATCATGGCGCTGATGACCTTAACTGTTCCTGGTATGCAGTGTCCCACTGTCAATGCCCTCTCTCCCCTGGACTCCTCGGCCACTCTCGTTCCTCCTTCGGGGGAGGAGGAAGCGTGGAGCTCTGTCTCTCATGGAATGATGACAGTGACCGAGTGGCCCTGGCCTTACTGTTGGTGCCTGTGAGCAGAGTCTGGAAGAGGACAGGGGGATGTCCGCTTGGATTCTGCTCCCGGCACCGCTCTCCTGCAGTGGGTAGGTAGGCATCAACAAAAGCCAAGAGTTTGGGGGTGGTCACCAGTGGCCAGGATCTAGCCTGGGGACATCTTCATTAACCACTACCTTCTAGCCCCCTCCGGCGGTAAATGGAGTGGCTGCCCCTATCTGCACCACTAATCTGTAGCCCTGGGATCCAGGTGAAGAGTCAGGGGTGAGATCTCTGTGGCTGCTAAGGCCTCATGGGGTGTTGGTGGGGGGCGGCAGCTGTCCTTTGTCTTTGTCTTACCAACTTGATACCAGTTGGAGTTGTCTGGGAAGAGGGAATTGCAACTAAAAACTCCTCCATCAGATTGGCCTGTAGGCAGGTCTGTAGGACATTGTCTTGATTCATGATTGATGTGGGAGGGTCCAGTCCACTGTAGGTGGTACCACCCCTAGGCAGGTGTCCTGGAGTGTATAAGAAAGCAGGCTGAGCAGGCAAGTCAGTAATCAGTGTTCATCCATGGCTTCTGCATCAGTTCCTGCCTCAAGGTTCCTGCCTGCGATGGACTGTGATTGAGACAACTAAGCCAAATAAACCCTTTCCTCTCCAAGTTGCTTTTGGCCATGTTGTTCTTCACAACATACAAACCCCAAGAGATGGGCATAGCCCTGTCCTGTGTGGCACAAGGAGCCTCAGATCTATAACCAAACTGGAAAGCAAGGTGTGTAAACACTGCTGCCCTCTTCTCCATGGCCATTTCTCCACCCGTGAGTAGCTACGGCTGCAATTTGCCTGATTCCTGTATGTGAGCTTAGCATCTATGGTATAGGGCTCTCTGAATGCCACTGTCATTGAGGTTTTGATAATTATGCACCTTCAAAAGATGCCCAATGTAATTCTGATCATTCTCCTCTAAAAAAGCCCCAGATTAAAAGCTTTCACCGGCTCTTTAGACCGCGGGCCTGCAATTACAGAGAAAGAACTGCATTATAGCTTTCCGTTGAAATTAATAACAACGTCCTCCCAGTTGACTCTGTGAATAGTTAATGGAACAAATAGGATACTCCAGTACAATGTGGGTTGGAAAGCCACCTGAGTGAAAGTCTGGGTTCCAAATGGGAAAATAATTCATGCAATGCAAACCCATACCACATGTCAGCGTGTGGTGCGTGGTCCTCTGGAGCAGAAATTGAGCTAGTTGGTGAAGGATTGACCATACTTTGGTGAATAAGCACCCTAATGCAGACAGCTATTTAATAATAAAGGAGACAAAAGATGTATCACTGAAAACTGCAAAGAGTACTGAAGGCGGACGAGAAGAGCCTGCCTGTGTTCACAGACGGGAAACTTAACACTATCATGAGGCCAGTGATGCCACAGTGATCTGTAGTGTCAACGCAACCCACACCAAAATCCCAGTGACTCTTTTTCTTGCAAAAATAGAAAGATTGGAGGGGGTGATTCCTAGGGAGATGGCTCAGGGGTTAAGAGCACCTGCTCTTTCAAAGACCCACATTGGGTTCCCAGCACCCACATGGCAGCAGCTCACAGTCTCTGTAACTCTAGTCCCAGGTTGTGTTCTTCCGGCTTCTGTGTGTCCTGTCATCCTAAACTACAAGTAAGACACCATCACCAAAAGGAGCGGAGAAAGAAAAAGTAAAAGGAAGTAAAGAAGGCGAGAGAGGGGAGGGTTACACCACACAGGAGACAGTGATGGCTGAAGGAACCTGTGACAAGTGGTGACGGACCCAGGCTGGCATTTGGTGCAGTGCAGACATGTCAACGCAGATGACACCCTGGCGTGTCTGAGCTGGGCATGAAATTATCTGAAGGCCCATCTTTCTGGGGTTAAAAAAAAAAAAAAAAGATTAATTTTGGGCTGGAGAGATGACTCAGTGGTTAAGAGCATTGGCCGTTCTTGCAGAGGACCTGGATTCAGTTCCCAGCACCAACATGGAGGCTCACAACCATCTGTAACTACAATTCCAGGGGGATCTGACGCCCTCTTCTGGCCTCTTTGGTTACTGCACACACATGGTACTCACACATACATACAGACAAACACTCATACACGTAAAATGGAAAAAAAAAAAAAGCTGGGTGTAGTGCTGCACATCTTTAATCCCAGCACTCAGGAGGCAGAGCCAGGCAGATCTCTATGAGTTCAAGGCCAACCTGGCCTACATATTAAGTTCCAGGAGGGGGAGACACAGTGAAACCCTGTCTCAAAAAAATTAATTTGTAAAGTGTGGAATGGACATTATTACATTCACAGATGTCAGAATGTGGTTGAGAACCAGCAGTCAACGGATTAGAGACCAGCTGATGGCCTGGGAAAGAGCCATGTTCTTGGCTTGCCCTGAGGGACTTTTTGTTTCAAGCTGGTACAAAGCTGAAAGTCCAGCTGGTGTACTTTATGAGACACTAGCTCTTTCCCAGGGTGGCAGGTGTGTATCCACATAGCACTGCTGAGTGCTCACCTGAGATGGCCATCATTCCTCCTTACCCCCTTCCCACATGCGCCCTGCCTCGGACTGGAGGCAGTAATGCTGTATCAGTGCTGCTTGGCACGCACGGGGAGTTGGGAGGCAAGTGGGAGGAAGAGGTCCAAGGGGACATACCCACCTCTGCACTCCAGGCCTCAGTTTCCCTGGCTGCAAATGGGACTTTTTTTTTTAAGATTTATTTATTTAATGTGTGTACAGTGTTCTGCCTGTATGTATGCCTGCAGGCCAGAAGAGGGCACCAGATGTCATTACAGAAGGTTGTGAGCCACCATATGGTTGCTGGGAATTGAACTCAGGACCTCTGGAAGAACACCCAGTGCTCTTAACTGCTGAGCCATCTCTGCAGCCCAAATGGGACCTTTTGAGAAGTCTCCATGAGCCAAGGACTGGAGAGAACATGGCGTGTCAGTTTTCTGTCCTGTGTATAAAGAGATACCACAAGCTGTAACAGAGAGAGCCAAACACCAGCCAACAGTTCTGCAAGCTGGGGAGTCCGTGGTCCAGGAACCAACAGGCCAAGCATTCTCAGCTCAAGGTGACTCACTGGATGCTGTGTCTCCCAAAGGGCTGGGACATTCAGTCCTCTTCAGGATGGAGGAACAATGGACAAAGAACAAAAGGGCTCGAACTCACCTTTCAATAATGCATCAATCCCACCCAGGAGGGCAGAGGTCTCATTGCCTCGTCATGTCTTAAATGTCCTACCTTGCAAACTGTTAAAACGGTGAGTAAATGCTGTGTGAATTCCGTAAGGGACAGACACCAAGCCATTGCAAGATGTAGCAAGAGTTCCTGTGGGTGTGTTGGTGGGTGGGGTCAGCTGCTTGGCTGTGGGTTAAGCACAACTCCAGGCATACCAGAGCTGCCAGGTCACCTCGGAGAGTTGGATGTGTCCACTCTGGCTGTCTCTCCAGAAATGTCGTCTTCCTCTTTGGCCTCTGGCTCTGAGTGAGCAGTCTGTGCCAGCCCCACTGGTAAAACAGTTCTTGTGACTGTGTGTCTTCTGTCTTCCCGTTGAAGCAGACACTGAGGAATGGGATGTGGCCACACCCTGTTAAACAATAAAGCCAGGTGTGGCTTTCTGCCCGCAGTGGATGGGTCACCACCACGTCATTCTACTTGTCTGTTGTGGACTCCTTGGATGGAACTTGCTTGCCAGTGGCATGTGCTGAACTGCCTCTGGTGAGGATCTGGGGGGCGGGGGTAGAAGTCCTTGGATGGTATCTGCTGCTTCGCCGTAGCATTCTTATGCCTGGTGGCCCATTCAAACTACTGGTGTTTCGTCGCTGAGCAGAACTAGTAAGTTGCTCTTGGTTATGGATTGGACTGAGCTCTAGCTTGTAAGAAGTGTTCATGAAATGCACCAGTATTTGCCTGCAAGTGTGTATGTGCACCACATGCATGCAGTACCCAAAGAGACTAGAAGGGGGCATCAGATTCCCCTGGAACAGGAGTTACACGTGGTTGTAAACCATCATCATGTGGGTGCTGGAACTCAAACCTGAGTCCTCTGGAAAAGCAGCCAATGCTCTTAACCCCTGAACCATCTCTCCACCCACCAAGGTTGACAGTTTCCCTACACAGCTTCCACTTTATTGCACTGATAACTTCTGCCAGCTAAGGACCTGCTTGCCGAATGCCAACTCTAGCTTATGTGGGTTTGTTTTTTTTTTTATTGCTGTTCTGTTTAATTCTGTTAAAAATATATAACATTAAATTGCCTCCTTGACCATTTATTTAAGAGGTGCAGTTCAGTTCAGCTGGCCACAGTCCCAAACTGTGCAAGCATCATTACTGTACTTCTGGAAGGTTCTCTATACTTTTAAAAAGTGCATCTTCATCTCCCCTTCCTCTGTGAGCAACACGCTGCTTCCTCTCCCTCTCTGAACTGGCTGGTCCCACATGTCCCATTGCTCCAGTTTGGATCTGGATGACTCTTAAATGCCCTGTAGCTTGCTTCCCAACATGGCGCTATTGGGAGACAATGGAACTTTTGTGAACACTTAGTAAGGGGTCTCCAGATCATCCTGAATATAGCTTCAAATAGGACTCTAAGACCCCAGCATTGTCTACTCTCTCTGATGGGAGGGGAGGCTTTGGTACCAGAACCTGGACTTCACAGCTGTGAGCCAGAGGAAACCTGGCTCTCTCTCTTTTTGAGATTTTATTTTTAAGTTTGCATATATGCATATGGGTGCACATGAGCACACATGACACAGCATGTGTGGAAGTCAGAGCACAGCATGCATCAGTTCTTCCTTTTCACCACGTGGGACCCAGGGATCAAATGCAGGTCGCTGGGCTTGAGGCAAGTACCTTTGTCCACTGAGGCATCTCACCAGCCCACAATAGAAAATTATTGGAGACAATCAGTGGGTGTCCAGATTCCACACTATAGCATATACACCTGAATGCCATCACTTCCTAAAATACAAGGGATATGAAGGAAACACAGCAAATGAAAAAGTTTTGTTCATAGGGCTCAAAGGAAGATGTTTAGAAATTAATGTGGTGCATTAATTTCAAGATCCACTAACAGAACATTATCAAGGGTTTATTTATTTATTTATTTATTATTTATTTATTATGTATACAGAAGAGGGCACCAGATCTCATTACAGATGGTTGTGAGCCACCATGTGGTTGCTGGGAATTGAACTCAGGACCTCTGGAAGAGCAGTCAGTGCTCTTAACCTCTGAGCTATCTCTCCAGCCCTATTGAGGGTTTTTGTATCTTTTTTTTTTTTTACTGATTATTTGGGAATCTCACATTATGCACCCCAGTCTGCTCCCTACCTGTAACCCTCCCCCAAAAAGAATGGAAAGATAAAAAAATTTAAAAGCCCATTTGTGTTGTCTATGCATTGGAGCAGGTCAAACTCCTAGTGACCAGCCCTCCCAAGGAAAGATATGTCTTTCTCCACCAGCCAGAAGCCATCCACTATGGATAGCCATGTGGCAGCTGGGGATGGGCAGGGCTAGCAATGACCAGTTACTAGCCAGGGGTGGAGTCAGCTCTCCCAAAGGGTAGGGTCAGCTCAGGATGGCCCACAGATATCAGCATGGCTTTAGTCGGCAGCCCAGACCACGTATATCTGCAAGGCCTTCAGTGGTAGTGCTGGCCACAGACATCAACACAGTCCCTGGCTGTATCAGGACCACCGATCCACTCATGGCCTTCAGTGACTGCATGGGTCTCAACATGGCCTACAGGGTCTACATATTCCACTAGCATCCAGAAGGCCCTCTGAGGCAGCAAAGCCCGAGGACATCACCAAGGCATCAGTCAGCAGCACAGACCACATATGTCCACAAGGATCTCAGGCTTCCTCAGGGCCTGGGGCAACAGCAGGGACCACAGACACCAACATGGTCTCCAGTGGCATCATGGACCAGGTCTACTACAGAAAGTGAAACTTTCCTCATCATGGGTTTTAATGGCCCAGAGCCAGGGCGATCCTTCAGCTGGGCATTGTGTACAGGAGCTAAGTCTGCATCTGCATCTACATGAGCTCCAGGCTGCTGCACACACAGCCTGCACTACACTTTGATTTTCTGTTTTTCCCAGAGAAGGCAGAGTGGCCTGGTTGGCCTCTGCTGCCTGTGCTGAGAAGGCCTGTGGCCTGAAAATTATAATGTTTTTATAAGAGAAATGAGGTATTTCAAAGTTAGGCCGGGGCTTCCTTTTGGTGAGTAGGAAGATTTGAAATGGTGAAGGTCACTATTGAGAGACATCAAAAAATCCAAATCTCTACGGGAAGTACATTTAAAATTTATTTTTTAAGTGCGATCAGATCATTGTGTTAAGAAGAGAAAAAACAGGACCAAAGGATTCAACTTTTCAAATAATTAGTGTTCGATGGGCTGGAAAGAGCTCGGCTCTTGCAGAGGACCCAGGTTTGATTCCCAGCACCCACATGTGGGCTCACAACCGTCTGTAACTTCACTTCCAGGGGATCTGATGCTCTGTCGTGGCCTCTGCAGATGCTGTATGCACATGCTGTACAGACACACATGCAGGCAAAACACCCCTACAAATAAAAATGTTTAAGTTGTATGATAGCAGCTTAAAATAGAAAACCTTAACCAGTGGAATAAAGCACAGCTCCCTAACATATGCCTAAATTGTATGATGGCTGTTGGTACCGGTAATGTGAGAAATGGGGGAAGAAATGACTTTCAGGGAGTGTCTTCCAGGAGACTGGATGACAGCACTGGCTGGGGGTTAATGAACATTGACTCCGCACATGCAGTGACCTAATCCTAACAACAGCTCTGCAAGGCAAGTTCTGTTGTCATCCAGTTTTGTATCTGAGAAAAAGGGAGGCACCAAAAGCTTGTTCAAACTTGCCAAAAGCCACTGGGCCAGGTAGCATCCCCAAGCCACACCCCACCTTCATGCTATGGATACACTTACTCTCTAGGAAGGAATTCCTGGGCTGGAGAGATGGCTAAGAGCACGTATTGCTCACGCAAAGGATCTGGGTTTGGTTCCCAGCATCCACGTGGTGGGTGGCTCACAGCCATCTGTAACTCCAGCTCCTGGGATCCAGCACCCACTCTTGGTCTCTACAGGCACTGTACATACATGGTGCACATACATCCATGCAGGCAAAACATCATACACATCAAATAATCTTTTTTTTTTTAATTAAAAAAAGAGAATTTGACCCAATTGTTTAAATGCAAATGTTTTTGGTTTTGTTTGGTTTTTCAAGACAGGGTTTCTCTGTGTAGTTTTGGTGCCTGTCCTGGATCTCGCTCTGTAGACTAGGCTGGCCTTGAACTCGCAGAGATCCTCCTGGCTCTGCCTCCCCAATGCTGGGATTAAAGGCATGCACCGCCACTGCCACCCAGCAAATGCAAATGTTCTTAAAGATCTAGCAAAAAAATCAAGAAAATGGTGTTAAAATGTCTATTTCTAAAAAGTTGGAAATTATCAGTGACATGATTTTCCTGCTTCTGCCTCCTGGGACTATGGGTGTGTATAGCCACATCCAGCCTGATAAGTGGTATGTGAAAAGCCATTAAAAAATTAAACATTTGGGGTTGGGGATTTAGCTCAGTGGTAGAGTGCTTGCCTAGCAAGGGCAAAGCCTTGGGTTTAATCCTCAGCTCAAGAAAAAAAAATTAAAAATTTTGCTACAAAGAATAAATTGATATGAAGTAAGAGATAATAAAAGCATTGAACTCCTCAGCTGCCACTGTAATAGATGGTCAGACCCTATTGCTAAAGACGCACACACTACAGCTGCAGGACTTAGAGAAATCAAGTTGGAACTGATCTGGAAGTTTTCTTCCTTCTGACTAGTTCCCACAGTGCTGGAAGGGGCTGTGTAGACTGCTGGGCGGGGGGAAGAGACACCAGTGGGTTTACCCAGTGGTGAGCTTTGCATGCTGCAGTACTGACTTACCAGGCAAAACCTGCCTACTTCTTGGGGGCAATAGTGGTATGACTGCTAATGGGGTAACCAATTGCTTTCTGTTTGAAGTGGAGGCCTGACCCCAGGAAGGAGTCCGTGCCTGCTAAACCTGGTCAAAAAAAGCCCATGGTTGGGAAGGTAAAAGGTCCTAGGGGGGAAACCTACCACTGCTTTTTCTTGTTTGTTTTGTTTTTCCAGACAGGGTTTCTCTATGTAGCTTTGTGCCTTTCCTGGATCTTGCTCTGTAGCCCAGGCTGGCCTCGAACTCACAGAGATCCGCCTGCCTCTGCCTCCCCAGTGCTGAGATTAAAGGCATACACCACCACCGCCCAGTTCCCACTGCTTTTTTTTTTTTTTTTGGTAGTTTTTTTGGGGGGGGCATTGTTTTGTTTTGTCTGCTAAATGAGCAAGTTGTCAAACTGCCTTCTAAATATTTATGTTTATACTCACAGATTAGTGCTGTTCTTGGCCTTGGTCGGAGAAGTGGTTAATGCAGAGACTTATAATGGATCAAAGTGCTAAGAATAAGTGACAATTTAGCATGGAACCCTAAATGATGCATGTATATAACCCCCTCGAGGCTCGAGGAACACTGAGGAGTAATAGGCAGAGAGACTGCAAGAGTTGGAAGACAGGAAAGAGTGAAGGCCACTAGCTGTGACAGGGCTGAGGCACTCTTGAGCTCACTGCACCTAAGGGGACTTCCACAAGACCTGCAGCAGATCGGGCCAACCAACACTGCAGCATGGGTGGAGGGGAGCCCTCAACAGCCAGGGAGTCATCCACCTGGTGGATGCTGAGGCAGGGGCATCGTTTTTTCTGCAGGAGGGTGGCTGATGTACATTTCTCATACTCCAGTGAATGACTCGTGCGCATGTTGGCAGCGCTAACCGTACTCAATGGGTTATTAAAAAAGAGGTCATGAAAGCTGGAGGTGGGGCTTGAGGGTTCTGGGGGAAGTAGCAGGCAAGACTTGGGGTTGATATGATGATCGAGATATACTGTATACATGTATGAAAATTATCAAAAATAAATTTAAAATATTATTTAAAAAATAAAAGGCTAGTCCAAGCACCACAGTGATAGACATCCAAGGACCATGGTACCAAGCACTAAGAACAAGGTGTAACATGGTGGGTAGTGTAACATGGTGGGTAGCTAAGCTATAGCTGCTGTCTGGCCCAGGAACCCTACCCAGGCATATACAATGTGCACATATACTTCTCAACAGATGTATGTATGTCATCCTTGTTTACACTAGCCAAAAGAACTAGCAATTAGCTAGGTGTCCACGGGATGGGCGATGGTGTCTGATGAGACTCGACAGGTCTTCTGAGGCTTGCTGGGATACTCTGGGCCTCCCAACACTGACAGCTTGGACATCACTGTGTAGGCTGTGATTGCAGTGGGCGAAGCTGTTCATGAAGCCAGAGTACCTGGGGTGGGGGCATATTCTAAGGGCAGGGAAAGAGGAAAAATAGGTAAAAGTAAGGTGGACAGGGATGCCGTGGGGACACTGAGGGAAAGGAGGGGGAGGAAGGGCGGTTTAGAATCCAGCGGAGACAGGTTGGGGGCAGGGTAACCGGTCATGTCAACAAAGTGCATTCCTGCCCTAGGGGGTGTGTGCAGAACATCTGGCCACTCACAGAAAAACAAGTTCTCTTAAGAGATAGCAAAGTCAAGGCGGGGTATCAGGATGGTTGAAAGATCATTTTTAAGCCATTAGAATTGAGCATATTATTAATTCTGGGGACTGAACTATTCCGGCTTGGTTGGTGGCAAGTGTCTTTAAAACACTGAATCATATCACAGTCCAACTAAGCATATCTATTTTTTTTCAAGATTTATTTATTTCTGCTTTATGTGTATGAGTGTTTTGCTGGCATGTATGTATGTATATATGTAGGTAGGTAGGTAGGTAGGTAGGTAGGTAGGTAGGTAGGTAGGTTGGTTGGTTGGATGGATGGATGGATTGATGGATGATGGGTGTGCACTACATGCTTGTAGTACCCATAGAGGCCAGAAGAGGGCGTTGGAGCTGATGCCGTTGCGAGCCTCATTGTGGGTCCTCTGCAGGAGCAACCAGTGCTCTTCACCACTGATCCCTCTCTCTAGCCTTCCCACCACCCCCAACCCCAAGCTTATCTTGAAGCTAACACAAAGGCATAAGAAAAATCCATGGTATTCTAGTCAAGGCCTGGTCTCAGGAACTGTGGAGCCATTTACCAGACACTCCGCAAAACTGTTACAGAGAGATTTTTTTTTTTTAGTCAGATTGAGTTGAGGGATGCTAAAGAACGGACAGAGCATTGGTTGTGGGCTTGTCTGTGAAGACGTTTTTAGAGAGGACTGGCATGTGGGCACTGAGGATGTGACGCTTGAATGGGGGCCCAGCATTGTTTCATAAATGGCACTGCGGGCCCCCAGGACACGCCGTTCACAGCGTAGCGTCTCCTAAGACATGTCTGAGTGCCCCAAGCCTGAGGACCAAACTGCAGTCAGATGTCACTCCTACCCCAGGAGGTGCTGGATTGATGCGCGCAGGACTTGGGTGGGCTCAAGTCCCTCTGGATCATGACCCACCTTGCTTCCTAAGGCACCTCCTGGAGATTCCCCCCTTAGCGCCGACTGGCACTAACTTCGAGCCCTAGCCGCTGAAGTGGAGGTTTCTAATGGAAACCCTGAGCCCTTTACTTAGAGCCTCTCTGGTGGGCACTGCTCTAATTATTCCACGGCCTGATTCCATTTATCTTTCGTGGTCCATTATGTGCCCCCGACAGGCTGTGTCTTCCTCAGCAGGTACACAGTCTACTCTAATGCACTCTGGGTGACAGTCACCACATGGACACAGGGACTTGGCTGGCACCTAATTCTCCTCAACTATAATTTTATAAATGAACAAGGCAGACACATTTTCTGCTTTAAGATAAATATTTTATGAATTGCCCCTCTGATACATTACATTATCAGTACATTATCCTTCATTCCTCTCAAGCCGAGAAGAGCAACATACACACTCAGGAGTACATTTGGGTGATATTATTGAATACTCTGCTTTTAAAATCTGTTTGTATCTGTGGGGAAAAAAATAATTTTGTCTCATGAAAAAGAAAAGTTCTTTAAATGCTGTTTGGCCATTTCACTGTGAAAGTTGTTAACAGAGACTTTTTGTCTGGCCAGAGTGGAGGGTCCTACTTTTTGAAAAAGACAGTGGATGACTGGATACCTCTTTCTGGAGTCAAAGATCCACACAACAGAGCCCACGGGAAAGTCTGGCAAAGTCGGGAAGGAGACTTTCTCACTGTCAGAACTGGGCATTATTTTCCTAAAAGACTCTCTCTTCCCTCACATGGTCTTGATTTCTTAGCCCAGGTGGTCCTAAGCTTGAAACCCTGCTGCCTCAGTGTCCCTAGTGCTGAAATTCTAGGCACATACCACACTCAGTTCCACCTTTCTTTCTGAGTTCATATTTTTAAAGGATGTGGACTGAACTATGCAAGCCTTATTTTCAAAAACTAAATATGCTGTGTCTCAACCCCCCCCTCACCCTATGGGTATTTTAACTTGTGGTAGTGGGAGTGGGTGGTGGTGGCAGTGGTGGTGGTGGCAGTGGGTGGTGGTGGCAGTGGGTGGTGATGGCAGTGGGTGGTGGTGGCAGTGGGGTGGTGGCAGTGGGTGGTGGCAGTGGGTGGTGGTGGCAGTGGGTGGTGGTGGCAGTGGCAGTGGGTGGTGGTGGCAGTGGGTGGTGGTGGCAGTGGGTGGTGGTGGTGGCAGTGAGTGGTGATGGCAGTGGGTGGTGGTGGCAGTGGGTGGTGGTGGTGGCAGTGGGTGGTGATGGCAGTGGGTGGTGGTGGCAGTGGGTGGTGGCAGCGCTGGGACAGATAGAGACACCAAGTGCGTTTGAGCACTGAACTTCCCATGTCTCCCTGCTCTAATGGCCAAGAAAAAGTTGCTGTGAAATGCAGTGGCTGTTCCACGCGTACCGTAGACTGTGCTTTCCCATGGCTGTAGTCATGTGTATTATCCGAACAAACACCTCTTCCCATGCCTTTTACTGTTTGGTAGCTTCACTCTCTGGAGCAGATGTACCCACTAGAACATGGTGAAAGGCCCAAGCGGCCAGTTTTGTGGCTCAACAGGATCTATGATGAAATAAGATTTGGAGCCAAAAATGAATATACTAGATTCCAAGGGCTTTTGTTTTGTTTTGTTTTAAATGAGAACTGAGCCTTGCTGGTCTGAGATGCTATGCCAACATGTCCACTTACAGAAATGAAATTAACCATAATACCGTTAGTGACCAATTAGAGCCAAATCTGTAGAGAACATTAAATAACCTGACAAAATGCTGTGGACGCGGGGACAGGAGTCTGTGGGGAGCAAAGAAGCGTCTGTCAGCCCAGGCCTGCATCTTCCTAGGCTCTCCAGAGTATTTTACCTTTGCCGCAAATGAAAACATTTAAATTTCTTTAAAATTACATTTGACTTAATTACACCAGGCCCTGATACCTGGAGGCCCCCATGCCACCCGCTTTCCCGGTGGATGGACGCGGCAGGCTCCTCATCCCAGAAAGACTTGTTTTTCCCCAGGATGCTCGCTATGTGCAGAATGTTAATAGCTGGCTGAGCATGAATAGCTCTGTGGCTCCACTTGAAATATAGAAAAATGGCCCAGACATTAAAAGAGATAAAAGCGGAAAGGGCAGTAATGAATTTAGAGGAAAATGAACATTAATGGCACAAACATTACTCGTGTTCCCACACAGCAGATTATTGGAAATCTGTCAAGCACACCAAATTATCTACTCGTCGGCTGCTGCGGGCTCTACAGCCATCCAAAACCAGCAAAAGCAAGACAATTTAAGCTAATTTTACTATTTATAACAATAGAACAGGCCATTAAGATAAATTAATGTCATTATCAAGTTTCTATGAAAATGACAAATACCACTATCTGGAGCAACTTAGGGGCTGTTGACTATAATGAAACCCACCGCACAGGTACTAAAGACGGACACTCCAAGTAATTATATTCTAGTAGCCTGTTTGTTTCCTGACCATTCATTTGCTTTCCCCACAATTAGTTCTGTACACAATATGGTAGTAACTAAACAGTCAACACCACGCGGCATTAGAACTAATTGGGCCATTAGGATGCAGTTTCCAGCCTCTTCCTTCCTAAAGGGAGCTGGGAGTAAACAGAGCAGAGGGACAATGGCATGGATCATCCTCATTTAAAGAAGATACAAACAGGATCATCAATCGGACAGGTGAGGGGCCCTGCATAGATTTCCCCGAATCCGCTGATGCTCACAAACTCCATGGTGAGGTCCCTTGCTCTGCCCTCCTCCCGGGAAGCTGTCACCTCGGGATGACCCAGCAGCAGCACTGTGGGCTGGAACAGAGCCACCCAGAGGTGCCAAGAATTCCTGTTGAGAGCTGGACCTGGCAGTCCTACCAGTCAGGATGATGCTGAGTCACTTGAAGTTTTGCTATGGAAGAGCCCAGGCTTGCAGCAGGGCTGGGTCACCACAGTCTCTGATCACTCACTGCCTTAGGGCCAAATTACTGTGAGAGCACTCAGGGACTGTTCCCAGCACAGGTCGGCTTTCCCTGAACCAGAGATCAGTGGGAAGGAATTGTCCCTGGCCTCCCGGTGAGAGGCTGGCTGAGCAAAGATGGTCACAGAATCACAGTACTTAGGCACGACCGTGAGTTGCCAATGTGTGTCACCCGGGGACTGCAGGTACCGTACTGATATACAGGGTGGGGCTCAAGAGGCCACTGGAGGTGGGGGGTTTGCAGCTGCCAGCCCAGGGTATTCGAGCCCATCTCATCCCCCCTTGCTCACAGTCAGCTGAACCAACAGTGCTGGTGTTGTGTCCTGCTTCAAAAAGCCTGTGGTTCTCAGGAGATAGGAAGCCTGGCATACAGATAAGAACCCCCAAAGATCTCTGTACCAAGGAGTCAGCACAAAGGAACTACCACTAAGAGGAAGAAAACAAAGCAAACAAATGGGAGCCAGTACACCAGGGCACAGCCTGCCTAGGAGACATCTTGGGAGCCACATCACGTGAGACCTTGGAGTGGCGGCCACTTTATCACTGCCAGGGCTTGAAAAATACATCAGCAGAGGGGTCCTTAGAGATCAGCTCTGTCTGCAGATGGCTGAGGAGCCCAAAACCAAGGGCCAGATAGTAGGACTCCTTCATCTGACTCCTCCACACTCTGTGTGTGTGTGTGTATGTGTGTGTGTGTGTGTGTGTGTGTGTGTGTGCCCAGCTAAAAAACACCTGCTAACTCCCATCATGGATAGACCCATTCACAACTGGAACTGCAAAACCATGTTTCTTCTAAGAAAAGCATGCCCTCGCCGCCATTGTGAGCCAGAAGTGGGTAGACGGTGGTCAGTGTTCCCTTAAGTTTACATCACAGTATTCAGTTCTTTCCCAGCCCATCAACTCCCATTCCCTGCCTTAAAGGGGCCGCCACCGGTCCACTAGCCCCAGCGTGACTGTAGCCATACCTACTCTTTGCGGGCAAGAGGATGTTTACTTTCCTTCCTTGTTCTGGGCACCGGGGCAAGGTTACTACTTTCACAGGTCAGGGAGATGGACTTTCTTCTTCCGTCTCATCTTCTATTAGCACATACTTATGTAAATCAATGAGTTGCATTACGACAATTTTACATATAAATATCATGTTCTTTAATAATACTCCAGTTCCCAATGCTCTTGCCATTGATCCCCCAGCTGACCTCTTTATTCTTCCCAAGTCATCCCAATTCTACTTTCATGCCTGTCCTACTTGGCTTTCTGTGACCCTGGCCAAAAACAACTTGGGGAGTAAAGGATAGATTTGACTTACAAGTCACAGTCCATCATTGAGGAAAGTCAGGGACTGAAACAGAAACCACGGAGGAATGCTGCTTATTGGCTTTCTCAGCCTGCTTTCTTACATAGCTCAGGCACACTAGCCTAGGGATGGCACTGCCCACAGTGGACCGGACCCTCCCAAATTAATTAGCAATTAAAAAACTGCCAGCTGGGCATGGTGGCACATGCCTTCAACCCCAGCACTCAGGAGCCAGAGGCAGGTGGATCTCTGTGAGTTTGAGGCCAGCCTGGTCTATAGAGTGAGATCCAGGACACCAGGACTGTTGCACTAAGAACCCCTGTCTCAAAAAAACAAGCAAGCAAGCAAACAAACAAACAAACGAAAGAGAGAGAGAGAGAGAGGAAGGAAGGAAGGAAGGAAGGAAGGAAGGAAGGAAGGAAGGAAGGAAGGAAGGAAGGAAATGCCCCCACCATTGTGCCCACAGGGCAGTCTGACTGAGGAAGTCTTCCAACTGGACTTCCTCAGATAACTCTGGGCTGTGACCAGTCCAGTTGACAGCTGAAGCTATCAAGGGGAGTGTCTTTATTGTATTTGATCTACATTTAACATATAAGAGAAAACATATCTTTCTGTTTAGTCTAATTTGCTTAACACACTGATCCTCAGTTTTGTCCATTTTCCTGCAAATGACATTGTCTCAGTCTTTGTGACCAGATAAAACTCCACTGTGTATGTATGTCACATTGTCTTTTTTTTTTTTTTTTTCCCAGAGCTGAGGACCGAACCCAGGACCTTGCACTTGCTAGGCAAGCGCTCTACCACTGAGCTAAATCCCCAACCCGTCATGTTGTCTTTATACGGTGTCTATGTATCTCTCGATGGATCCTGGGCTGGTTCCATACCTTGGCTGATGTGAATAAACATGGATGAAGTCTCTGATATGCAGACTTGGATTTCTTCAGGTATGTACCCAAGAGCAGCATATCTGGGTTACATGATGGTTCTATTTTTAGTTTTCTGGGGGAGCCCCATACTGGTTTAGCACTGACTTGAAGAGTAAATGGCACATAGCCAGGGGCCACAGAGTAGACAAGGGAAGCAAGGGGGAGGGGCTCCTGAGAACGAGCTATTTGCAAAGGGGTCCTGCTGCACTCTGAGGTCTCAGCCGCTGTGCTCAGAGCTAAGGTCCCTAAGGGAGACACACTGCTTCTGCTTCCTCCATACACTGGGATGCTTGGGCACTCAGGGACTTGGAATGCAGGGTCTATCCCACATTTAAGTATCCTGGCCACATGCCCATTCAGACAGTGTCATCCAATTAGTAAATTTACTTATTACTAGTGGTCTTCAAAGACATTGTTTCTGAGCAAATTAGGCAATGCAGTAATTATATTCACCAGCTGAATGATGATGTTCATCATCACCAGACTCAAAGTTCAAAGCACTCCAAATGATGTGTTCTCAGCTTCCCCAAGGGGTGGCCACTTTATTGCATCAGTGTCCCTATGAAGAAGCCACGTGACCCAAAGGAACAGTCCAGGGAACAGTCTGGGAGATGCAGCTTGCCACATTGTGCATCCTGCAGCGTCGGAGGCTTCACCGGGTCTCCCAGCTGTCCGGCAAGCCTGTGGTCCTAGCCTTGTACCGTGCTGAGACTCTCTGCCCCTTTTCATGAGACCAGATGGCAGACGTATTTTGGTATTTTGTGTTTCACGCTAAACCAGTCAGTAACCATGCCGTGCCAGGCACGGCTAATGGATACAGAGATGTGTCAGCATTCAGGGACCTGACAGGGTCTGTGCTGTGCTCCAGGGAGGCACTTCCTTCCTGAGGCACCTCCACCAGCGAATTCAAGTTTGCAGAATCCTGGCTCCATCACCTCCTGCCCTTCACCTTGGCCATGTTTTAGAAATCCCCAAGCCTCAGCTTCCCCATCCATGAAATGGGAGTGAGTGTTAGCCCCATCTGGTCATTACGAATGTTAAGATACTTCCACTCCTAGAGCCTCTTTGACCCTCTCTGGTTGATTTCAAGGCTTCTGGTGCTGCGCGTGCCGATTACTGACTGTGACAACCTCGTTCTGCAAAAATCACACAGGCTTTTACAGATCTTTACAGGAAGGAAATAGGCTAATGTACTGTTTCCCCGCATGTGCTGGTGCCCAATCTCTCTCTAATGGGCTCAAATTGCAGTTTTAAAACCTAAACCATGAACTTAAACCCTCCCACAGACATGCACACGGGCTGTGTCCTCACTTCTTATGTTTCCAGAGAAAATGAAAGCTGAGGAAAACATCTGGCCTTCTCCTGTCTCCGAATAGCAGGGTCATGGCGACCTCCACTGAGCTTCTCCTAAAGGTGAGTGACCGGGGCACTTTAGGAGACACTTCTGATGTCAGAATGGGCTATAGCTTCAAGCACGGACTGATCTCTCTGTGACCCTATTCCCCTTCAATCTTGAGAAGGGCAAGACAGACATAGAGTCTTTCCAAGGGTCAGAAGCAAAGGGTCAAGGTCACGGGTCAGGAGTCACAACTCTGATAGTTGCAAGCCACTGACCTACATTACCTCCATACCTACGGGGACCTCACCTCTGAATGTTGCTACCCCATTTCTACCTGGCCCTCTGTGGGGCTTAGATTCTTGCGAATCAACTTTATCTTTAATAAATACCTTCTAGCCAAGAACTGGTAAGCCAGCAATTAACACCTCCCATGGCCCAGCACTGTGTGGCGATCTTTCCCCTGGAGACCCGTGGAGTCCTATAAGATAGACACTGTTCGTGCTGGAACTGAAGGTCTAGACTTGTTTATTTGCCATGCCCACATCATTGCTGATTGACAGGACAAGACAGTAGCTAAGTCACTTCAACTTCAGCTGGATCCTGATCCTTCAGCTACACTGACCTGCCCTGTGAGCACCCACGACCCACCTGACAAAGCACTAGTGTGCTGGTGGACAAGACAAGAGTGATATTGTGACTAGATGATTAAGACATTCACCGTGGACATGGAGACTTTCCTCTTTTTTTTTTTTTTTTGTTGCAGTAATGGAAAGCTGCTCCTGACGCTAGACCGTAGCCTCCATGAAGACAGGAAGAACTCCACAGGGACACGAAAAACATCGACTCTCCTCATTATTTTCTCCACAGCATGAGTTCCTGGCACAAAAGAGTGATCAGTTAAATGTGTGCACAGTAAATGAATGGATCGTTGGTCTGGAGCACTGACTGCTCTTCCAGAGGCCCTGAGTTCAATTCCCAGCAACCACATGGTGGCTCACAACCACCTATAGTGGGGTCTGGTGCCCTCTTCTGGTGTGCAGATGAACATCAGATAGAGCACACTTACATAAATATATAAAATACAAATAAATAACTATTTAAAAAGTGATGAGTTGCTGACAAGGTAAAAGGCCCTGGTGGGCTTCACCTAGACCTATCGACAGGGTTTGGGAACCTTCCCCTGGTATTCTTTTTAGTATTTATTTTATATGTAAGAATGTTTTGCCTGCGTGTGTATATGTACACCATGTGTGTGCCTAAGTCAGAAGAGGAGTCAGATCCCCTGGAACTGGAGTTACAGACGGTTGTGAGCTGCCATGTAGTTGCTGGGAATTGAACCTGGGTCCTCTGCGAGAGCGACCGACTCAGCTCCTTTAACCCTCCATCCAGCCCCTTGCCTGGGAATTTTGAGTGTTGCCTTGAGGATGGGTCCACAAATGATCTCCTGGTGCTCCTGCGGCCAGCAGAACTTTCTAGAATAGATCTTGCCACACTTGAGACCAGTTGTCTGTGGGGCTTACTGTCCCCTAAAAGTGTTCAAGGAAACACACTTGGCTCCTGTCAGAGCCTCTAAACAGGCTCCAGCTGGAAACAGAGTGAACAGCTGTGGCCCTGGCCCTTCAAAGGCTACTTCTAAATTAATAATAATTCTCTAAATCTACACTTTTGAGGTTGTCCGGCTCCTGTTTCTTTGTGACAGAAACAGTCGGGTTTCTGTTACTGTAGCAAAGACCTGAGTATTTTAAGGAGGGAATTTGAATTTTCACCCAGAAGGGAAAAACCATTTACCTCATAGCCAGGAAATAAAGAGAAGAGAGAAGGGCTAGAGAGGTGGCTCAGTGATTAAGGGCACTTGTTGCTCTTGCAGAGGACCCAGGTTTGGTTCCCAGCATCCACAAGGTGTCTCACAATCATCTGTACTTCGGTTCCAAGGGATCCAGCGCCCTCTTCTGGCCTCCTCAAGCACTGCACACAAAAGAGTGGTTATATTCACTTCATGGGCCTACAGACAACTACCTAACTTACCCAGACCTCAATCTACTCTTAAAAGTTCCATCCCCAGGCCCTGAATCACAGGGTTGGGTCCTAGCCTTTAATGCATGAAGCTTTAAGGGAGCCTTTCTCAACCTCAATGACACCCAACCAATTTCATGGAATAGGTGAAGCACGTATTTCCCTTAGTTCATTTACAGTAAATAATGTATGGCTTGGGGCTGGAGAGATGGCTCCGAGGGTAAGAGCACTGACTGCTCTTCCAGAGGTCCTGAGTTCAATTCCCAGCAACCACATGGTGGCTCCCAACCATCTGTAATGAGATCTGGTGCCCTCTTCTGTGTACATAACAAATAAATAAATCTTTAAAAAAAAAACTCGAGTGGAATGTGGGAGATGTGGGTTGTGGCAAGTGGTCCTTGCTCTTTGGGGTGTGGTTTTTACTCTGTATTGTTACAGATCAAGGCTGGACCATGTGTTCTCTGTCTTCTGTGGGCATGCATTTACCCTTCCACTTTTCAGAGACATGAAGACCATACTAACACCAGGCTGTCGGGCTTCCCCATCTCCAGCATTGTGAGCAAAGCTCTTTCCTTTATAAGTCATTCAATCTCATTTTCCTTGATAAGTCATGCAATGGCATTTTGCCATAGCAACAGAAAACCGGCCGAGTCAGCAGAATTCACCCAGGCCGGAGGCAGTGATGCCCGGGAATCACAAGTGAGTGTACCAGGGGAACACCAAGACCAAAGCCAGCAGACGAGCACTATGCTTCACACTGAAGCCAGTGCTTCCCCACGCAGGTTAGGAGCTGGGTCTGGGCAGCAGTCTGCGGTACCCACCTGACTTTGAACAAGTTCCCTAACCTCTCTAGGCCTGGCTTTTCTCATTGGAACCAAGAACACCTAATAATCCCAAATTTCATTCCAAATCTTAAAATGACTACACTGGATTTTTGTGTTGGGTCCCATTTCTCATATGCAACATCTGACTAGCATTGATTCTAATCATTATAGGTAAGATGGCAGAGGGGGTCCCCCCCCGCCCCAGAGAGGCTGCCCACAGAAGAGGGGTGTGGGTCTGTTTGTAATCACTCAGTTCCTCCGAACACCAGCACAAATTTACAATGAGCGTGCTGGTGAGCAGCCCATGTGGCAGCCACCCAGCAAAGCAGGAGTTGGTGCATATGGGCCATCTTGTCCTCATCTCTTTCTTGGAGCTGCCCCCCCCCCCCACGGTGGAAGGATGTCAAGTCATAGGCCAAGCCATTTTTGTTTACTTGGGATTTTCCTGTTGTTTGGGGTCCAGCTTATTTGATAAATTGGGATTTTTATTGTCAAGCTAATGATTGCAACAGATTGTGCCTTACTGTAATTTTTTAAAGGCTATGATCCAGAGCAGTTGAATTCTGTTACAATTACGACTTGCCATGGGAGTCTGCGACACTTCATGCATCTCAAGGGGGAATGTGGGAAGACCTGGGAACTTGCGCTCACACTGCCCACCTGCTGGCTTACCCTCTGCTCGCCTGCCTATGGACTAGAAATGAAAACCTGACACAGGAGAGACTTCCTTTGTCCCTTAGCTCCTGGTCATCACCAGTGCATTTAATAGCTGTCACCATGGTTCAGCTAATTGTATCCCACAGTAAGAATGACTGGTTCCCGTTCAGATGGTGCCCACAGTAAGGATGACTGTGGGTGTCACACGTTCCCGTTCAGATGGTGCCCTTGAGCTTGTGGGACCATGTGGCGGCCATTTCTGCTTGTCCCAGAGAGATGGAATATGCAGGCGTTGGGGTTTGGCTGGGTGAAACACTGAGAAAGGAAGCCTATGATAAAGGAGATGTCTCCCAGTCCTGAAGGAGGGTTCCTCTCATGTCAGGACGCTGGGAAGGACAGAATGCTCAGGCCGCTGTGGAAGTGGAGAGGTTAGAGGTCTCCGGCTGTGGAGAACAGCACAGTGCAGGGAAAACGGGCATTATTTCTTTTCTAATCAGTATCATGAGGTGTTTTTCAAATTAACCACTTTCCTCCAACACTTACCGTATTGAGTGGCTCTAGGCACAGCCATCAGGGCGGACTCTGCCATCTGCATTTAGAAAATTGCCTATACATTTATTAAAGTGAAATTCACCCATTAATTAATGCCGTTCTCCCTGAAGACTCTCATTAGCACATTGAGCTAATTGCTGGAACTGCAGGCCTAGGGGTTGGTGGTGGTTTTTTTGTGCCTTTCCCCCCCTTATTCCAGTAAAATCTGCCCCAGCTTTGCCCTTTGTGTGATTTGCAAAAAGCTATGATGATATGAGAATAACCTTTGGAAGCAGGAACTGAGTCAACTTCCAGAGTCCTGTCCCTCTGTGTGAGGGACAGACAGCTGTTACTACAAGAGATCCTTCCAGCATGAGAAGCATGACAGAAGCAGCTGGCCAGCTCTGCAGTCTGTCAGTCTCTCAGACGCTGGCCTTGGACGGTTCGGAGACCGATTTGGGGAAGGATTCCAAGTCCTTTAGTGAGTCCTGCCATACACTTTATCTCCTCTTCGCCTCCCATCATCCAATGTGGCTCTCACATCCTTTTCAATAAGCAGAGAAGAAACAGACTCAAACAGATCAAAGGGCTTAGCTGAATTTCTATCCGTGGAAGACATAAGCCTTCCGGGAGGAAGTCATGGGGAGGGGGTCTTCCACTGTGGTGAGAACTGTGGTACAAGCCAGCCCTGTGCCTTCCTGCTAGCTTTAGTCCTTAGCATTTCAAAGAAGATCTTAATTTACTCTATTAGGCCCAAGGCCCTGGGTTTGAGTCCTGACATCCACAAAAATCAAAACTGTAGATGCAGGTTGGTTAGGCAGGTTCAAGACAGGTTTATCTCTTACACATCACAAAGGATGTTCGAGGTTCATATTCCTAAGCATATTACTCACTTGGCATATTGCACTGTTTCCCCCACACACTGGATGGATCCTTGGGAAGATGCTAAGGTTAGTGGGATAAATAATGAAACCCCCACCCATCATCTGTACTCCAGTTCGTGGAGCTTCAAATGTTGCCTCATAGAACAAGGACTTTGCAGATGTGATAAAGCAAGGACTGGACATGGCAATGCATTCTAAATTATCCAAGAGGCCTTGACCTTCCCGTGTGTCAGAAGAGCAAGGCAGAACACTGACCGGGAAGTGGATTTAGTCACAGAAACTCTGGAGCCCACTTCAGTCCTCGGCAGGACACGGACTCCCCCGTGGAGTCTCCAGGAAAATGAGCTTCCGGCCACCAGAACTGCAGGAAAAGAAGGTACAAGGATCCCAGCTGCTCCGGTTGTACACCTTTGTTGTCAGGACGATACAAATGAACCCACTAGGTTGTCTGGATTGGGTAAAAGGAAGCCGTGTGTTGCCCTTCCACACACATGCCAAACCTGACAGATGCCAGCAGGGCTGCTGAGTTCGTGTCTCACAGACAGGCTGTAAGATTTGAATGTGTGCCTTCCGCAGCAGCGGGAACTGGAGCCTGGAGACAGGCACTGAGGCTTTGAGTCTCTAGCTTGCCTCCTTCCCCCATCTTTAAAGTGATGCACGTGCCTGCTTCTTCCTGAGTGACGCACAAGGGTGAAATGAGATCACGGGCATCATCCTGCACAAGCGAATGCTGTCTGTGTAGATGATGGTCTCACCATCACCCCCCAGATGACCATCCTTGTAGGAATGGCATCTGCTGTACCCGCCAGAGTCTGCCTAGCCCAAGCTGATAAATGCAAGAGACTTGTTGGGGATCAAACCTGAGTTTAGGTATGAAATTAGTTTATGCCCCAAGGTAATTTTATATAATGTTTTTAGTGTGTGTGCATTTTTAGTGTGCTGCCTAAAAGGACTTCTGCCTCCTGCCTTAAGAAGCAAACACTCAACAACTCATACAAAGAAAGGGTAATTTCGCTGCAATAGAAATACACACACACACACACACACTACAGGCTCATTGTAAATTATATAAATACAGTAAAATAGCCGGTCGGTGGTGGCGCATGCCTTTAATCCCAGCACTCGAGAGGCAGAGGCAGGCAGAACTCTGTGAGTTCGAGGCCAGCCTGGTCTCCAAAGTGAGTTCCAGGAAAGGTGCAAAGCTACATGAGAAACCCTGTCTTGAAAAACCAAATAAATACATACATACATACATACATACATACATACATACATACATACATACATAAATACAGTAAAATATACCTTCCCCTCTATTCCTTGGAAATTTCCTGTAATTCTGTTTCTATTCTGACAAATATTATAAGTGAATTTCGCATCAATGTCAGGAATATTAAACAATACCTATACCTTCCCTGGCTTCAAAAAGTGTTAGATTTATGGCTGTGTTATTTCTTTTCTTTCCCTTACCTGAGTGATTAAGCTTTGCTGAAATTACCTAAATGTCTGGGCCTATTTATTCCTATGTGAATGTGTGTTTTGCCTGCATGTATGTGCATCATATGTATGAAGAGCCCAACAGAGGCCAGAAAAGGGCACTGAATCTCCTGGGACTGGAGTTACAGATGGTTGTGAGCTGCCATGTGGGTGCTGGGAATTGAACCTGGGTCCTCTGCAAGAGCAGCCAGTGCTCTAACCACTGAGCCATCATCTCCCCAGGCCTGCACAGTATTCAAAGGTCCCTTTCTCTCCACTTAAAAACTAACATATTTTCTCTGATGCTCTAGTTGACTGTGTGTTTGTTGGTTGAGATCAGGGTCACTGTGCTGGCCTCAGACTCACTGCAGTCCCCCTGCCTCAGACTTCTGAATGCTACAATTACAGGAGGGTGGTACCATGTTCAGTTTACTTTGGGCTTTTATTTTATCGTTTCTCATGGTTTCCTTTTTTTATTGTTTGTGCTTGTTTGTTTGTTTGTTTGTTTATTTATTTATTTATTTATTTATTTATTTATTTATTTATTTATTTTTGTTCACTGACTTGTTTTCAACTAAATGACCCCGATGTTTTCTTATTTTGAATAGGGGAATCCATTCACGTTGGTTTTGTATCATCTTATGAAAGGCTGTCTGATTGGCATACAGTAAATCATGAAGAGCCTTTGTCCAGCTTTAGGAGCGTCCTCTACGTCCTGTGCTCTGCGCAGTGGTAGCTCGGGTGCCTTGAGGCGTCTCCATCAGTCTGGTTCCGATTACATGCTTCCATGTTTTCTGTGGTTTGCCATCTCCAGGATTCCCAGGCTGGAAGCTTTGACCGTGGTGTAGTGATGGTGAGATGGAGCTGCTGAGATGGTGGTGAGTTTGCTGAGGGCACCGTCTTCAGGAGGGATTGAGACTGTTCTTGTGGGGCCCTTGTTAGTTCTCCTTCCAAGTCTGTCACCGATAGGCAGAGCTGGCTTCGCGTCTCACCACGTGGCAGTGGGTATGGAAGGAGCGTGAGTTTGCGGGGCGGTTCTCTTTCAAGCCTCCACAGCTCCGTAAAGTAGCACAGCAAGTCCGCATAACCGTAGTTATCAGTCAGAGTGGCTCCAGTGCCTTCTCTATGAATGACCAAGGAGATAGCATTGTGTGTCAGGTTGACAAGGGGTGGTCTTGTCATGGCTGTTCTTGTCAACTCGACTGCATCTGGAATTAACTCAAACACAAATGGCTGGGCATATCTGTGAGGAATTTTTTTTTCTTAATTAAATCATCTGCAGTGGGAAGACCCACTTTTTAATTTTTGTCTCTTGAGGTAGGAAGATCCACCTTTAATTACCTTCTGCTGGAAGCTTTTGCTCTTTGCCTGCCTGCTGCCACCTTGCTGGCAAGTCCATTCCTTCACGGGCCTTAGGACTGACTTCTTCAGGATTCTGGTGTCTACTGAAGACCAGCTGAGACATCAGCTCATGGACTGAACAACTACTGCATTCTTGGACCTTCCATTGGTAGACAGCCATTGCTGAGCTAGCTGGACCACAGCCTGTGAGCCATTATAATAAACCCTCTCTCTTGCTCTGTGTGTGTGTGTGTGTGTGTGTGTGTGTGTGTGTGTGTATGTGTGTAGGTAGGTATATTATTCTATAAGTTCTGTTCCTCTAATACATAAATATATGACAATTTGCCGCTTAAAGCCAAAGACCAGCATCATAATTACAGTTTTCAAAAGACAGCAATGGCTGGGTGTGGTGACTCACAGCTTTAATCCCAACTCCCAGGAGGCAGAGACAGATGAATCTCTGTGAGTTCCAGATCAGCCAGAGCTACATAGAGAGACCCTGTCTCAAACAAACAAAATCAAGTAAAATCCCTATAGTCTGGGACAATAATTGGGCCATGCGTGGTAACCGGGTGGAATTTCTATTTCACAGGGAACCTTGGGACAGGTGTGGGATGATCAGTCTGCACATGGCAGGAAGGCAGCCATTTTTCTCAAACCAAGGACGGCACCCAAGACGTTTTGTGTGAGTTTGGCTAAGACTGCCACACTTCTGCCTTGTGGAGCAGCAGCTGGGGTGGAGGTGATGGTCTAGGGTGGAGGTAATGATAGTCTGGGGTGGAGGTGATGGTCTGCCTACGAAGCCCAGGGTGCACTGACTGATCAACACTGTTCCCTCTCATTTGAAAGGAGAAACGTTGCTCAAATCTAGTAGCAGAGAAGTCCCTGGAAAAAAAGGGGGTGGGGACCAATTTCCCAAGGCCTAAGAATTAGTGGAGGAATGGACCTCAGAGAGCGTGTGGCTCATCTTTGAAAAGCCTCAGGAGTCAAGCCCGGTCCGGTGTCCACAGCTGCATGAACCGCTGAGCACCACAAAGTCAAAAGGTGTTGGGTGGGTGGTCACTGCAGGCTTCAGGACGACTCTTCAACAGTGACACCTTGTGGCCTCCCTGAGAAACTGCAGGACTGGCACCTGAGGGCTTGAATCTCTGTGCAGGTGGTGTCCAGCGGGGAATCAAGAGTTCTTGAGCAACTCTGTCGGGAGCAGAGCTGGAAGGCAATTCTGAGAAAAACATATTGGACTCACACTTCTGAGCACTCTATCAATTCATGTAAAGGAAGAATCTAACGAAAGAGACAACCAAATCAGATAGGTTGTTTAAAACCCTATGAACATTACAAATACTGAAACTGCTCAAAATGTACTGTCAACTTCAAAAGCAGAATATAAACGTGTATGCAGAGGTGACCCATTGGGTCCTGTTTAATCAAAAAGAGGACTGTGTGAGGAACCAGAAATGGCGATGCACACAAGGCTGAGGAGAAGTGCTCTCTGGGTGCAGGATGAAGGTGGCTTACTGTCTACACTTGGCTTCTTATCCACTTCCTCCAGCGCTGTCCATTCTGAAGAGGAGAGTCTTCTGTAGTGAGCGCACCTTCTGCAAGGCTTGTGCCTGTGAGCTGCCAGATTCTGTCCCCCCACAGGAAAGCAGAACACTGTTCAATGGGTATACACAGAGCCCAGGGTGCCCCTGAGCCCCTGGAGCTTGTGAATCATCATCATCATCATCATCACCATCATCATTGTCCCTCTTCTTTGAAACAGGGTCTTTCTATGTAGCCTAGGCTGGCCTCAAGCTCATGGTGCTCCAGCCCCAGCCTCAGGGCGAGGGATTGCAGGTATGAGACACCATGCCAGAGTAGTTTAGTCTCTATTGGAAGCACAGAGTGTTTTGGTGTGGATGTTGGGTGCAGAGGAGATGCAGACACAGCTCTTCCTCTCTTTGCTGAGCATTTGGCTCTGGGGAGGAGACCGCCGGCTGGCCGTGTGATGGCCCAGGAAAGATCATGAGAAGGAGGGTAAATGCAGGTGGTGATTTGCATAGATGGAGCCAGCTAGAGAGGAAGTCCCCAGGGAGATGTCGGCCCACATCCCAGTCCTTCGTCAGCCTGGGTCCCCAGCTCCACTGTCTTCCTGGAGCTCTGCCCCAGTGTTTCTCATTGAACAATCAATGTGTGAGTTTACCCCTCTCCACTGTGTGGAGGGGGGCTGCCCAGACCTGTGGCCCTGGGAGACCAGGGTTGTGGCCAGTTGCTGGCTCTGAGCAACCCTGCAGAGAAAAGAGTGGCCCCAGTCACTGTTGATTGTCATGCTGAGCCTTCCTTCTGGGGAGAGCAGTACCATTCTCAAATTCTCTTTATGAGGATGATTCACGAACTGGTTTTGCTGATGGAGACGGAGTGTTTGTGTCATGCAAAGAAGTATCTGAACGTCTGAAGGCACCAGGGACCCAGAAGTCCCCACCACCCTCTCTCAAAGGGAAATACTGGTCTCATCTTGTGAGTCAGCACACTTTGGAGTGCTCTGGGGGTGCAGATGCGTTCTGGGCCACAGCAAGCTTTTGTCTAGATCTGGGGTGAGAGGAGAGAAGAGCAGAGGCTTCTCAGAGTCTGCTAGGTGTCCAGCAGTCTGCTGGTACATGACTCTGTAAGTCCCTGTACCTGCACCATGCACCAATGGCTCCTTGATGCAGAGGAGGGCAGGAGTTAGGGCATCTGCAGCCTCACAGGGACTCAGCCTGGCTCTGGACCAGCTCAGCTCTAGCTACACCCACCCTCAACATCACCTCACTCCTGTCTGTGGAGCAGCTGCTGTCCCGTAGCCCTCCCTTAGAGGCCGGGACTGTGGGAAGTCCAGACGTGTGGCAACAACTGTGAGCTAAACTGTGTGGACACACAAGGATATCCAAGAGAGACACCCACACTCTTGACCTGGGTGACCCCATCTGGGTTGGACCTGCAGGGTGAGTCAGGCAGGTAGAGAGGGAGAGTAACTGTCAGGCTGGGCTGTGGAGAGGGGAGGGGATTGCTACAGCTGTGAGTGAGGAGCAAAGGAAAAGCAGGGAGGCAGTCCCACACAGGGAGAGCATGCTGGCCAACATCTGGGCCTTGCTCCATCTGTGTGTCTGTGTGTCTGTCTGTGGTCATATTTGAAAAGGACATCCTAAAACACTCCAAGGAACCATTTACAAATAAATGGATACACAGTCTGCCTTCCTTGCCTTGTTCATCTTGTCTCGCCTCCAGTTTGACCCTCCTGGGGAAAGTTCTGCCTTCCAGCACTGGCCTGCTTGCTCTTTGTCCCACCGATGGGAATCTGTCAGCAGGGTGAGTCCCTGCCAGGTCTGAGCACTGTGGGGACATAACACTTCCTGTCATCTACAGCTCAGCAGTGCAGCGGCGCTGGCCAGTCTCGGGCTTTGGTTATTTAATGGAAGAATAGGTAGGTCTAGACATGGCCAGGTACCCAGTCAGAGCTGTGGGAGAGTGGACGCCCCAGGACAGTGGTTCTCAGCCTTCCCAGAGCTGCGACCCTTTACTGCAGTTCCTCACGTTGTGGTGACCCCAACCACAAAATTATTTTCCTTACTACTTCATCTGACCCAAAGTTGGTTTTCCTAAAAACCTGTTCTTGCAAGTCATATCTGACATGGCAATTGCATGATCTCATTAAATACAGCCATGTGCTGAGTTACATCTCTGTCCAGGACTGACTGACTGCAAGCCGGCCATTTGTGGAGGTATATTCTAGAATGTTTGTGCAATGCCAGAGTGCCTAGAGATGCATTCTCAGAGTGTCTGTCTGTTGTGAAGTGATTCAAGACCTTAATGCATAAACCATGAAACTGTGAGTGCAAAAGGAATATTAAAAGCTGTAATCTCGGTAAGAATGAGTCATTGAAAATAAATGTCTGACATAGACGTGAGATAACTGAAGAGCTGGGGAGGGAATAATGAAGAACATTCTGCATTCTTACTACTTCAGACATTGAGCGGCTGCAGAGATGGTTCAGCAGGTAAAAGCCCCTACGGCTCTTGATCTGATCCCCATCTAGCCAGGTCAGGTCACTCACAACCACCTGTAACTCCAGCTCCAGCTTCAAGGGAGCCCAACTCCTCCGACCTCTGTGAGCACCTGCACTCACGTGCACATATCTACACACAGACACACAGACACACACTCACACAGACACACACTCACTCACACACACTCACACTCACACACACACACTCACATACTCACACACACTCACACACACACTCACACACACTCACACTCACACACTTACATACTCACACTCACATACACTCACACACTCACACACACACTCACATACTCACACACTCACACACACTCACACACTCACACACTCACACACACTCACACACTCACACACTCACACACTCACACACACACTCACACACACTCACACACTCACACACACTCACACACACACTCAACCCCTTAACTCCTCCCAGGTCCACCCCTAGCCTCTTACTCCTCCCAACCTCATGTCCTTTTACTGTAAGATTTGTTTATTTTTACTTTATGTGTATAAGTCTTTTACCTGCATATTTGCATATATACTACATGTGTGCAGTGTCAACAGAGGCCAGAAGGGAGCATTGGATCTGCTGGAACTAGAGTTACAGATGGTTGTGAGCTGCCATGTGGGTGCTGGGAACCGAACCCAGGTCCTCTGCAAGAACAGACAGTGCTCTTAATTGCTGAGCCGTCGCTCTAGCCCCCTCCCCTTTTTAAAATAACCCATATGTGTGCATTTTTTTTTGAGCTGAGGATCGAACCCAGGGCACTTGCACTTGCTAGGCAAGCGCTCTACCACTGTGCTAAATCCCCAACCCATGTGTGCATTTTTTAACTGCTGCTTTCCATTGTCCTATACAGAAAGGATCTCACTACATCATGTTAAAAAGCTGATTCCCAGGCCCATCCATGGATAGACCCTTGTAAGTTGAATTCAAAAGACAACACTACAATGTACACACCTGTGCTCTTAGGATAATACAGAACACAAACACCTTTCTAGAGCTTGGTGAGTGCCACAATTTGCTACAAAAGAATATTTCCCTGTGAGCAGTAAAGAGAATCCTGTTTTGTTTATTACAACAGCAAGCCCCTGTTATCTTGTGGATTGAAAGGAACATTATATTATTCTCGTTCCTGAGGATTGGGCAGGCCTTCATCCTCACTGTGGATTCCATGCCAATCACCCTGAGTCTTTCATTCAACTGCAGCAAAGAGCCCCTGGGTATGTCCTAAGAACTTGGGGTTAAATCTCCAGACTTCTGTTCAGGCAGTGGTGGCACACACCTTTGATTTCAGTACTCAGGAGGCAGAGGCAGGCAAATTTCTGAGTCTGAGGCCAGCCTGGTCTACAGAGTGAGTCCTAAGAAAACCAGGACAACACAGAGAAACCCTGTCTTGGGGGGGGGGGGGGCGGGGACATCTCCAGACTTCTGATACTGTCCTTAGCATTCCCAGGCGGAAATGTTTCCATGTAGAAATGGGAAGAAGAAGAGAACTCAGAGTCTGAGAAGAAATGTTTGTCTTGAGGTCATACGTTCCCCATTCCTCCTTTCCTACCAGGCCCCAGGCTGTGTAAAGGGTAAGGAACAAACAGACAAACGTCGGAACACAGCCCGGCAGAGACGAGATCCAGGAGGTTCAAAGGCACACAAGCCCTACCTATTTCAAGAAGGCTGCTGAGCAGGCGATGAGTCCAGATCCCCATGGAGCCGTGGGAGTGGGACGCAGAAGGCAGGCTTTTGTTCTGAGCTCATTCTGACTCCTGAATCTGGTATGCAGTTAATAATTACCATTTTCTTTTTTTTTTTTTTAATGCTACTTCAGCAAAGCCAGAGTGTCACCAAGAGAGAAGGAACACAAGAGATAAAATGTATAAATAAACCCTGCAAAGCACAACAAAGGCTGGGCTTCAACCTCCACATCGGAATCAAATGAGCCTCTGGGAATGTGACTCACTTGTGATTGGCCTGGTCTCCACCCCCAAATCCACATCTCCTGCCCACCAGTCTCCTCTCCTCTTCTCTCCTAACTAAAGGAAAGTGTCTGGATACTTATAGATGGTTAGATAAGGTACCCAGTAGGCTCCGCCATATCAGAAGTTGTTTTAGACTTCTTGAAGGAGTGTGGGTCCTGGGAGACAGTGTTAGCATCAACATTACATCAAATCTACTACTAGCTAAAAAATGCAATTGGAAAACCTCTGAAAACCATCTGTCTGTCTCGTGCTGACCTGAAACTCTACCCACATGCAGAGTGCGGGGCAGAGAGATAACCGAGTCAGCCATGCCTATGAAGGAGCATCACAGCATGGGAAGGGCAACTCTGCCAAGGCGGTCAGGGTCCCGTCAGACACAAACTTCACCTGCATACCAGCCTGGCCCATTCCAGCCTCAGCTGCAGGCTTGCTGACGTGCTCTCAACGGTCAGGCTCCAGGTGAGTGCCTCTTTGGTAACAGTCCCACTGTAAGTTCCACACCTGATCACCCTTGCTGTAAGATCTGGCCATCAAACAATCATAATGATAATATGAATGTGTCTCATAGATACGAGACATGGAGAAATCAGGTTGAAACTAGACAGGACATTTCCTCCCTTGTGGCTAGTTTTCGTGGTACCAGAAGGTGCTATTTAGGCTGCTGGAAGAAAGAAATCATTAATGAACAGTGTATGCTACAATACCGATCTGCTAGACAGTATGTGTTACCAGAGTTATAGTGGTATAAATGTTAAGGGGCAACCAATTGTTGTCTGGTTGGATTTGAGGACTATACCACAGAAGGGAGTTAATGCCTGGTACCGTAAACCTGATCAAAAGCCTGTGGCTGGGGAGGTCACCGGACCCAGGAGGAGCCTACCACTGTTGTTTTGTTAAATGAACACGTTGTCAAACTGCCTTCTAAATACTTGTGATTACACACATAAGTTAGTTCTCTTTGCTTTGGTCAGAAAAACTTATTTTTGCAGTGGACAGTGGTTAATACCGAAACTGATAACGGGCCAAAGTGCTGAGAATGAGTGTCTGGTGAGTCAGGGAGTCATCATCACACCTTCCTAGCCAAGGCTCAAGGGGCATCACTGAAGAGAGGGCAACCAGGATGTAAGAATAAGAGAGCTGTGAGATGCTGTCTTCCGGACAGGGCAAGGCCAGGTACTCGGGAACTCACTGCAGCTACAGCTGTCCACACCAGACCTACACAAGGTCAAGTCCAAAAGATCACTCAGTGCGCCAGCACAGGTGGGGAAGGGCTCACGGGGCACCACCCCTAGCTGAGGAGTTACTGGCAGTTGCTGTCTGCCCGGGGAGGGCGAGTCATTTTTCTTCTGGGGTGTGGCTGCTGGTGGGTTGCCCATGCTCACATGCATTGGCATACTTTGCTGGCACACAGTCATACCTTTCTGGAAGGATGGTTCTGAGGTGCTGCCAAAACCCAGCAAAGAGAAGGACAGACGTCCAGTTAGTATTTCTTCTCACAAATACCCCTCTACACTTAACTGATCTCCCACCTCAAGTTGGCAAACTGCCAGTCTGTAACAGAAAGAGAAAGAAAAACACCTGGCAGCTATGGCTATGCTCTTAAGAACATAAGGTGTTGGTTGGGGATTTAGCTCAGTGGTAGAGCGCTTGCCTAGCAAGCGCAAGGCCCTGTGTTCAATCCTCAGCTCAAAAAAAAAAAAAAAAAAAACCAACAACAACAAAAACAAAGAACAGTTAGGGGCAAACCATTTCCAACAGGGGTTACTATTCCTGACTCCATGCTATAAAATGCCTGTGATAGGAACAAGAAGCAGGCGCTCATCCCTGGCAAGAATTCCAGATATAACTGAAGTCTGTTGGTGGGAACCAGGACGACGTCTCAGCATCGCTGGCTCGGTTGATGTTGTAAGCACCTGAGTTGAAGTCATCCAGCCGTTGCCCAGTCTTGTTTTACTTCTGCTTATTGTATACTTAATAAATCACTCCTTGAAACCTGAAGCGTGGCTGCCATAGGTCATTCTCTGGACAGAACAGCCACCTAACGGATGCATTTTTGGTTTGCATTGTTGTTTGAAGGAGATGACAGGCATGGAGCTTTGCTATGACAAGCTCATCCTGGCAGGAAGTATGGGTTCATTTGGGGTAAGACAAGCAGGAGTTTGCTTTAGGCCCGGGGAGACTGAATTGGACTTTAAGCAGAAATTCAGGGGACAGGGTGTCTAACAAAGCTAATGAGGTAGGCCTTATAGATGGCTCATTTCTTAAGAGCGTTTGGTGTTCTTTCAGAGGCCCCAAGTTCAAGTCCCAGCACCCATGCCAGTAACTCAGAACCACGTGTAAATCTAGCTTCAGGGACATCTAAAGCCTTTGCCTCCTTGGGCACCTATATCTCACCACTCTCTACATATACATAATTTTGAAAAAAATAAGCAGTAGCTGAGAGTGTGATGGATAAACAACACATAAAAGGAATTGCAAATTCAAAACCATGACATCATGGCCACTTAGCACAGGAGTGTTTAACACAGGAGTGATGGTATTATAATGCCACCTTATAATAATATAGTCATGATGATGCTGCCTTCAGAAATCTTATATTACAGAAAACAAAAACATTATTATAGAGAGTATTCAAAAATGCTAAGTATAGGGGCAGAAGAGATAACTCAGGAATTAAGAGTTATCTTTCAGAGGACCAGAGTTCAATTCCCAGGACCCATATCAGGTAGCTTACACTGCCTATAACTAACTCCAGAGGGATTGATGCCTCTGTCCTCCTTGGGAACCTTCACACACATGCTCACACACACAACATATACACACACACACACATATACACACATACATACACACATATGCAGACACACATATGCATATACACACAAATTCACACACGTACATATACACACATACTCACAAACACAAACATATAGACACACACAAACATACAAATACACATGCACACACACATATATACACACAAATTCACACACGTACATATACACACATACTCACAAACACAAACATATAGACACACACAAACATACAAATACACATGCACACACACATATATACACACACACATACATATACACATAGCAGACATACATACCCATAGACACACAAAATCACACACATACATAGACACACATACTCATACACAGACACACACATATACATACATACATGCATATACATGCTTATACACACACTCATATACACACAAACACACACACATAAACACAAATACTCATACACATACAGACATATAAATACAAACACACACATACATACACACAAAAGCACACACACACATACATACACACACATACACGTGCACATAGAATTAAAAATAATAAAAATAACAAACCTTTTAAAATGCTAAGTATAAAAAAATTTTGTGCTGGGCGGTGGTGGCGCATGCCTTTAATCCCAGCACTCAGGAGGCAGAGGCAGGCGGGATCTTTGTGAGTTCGAGGCCAGCCTGGGCTACAGAGCAAGATCCAGGAAAGGTGCAAAGCTACACAGAGAAACCCTGTCTCGGAAAAAAAAAAATTGTATTTGTTCAAGAGGTAAGTTTAGGTGTCTAGAAGATTCTCTTACACAAAACACAAATAAATTCTAGCCTTACCCAAGACAAATGCATTTTCCAATGCACATTATTTTGCTGACCACTGAGTAGAAAGTATGGCTTGGGAATCCAAGCTCATTGTGCTAAGATATCTATTATGAATATTCATATAAATATTGTACGAATGTACGAACCTCATCCAGGCATCCTCCTGTTGAGAGAGAAACGTGTGAATTGTACCAGAGACCTGGGTAGGATGAAGGACCTCAGCGTTAGCAGGTATCTTACATTTCCAGCTGAAAGTTGAACGCATACAGACTTGGCTAATTTCTACAGCAGTCCTCCTTGAATACAGACTGTGGAACAGCTAAATCACAAGAGAAAGTACTGGAGAGACGGCCCAGTGGCTAAGGGCACTGGCTGCTCTTGCGGAGACCATGAGTTCTGTTCCTCACACCCACGAAGTGGCTCACCACCACCTGGAACTCCAGTTCAAGGGTATCTGGAGCCCTCTTTTGGCCTCCACAGGCACCAGGAATGTACATGGAGCATATACATACATGCAGGCAAGAGACTCATACACATACAAATAAAATTAATAACAGAAAGAACAGAGGAGCTATTCACAAATCTCTAACTACCTCCTCTTTTGGCTTACATAGAAATGCAAAAACAAAAACCTCCTGCCCAGGATTATGCTCCAGGTTTAGAGCGCTATACTCCCATGGAAATGTAAGGGAAGTTCCCTGGGAATTTCTCAATAGCTAGAAATTCTATCCTAAGACGCCTATGGGAAAAATACAAAGAATCTTCTAGAAGATGGGGCTCTGCCTCTGATGAACTGTCCCCCCTTTCTAATGAGAACTTTCTTTGGCATCCCATGTAGATTATTTTTGACTTAGCCAAGCAGGGAGCCTATTTTAAAGCTCGCAATTTGAAAATCATGGGTGCTCTCTAAAGCCTTCCACCTGCGCCTCCTTTTAGGAACACGGCCCTTTATTCTCTAATGGATGAAAGCCCCCAGCAAGCAAAAAACTTGGTTAAGCTGTTGCTCTCAATAGAGTAAGAAAAAAATGATGGACAAAGAAGGAACAAATTGCATCTTCCAATAAGTTTCCTTGAAGCCCTTGTTAGATGCAGGAACCGCTGAAGTTAACCAAATTTAACCCACTGTGACCCAGAAGGTGACCTTCACCTCTCCTTTCTTGTACTTCCTGAGGCTGCTGGAGAAAACTGGCTCTTGCATTGGAAAAGGCTTCTCTGTCCCACACAAAGGCTCCGCCTTGCTGCCACCCTGCCTGGAGGCCCCTCATCGCCCGAGAGGTCAGCACCTGGGCCGAGAAGCAGGTGACAGTGGCCTGCCCGCATCCTTCCAGAGCAAGTTGTGAAAGTGTCTACCCGTCAAGGATCACGTGGCAGACTCGGGCATTCAAGCTACTGAAGTCCAGGTTTCCTTTGTGAGCGCAGACTTTACACAAATCAACCTATTGCTGTTCAGCTGACTGTAAAATTGGTAGATTTACTGTTGCAAAAAGGAAGAAGAAAGAAGAAAAAACACAGTTTTCACTTCCATGTTGGCAGAGCCATGGATGCATAGGGCTGCCAACAAAGCAGCCTTTAAAATCTGTGCCGGGGGGACTTAGCAATTTGTGGGGGGAGGGTGTTAAACAATGACTCCAATGGACAGGGACAGTCCTCTCTGTAAGCACACATGTAAAACTCCACACCCCAGGAACTTGTGAAAGGAGAGTAATTGGGCCCTAATTCTATTTGCCTCAGGGAGAGTGACATCCAACTATTCCATCATCAATGCACTTACCGGCAGACCCACCCTCCTTAAGTAGCGAGTGACCAGACAATGTCGTGTGATATTGAAAAGCGGTATTGTGCTGTATGTGAAATGTAGATGCCAGGTGAGATCTTGGTCTTGTTTTGCCGTGACCTCCACAGTAGAGAGCATGGAATTCCTTATCTTCATCCTTCTGTATGACGTGATATGTGAGCAGTGGGAATTACTTGCTTTAATGGTTTCAAAAATGAAGGCAGTTGGGTCTGAGGACATAGCTCAGTTGATAAAGTGCTTGCCAGGCAAGCGTGAGCACCTGAGTTCAATTCCCAGCACCCATATAAAGAGCTGGGTGTGGTGGTGCACACTTGCAATCCTGGTGCTGAGCGACAAGAAGATCCTTGGGCCTCCTGCCCAGTCAGCCTAGCCTGGTGGGAGAGGTCCAGGTCAATGAGAGATGGTCAAAATTTGTCAAAAGGATAGTGCCCGAGGAACAACAACCAACATTGATTTCCAGTCCACTGGTCCTACACACACACACACACACACACACACACACACACACACACACCAGTGATGAAGGTTAGCTAAATCACTCCAAAACCCACCGTCTTGCTTTTCCAAAGGAGATATTTGAACCCATATCTGCTTCATTCAGCTATGCAAAAAAACTATATATGGAAGAGAAATGTGTCTCCATTTATAAACATTGCATTTAACACTCATGAAAGCTTTTGAAAAATTCATCATGATGTGTAGACTCTGACATGCTTACTGTGCTCATTTACAGTTATGGATGTGTTTTAATAATTGGTGTCATCAGTTTTTGACAAAAGAAATACTTAATCTGGAGTGTGAGGGATTTTTTACATGATGAAGAAATGTATTATGGATCAAACTTCAGTCTTAGGGCATATGAAGTGCTGCAACCCTGATGTGGCTACCAGATGCTCCCCAGGTCTGCTGGGGGACCTGCCTAAGTGGCCACATAATAAATGTAAGTCATACAAAGGATGATTCTCAAGTCCGATACATGTTGAAAGTGCAGCTAAACTACTGATGTTTTTGTTTTGTTTTGTTTTGTTACTCAACATATGGGTGTTCACATGTTTGGAGTGGGTGACCCATGGTCCTGCCTGAGAGTAAATGGTTGACATGAAGACCTATCATGATAGTTTATGGTGATAGACCGATGGATTCATGATAGTGGTCTCATTGGATGGGGCTGGCTGTCTCCAGGAAATCTTGAACACTTTTCCTAACGCTCAGCCAAAGCCCACCCCCACCCCAGCACATCTTGTCTCCTACATCCCTTTCGCCTTATCAGTAGGCAGAAGGTGAATGTGTGTCTTCTCAGCCTTTAAACCCACTCTGTATTGACAGAGGCACTGCCATGAACCCATGCAGGCTCAACAGCATCTATACAATTTCAAAATAAACCCAAGAATTTTACTAGTATGTGGTTTGTTTTTAAAACTGTTACTGTCCCCAGTCATCAAATAAGAGGGAGAGTATGCCAGTGTGTGTGCGGACTCCTTCTTCATCAGCTTCTCCCAGGATTCCCTCATGGGTAACCTGGCTGCCCTAGATGGCCTGGCAGCTCCTCTGGGAGGTTGGACTCCTTGGCAAGCTTGCCATGGACATCAGTATCACTCTCTTTGGTGTGTAAGAACCACTTGTTCTGAAATTAATTTGAGACAGAATTTTTGAAAGAGTTTCCATGGAAACCTTCCCCCCTCCCCACCAGACAGGGTTTCTCTATGTAGCCCTGGCTGTCCTTGAACTCTCTCTATAGAGGAGGCTGGCCTCCAACTCACAAAAGATCGTCCTGCCTCTGCCTCCTGAATGCTGGGATTAAAGGCTTATGCCACCACCGCCCGGCATGACCTTTTTAATAAAAGTGAAATTTGGAAAAAATATTGAGGACTTACAAACCTGCTGACTCTTAGTTAAAATTGCATCCTGACAGGACTTTTTGTGGAGCCAGCATTATTATGAGAAAGATGAGAGACAGCATTATTATGAGAGAGAAATGAGAGACCTGTCACTGAACTATTTCCCCAATCCCATTCACTCTTTTTCATTCATTTTTAAAAAATTTTATTCATTTTTATTTATTTATTATGCATACAGAAGAGGGTGCCAGATCTCATTACAGATGGCTGTGAGCCACCATGTGGGTGCTGGGAATTGAACTCAGGACCTCTGGAAGAGCAGTCAGTGCTCTTAACCTCTGAGCCATCTCTCCAGCCCATCTTTTTTGTTCTTTTAAAATCTTTTTAAGGTTATTTTTATTTATGTTTGTGTGTGTGTGTAAGTATGTGTGTGTGTGTGTGTGTGTGTGTGTGTGTGTGTGTGTGTGTGCCTCCACATCTGCATGTACACCACATGCATACAGGTGCCTCCAAGGTAATAACAAGACACTGGGGTCCTAGGAACTGGAGTTGCTGGAGTTATGGGTGCTGGGGACAGAACCCAGTCCCTCTGCAAGAGGAATACCCTCTTAACCACTGAGCTTTCCAGCCTTCTTTTTTTGTTGGTTTTTTTTTGTTTTGTTTTTTTTTTTGTTTGTTTGTTTGTTTGAGACAGGGTTTCTGTGTAACTTTGTGCCTTTTCCTGGAACTCACTTGGTAGCCCAGGCTGGCCTTGAACTGACAGAGATCTGCCTGGCTCTGCCTCCTGAGTGCTGGGATTAAAGGCGGGAGCCACCACCGCCCGGCTTAAATGTCAATTGTTTGTTTGTTTGTTTGTTTGTTTGTTTGTTTGTTTTTGGGGGCTGAGGATCGAACCCTGGGCTTTCCGCTTGCTAGGCAATTGCTCTACCACTGAGCTACATCCCCAACCCCAGCCTTCTTTTTACTGCTTGACTCTGCTGATTATGTGATGTTGGGACAAGTCACATAACATCTTCATGTTTCAGTCCGCTCATCTATGAAATTGGTAACGATGGCAGTAGATCATGAAGGTGTCTTGAGGATGAAACTAACTTGATACATGGTATGTGTTTAGAAGTATGGTGCTTATATAAATGTTACCACCAACACTTACAGTCAGTGTAGGCCGTCTACCCAGAGGGTGGGCACCATGCTTTATCCTCACAGCTCTGCTTCCATCTTCCCGATGAGGACTAATTCTTGCAGAATAAAAAGGGCCTCTAATTCTTCATTTCACTTGGAAATGGCTGACAGGCAGGCCCCAGCCCTGGCCAGACACAAGGCTCAGGTGCCAGAGGCTGTGATCTGACGAGAAAAAGAAGACTTAGATGTGGCTCTCAAGAAGCTATTTAAGGTTTCCCTAGTTTCCTGATGCAAGAGTAATAGTTATAAGCAGATATTACCCTGATAGAGTTATTTGGTGAGAACTAAATAAGAAAACGTGGTCTTGCCTTGTTTAACACGCGGCCTATAAATACTATGGCTTCCCTTCATAAAAGGAATGTAAGTGCTCCCACTAAGGAGTCCCCTGTTGAAGAACTTGACGCCCATGCAGGGGACAGTCAGCGGCCTGATGCATGGGTGCCAGCCCCTAGAGCCAGCAGGTGTAACAGGGGCGTGAAGCTTCACACTGCCCTCTTCCCTGACTCATCTGCCTGTGGACGGATGAGCCGTGATTTCTCCCAGTTCTGACAGCTCTTGAGCCTGAATCCATCACTTTTCGTCAGCAGACAGTGGTCTTAGGAGAGAGGTTTATACCTTGCTACCCAGAGCTTTCACTAGTCTGATCTGCTCGTATGCAGATGGCAGTATTCCATACCGTAGAGTGGTTGTCCAGATATTTGTGAAACATAGTACGAGGCATTTAATACTTTATTAAATTGGTATTAATGTAACTGGCGAACGCGATGCAGTGACTGCTCTGGGGACTCCACATTTTAACGTTCTCAGGAGCAGCAGCAGGTGAGTAAGCAGCAATTTCCTCAGTTTCTTCCTCAGAACGTCTGTACTTCCCCCCCTTCCCCCGGAGGACTTTATTCTATTAGCGGACCTTCCCTTTAAGGACTCGGGAAGTTCCGCCCGCTACGGAAGCCGATGCGGTCAATCCGCGGAGCCCGTGTACCGATCTGCTGGTTCTTCCCGCTCGCTGTCTCCGGCCCAGGTAGGGCTAAGGTGAGGGCTCGGCGGTGCGGGGTTGACGCGAGAGGACGTGTCCTGGGAACAGTCTATGCAGAGTGCCCCAGGCGGACGGGGTACGGTGGCGCCAGGCCTCGGGGTCCAACCCAGCTGCCGCGCTCCCACCGACCCGCGATTCCAGCCATTTTCGCCGCGGACGTGCGCACGCGCACGGCCTGGGGCGCGTGGGGGCGGGGCGGGGAGAGTGTGTCTGGCTTCCGGGTGGGCGTGTCCCTCGGGTGGGCGTTCCCGCTGCCGACCCTTAGAGACACCTTGTGAGGCTTTTCTGTTTTGGTTTGTTTTTTTATTGAAACAGGGCCTCAGTACGTAGCCCTGACTGCGCTGGAATTCACTCTGTAACCAGGCTGACCTGCCTCAGTTTCCGAAGTCTTGGGACTAAAGTCCTGCGTCCCGGTGCCAGGACTTTGGAAACTCCTCCCGGAAGTGAGGGTAAGAAACTTCATAGCTAGAGCAGGACGCCAAAGTTGAGTTCACAAAGGATTGAATCTACTCGAACCCCTTCCTTCTGGAGTGAATAGGTGTCAGTAAGCTTCTGACTATGTAACGAACGCTACAGAAAACCAGTGAGTAAATAAACGGTACAAATTCGTGTCTGGCCAGGTGTGGTGGTGCACGGCTTTAGTCCTAGCCCTCACTCGAGAGGCAGAGGCAGGCTGATCTCTTATCTCTCGTGAATTGGAGGCCAGCCTGGTCTACACAGTGAGATCCTGTCTCAAAAAATAAGTAAATAAAAACCAGTATCATCAGGTTGAAGAGAAAGCAAAGAAAAGCAGAATTCAGTGCCTGGAACCTACGTAAAGTGGAAGGAGAGAACTAATTTCGGAAGTTGCCCTTTGACCTCTGCACCAGCACCGTGGCAAGGGTGCCCGGGCACATCAGACAGTTACATCATAACCAAAAAGCAAAGACTTGGAGAAAACAGGGTTGGTTTGGCTTGCAGGCCCCAAACATAGTCCATCATTGAGGGAAGTTAGGGCAAGAACCTGGGGGCAGAAACCAAGTAGCACCACAGAGGGACACTGGTCAATGGCTAGCTCCCCATTTTGTTTTCAGCCTGCTTTTTACACACCCAGGACCACCTGCCCAGGAGTGGTACTGCCCACTTTGGGCCGGACCCTCCTGCAGTAATCATTAATCAAGAAAAATGCCCCACAGACTTGCCCACAGGCCAACCTGAAGGAGCAATTTACTCAATTGAGGTTCCCTCTTCCCAGATGACTCTGGGTTTGTCAGGTTGACTAAGAACTAACCAGGACTGCCCGGTGGTGGTGTACGCCTTTACTCCCAGCACTCAGGAGGCAGAGGCAGGCAGATCTCTGTGAATTTGAGGCCAGCCTCGTCTACAAACCTAGTTCCAGGACAACCAGAGCAGTTACACACCCTGTCTCAAAAACAAAACAAAACAACCCCCCCCCCCAAAAAAAAATCTAACCAGAATATCACACAAAGCCAGCCTGTCTGTTCCCGTAAGATGAACATGATCTTTGGGCTGGATTAGTGCACTGACATGACCACTTCTTTTAGGCCATCAATTCTTGTTTTCTTTAAACTTTAATTACAAAGTAATTTAAACAAGCCAAAGAATGGCTAGAGGAAGGACTAGCAGCCATGTAGCCCGAGGCAGTAAATGTTGCCGTAACAGCGTCCTCTAACCCCATTTCCTGCCCCACCTTTTCCACTCGTGAACCTAAATACATCAATGTTTGTTTCCTGGGAATTTTATTTTCACACTGTGAATATCAATGGTAGTTTTTGATAGTTTCAAATACCTAGTCTGCATTTCCATTTCCCCAATTCCTCTTTTTGGGGGATTTTTCTCAGACACATTTCATTTTGTAATTCCCTTGTCTTTTTATTCAGAACTAGCTTATCCTTCCCTTCCCATCCTCAGCAAGCCTTTGTCCAAATCCCGATCTGGATTTGTGATTTCGCTTCCCTGTGGTATTTTGCAGTTCACTCCTCTCTGGACCTGGCCTTGTGCTTGAAGCTCTGTGGAAAGGTAGGCCAGCTTTGGATCACTTCGGGACAAGACTGTGTTGTGGGAAGCACTGGGTATTTGCTGTAGCTTCTCATCAGGAGACATGCCTGGGGTGTCCGGTTGTCCTCTGGTGGGGATGCCACTCTGACCCTTGGTCATGATGGTGACGGTCAGCTTCTTCCTCAGCAGAGTGTTTTACATATTTAATCTGTGTGGGTGACCCCCTGGCATCATCCTTGTACCTGAAGTGTCTGACTGTTGCTTAAATGTGCCATTTTCATTGGTGGCAAAATGGTGATGATGATGATGATGAATATTATTATATTAGCTCCATACTTGAAAGAGAGCTTTTCCTCATCAAAATAGACAGGCACAGTTTTTCCTAAAAAGACAATAAATGCTCAGCTCTTTTCAGTTTCTTTACCAATTTACCAGTTGTCAGTGGAGCTGGGGTGACAGTGACACACAGTGGCGATTAGCAGCCTAATAGATGTTTGCATTTTCGGTGTGTTGAAGAGAATTACAGCCATTTTCCTTAATGTTTAAATTATATAACTGCCTAGAAGAAGCCACTTCATGCAGCCAAAATGTAAATAAAATGTCACCACCAAACAAAATGATAATGTGTTCAGGGAAATCTGGAAACCCAGTCTCTGTCAGGACCAGACTCTGCGATCATTAAAAAGACTGCAGAGCTGCGTGGCGGTGTTTGCTGGTGGCACACTGGCCACTTTGTAGCAGATCCTCGCAGGTTGTGGGTGGAGGGTAAAACTGGTTTCAGCCATGCTGTTCTTTACATTGTTTCTACACAACAATTTCCCAAGATTGTTGCTCCTGTGTTCGGTGCTGAGGATTAAACCCAGGGCCTTGCACATTTTAGGCAAATGCTCTACCACTGAGCCAGATTCCCAGGCACCTAATAAAGGTTCTGAATAATAATAATTATGAATTCGGGTTTTTTTTTTCTCTGAGACAGGGTCTGACTGTGTAGACCTGGCTGTCCTGGAACTCAGCGATCTGCTTGCCTCTGCCTCCCGAGTGCTGTGATTAAAAGTGCGCACAAGAAATACCATGAGAAGTGAGCAGCGCTTCTTGTTTGGTCGTGCTAAAGCAGCATTTTTCACCGAAGTGCCATTACATTTTTTGTGTCTCTTCTATTTTACAAGTGCTTGCCTGCGTGCATAGTTGTGCACTGCACGTGTGCAGTCCCTCAAAGACCAGGAGAGGTGTCAGATCCCCGGAACTAGAGTTCAGTTGAACATATGGATGCTATGTGGGTGCTGAGTCTAACCCAGGTCCTCTGGGAGAGCAGAGACTAAATCAGAGCCAACTCTGCAGTCCCTGAAATGGCATTTCTACATGGTCCTCCTCAACAAACCCTTAGATAACTTTGCTTTTGAGCTGGCACTGTAGGATCTAGGGAAACTAGGTAGCGTCACAGCATGCTGCTCAGTCTGGTCACCGGCTGCACCAGGGACAGTGCCAGACAACAGTCCATGTGTTGGTGTTGCCTTCCTACACGTGGATCTGGTGGTCTAGGTGCCACAAGGCTGCACAGCCTCACCTGCGCCACACTGCACCGTACTGGCGGACCATAGCACCAGTGGTTGAGTTGTAACACACTCCCCTGTCATTTTGTCAGGATGGCCGTTCTTCTGACCAGGTTGATGCTACAACCCTCAATCGGAAGATGTTTCAGAAAATACATTGCAAAGCCAGCTCCTGCACCGCTGTCCCCGACGGCCTCCACCCCGAAGCTCTTGTACCTGACTTTCACAAAAGCCTTTAGTACCACTGAAGACAGCCAAGAGGGGAAGAAACAGAAAAGGAAAGACGCTTTCACCAACACTGGAAGGAAAATTAGTGAGCGGATTATCCGCGTCCTGGATGAGAAAGGCAGTGACCTGGGAATGATGCACCGAGCAGATGTAATCAGACTCATGGACCAGCAGGACTTGAGGCTGGTGAAGAAGAACACCGGCTCGGAGCCACCCGAGTACCAGCTCATGACCGGAGCGCAGATTCACCAGGAGCGGCTAAGGCTGCGGGAAGGCGAAAAGGCCAACCCCAAAACTGGTAGGTGCTGAACGTTTGCGCTGTAAATACATCCAAGCAGTGGTTCTCAACCTGTGGGTTGAGACCCCCCTATCCACAGGGGTTCCATGTCAGATATTTACATTGCGGTTCAAAACAGTAAGATCACAGTTATGAAGCAGCAATGAGGTAATGTTACGGTTGGGGTCCCCACGACATGAGGAACTGTATTAACAACATGGCAGCACTCAGCTCTTGTGTTGGCCAAGGTGAAGGTGGGACATGAGAAACTGGAAACTGATGTAGCTGGTTTCGCCGTCATTGCAGGGAGGGTCCTCCTTCACCCCTCACTCCCATGCCTTGCCCCTCACCTTTGATGTCCCGTGTCCATCACCTCTTCTTTTAAACCTGTCAAGTGTGGGGAGAAACGAGGTAAGGAGATCAAAGTGATGGAAGTCGCCTTCACTTGTAGCCTGGGCTCCAGATGCACTGGCGAGCCGTGTGGCTGCTGGGGCAGTGAAACAGCACTTGATTGTAGTTAGAGTTTTCCTGCCTGGCCCAGTCAGGACAAATCTCTCTTACCCGCCAGTCCCACAGTCGCTCAGACCCAACCAAGAAAGCACACAGAAACTTATATTGCTTACAAACTGTATGGCCGTGGCAGGCTGCTTGTTATCTGCCTTTTCTATCTTAAATTAACCCATTTCTGTTAATCTATACTTTGCCACATGGCTTGTGGCTTACCAGTATCTTTACATGTTGCTTTTCATGGCAGCAACTGGCGGTGTCTCCCCCCAGCCTTCTACTTCCCAGAATTCTCTTCTCTCTTGTCCCGCCTATACTTCCTGCCTGACCACTGGCCAATCAGAACTTTATTTACACAGAGCGATATCCACAGCACTTGATAGACATGTTCTCCATGCCCAACCTCCTTCCTGTCCTTTTGCTTTTTAAGCACCTTGTAAATCCTGAAAGGGTTCACAGTAGCCCTGGCCAGTGCACACCGCCATCACCCTCAGGAACCTGTCACGGAAGCCACTTGGAGGCCAGGCACTGGGCTGGCTCTTCCGGCTCCATGGGCTCCACACCGTGACAAGGACTGGGGGCTGGCTCTACTGTAGGAGGCTGAGCGCTGTGAGGCAAGAAAAGCTACTTTATAATACCCCAGGAACGCTAACATGAAAACTAACATTCATAGGAAGCTAACCAGAGGTCAGGAGTTATCACGTCAGCCAGAACACGGAGAGTGGAATGTAGAGCCCAGAGAGCCGGTCTTCACCTCATTCTGATGGAGACCCAGAACCAACTGGTGGGAAACAAGGAGGTGCTAGAAACTCTAAAGGCCTATAAAAAAAGGTAATAAAGCCAGGTGTAGTGGCACATGCCTTGAATCCCAGCACTCAGGAGGCAGAGGCAGGAGAATCTCTGAGTTTGAGGCCAGTTTGGTCTACAAATGGAGGGCTAGGGGGACTAGGGATGTTACACACAAAAATCCTGTCTCCAAAAAAAAAAAAAAGAAGAAAAAGAAAAAATAATAATTGTCTATCATCCAAAAAGAGTAAATCTGGCTGTGATTCAGATTTTAAACATTACCAAAAAGTTGAAGCCTCTTCCATGCCCCCAAGAGAGATGTCCCTGTACACTCTCATGGACTTTAGCCAATGTTAATGACAGATGTTCAGAAACAGTATGCAAATTATGTTTTTTAAAAATGGCATATCCCAGGGGCTGGAGAGATGGCTCGGAGATTAGGAACATGGGCTGCTCTTCCTGAGGACCTGAGTTCAATTCGCAGCACCCACATGGTGGTTCACAAGCATCTGTAATGAGATCTGGTGCCCTCTTCTGGCCTGCAGGCAGAACACTGTATATGTAGTAAATATTTTTCTTTTTAAATGCATATCCCATGTTCATAGGATAGCTGTGGATAAGTTATTAGGAACAGATCTGATTTGTTAACCCATCCCCATGGCATCTGGTCTCTTCCCAGTTCTTCAGTCTTAGGAATGCTCGTGTGTACTCTGTGTTCTGTGAACCTAAACCATGGCAGTACCAGATGCGGCTCCTCTGTTCCCGGTACTGTCACACTGATTGTCAGCACAGTGACAGTGAGGAGCCTCTGCTTGTCCTAAGGTTGCCCTTCTGCCACCTGAGCTGCATCTCTGAGTTGCCTACTGCACCCCCTGTTTCTCTTGGATGGTCTTCCTCCAGATTCATAGCTCAGTCTAACACGGGGCATGGGGGAGAGGTCAGTGGCTCAGAGTGCTCATGCACAAGTGTGAGTTTGAAAGTCTTAGCAGCACCAGTGTGTGCACTCCAAGCCTGCCCCCTGGGGAGACGGCAGCAGGAGACAGGAGAGTCCTAGAAGCTTACAGGCCAGTGCCCCTGGTGTAGTGTGAAAACGAGACCTTTTCTCAAGGTGGTGAGGACCAACACTCGAGGTTGCTCCGACCATAGATAGGCACACATGCGTGTACACGTGCACTCAGGCACGCCTACACACACCACACATGCACATGCACGCACACTAAAAACACACACCTTTATGCCTGTCTGCCCCACTAAAAAGCAGCTGATGGTCCACGAGGCTGAAGTGAGCTCAGGCTGTCAGAGTCACCCATGGGCAGAAGCTGAGGTTTCAGACAGCAGTAAACAGACCCAGCAATAAACGTCCCTGTTTCCACCCAGGACCAGCTGTGGTAAAGGAAGTCATTTTTTCTTCAAATATTGGACAGCATGACCTGGACACAAAGAGTAAACAGATTCAGCAGTGGATTGAGAAAAGATACCACGTTCAAGTCACAATAAAGAAGAAGAAAAGTACAGACCAGCTGGAGAATGAGATGGTGAGGAGGTGTGAGCCCCTGCTGGGCCTTTCTTTTCTGATACAAGAAGTTATAGAAAAACTGGGAAGACGACAAGCAAAGAAACTGACTAGTGATTCTACCGCCGTGTGTCCAACTGTACACTTACTGTATACATGTTTTCCATCATAACATATTTGTGCCATGGAAACTGTTCTGGGGATGAGAGAAATGGCTCTGTAGTCCAGAGCACCCACTGTTCTTACCGAGGACCCACATTCTGTCCCCAGCATCCACATGGCAGTTCACAAGTCTGTAACTCCAGTTCCAAGGAATATGGTGCCCTCTTCTGGCCTCTGTGGGCACCACACACATGTGGTACACATACATACATACATGCAGACACAACAACACCCATACACATTTTTAAGAATTGTAATATAAAAGCTATATTGTCTTTTAAAAACTGCCGGATAGCTAACATTTCAAATATAAAAAGCAGATAGTTCATAGGTGTCTCTCCCATTCACCTCTTCTCTGGGGAACTCTACTCTTAGAATCCCTGGAGTGCTGCGTGGCCTTTAAGCCTAGCTCACTTTCTCACCACCAAAGGCAGCGTGGTACAGTGGGATTTCAACCCAGGCTGCCTGCATCCCACACTTGCAGGACACAATGCAACTGCTTCAGACTTTGTAGAGTCCAGGTGGGACCTCCCTCCCTCCCTCCCTCCCTTCAGAATTAGGAAAGCACTCTGCCAAGACCCAACCCCAGTGCTTGACTTTTGGGAGAGCGTAGGTGGGCTAGCTGTAGCCCCTGGTGCTGTGACAGCAGAGTGGGGGCTGCAGTGGCCTGTGGTAGTTAGCACATGGAGTTCCTGTGCAGACAGGACAAGCAGATGTAGACACTGACCAGCCTGTCACAGCAGCTCCAGGGCGCATGCGCAATTTCCCCACAGCATCAGAGACACCAAGTTTAAACTTACCTTGCACTGCTGTTCTTTGTAGGATGAGGTGTTTAACCAGATTCTCCAGACTATGCCTGGACTGGCAACCTTCTCAAGCAGACCGAAAGCCGTTAGAGGAGGAAGCGCCTCCACCTGTGTTTTCCGCCCCTTGAGCAAGAAAGAAGAGAAGGCCTACAGAGACTCACAAGAGCCCCAGAGAAGGAACACTTCGAGCAAAGACCACAGGACCAAGGAATCAGACGTTCTGTGTCAGTGATTTTAATAAACAAAATCCAGGCACATGTAGAAGCCCTGCTGGCTGCCCTGGAGTCGATCCCGCAGCCAGGGCTGCCTACTGGAGGGTAAGTGATGCAGCCAGTGGGAACATCTTGCCTTGCAGGCTGCTGCTGCTGGACTCTGCACTTGTGGGCATGGAGGAGTCTGGCTCTTGTTTCCTTTTAGGAGGGAAGTACCCACTGAGGCGAGAGGCCAAGCTCCGTCTTGCCCGAGGCAGTTTTACCTTTGGGAGTAAGGAAAGAGACGATTGAATTACCTGCATCACAACACACCCGCTTGACAGTGACAGTCCTTGAGGAGTCACACCTTCAAAGGTGGACACACCCAGGGGGGGGGGGCGGGGACAGGAGGAGGGGGGGCGGGGACAAGCAGGCCTCACAGCCAAGTGCCAATCCAAGCAGCTCCACTTACTTTGGCCTTCACCCTCTTCTTGTCGGGGTCATGCACAACGCTGTGCCGCATGAGGCTCTGCTGCAAGTACAGGAGAAAGAAGCCCACTTCAGAAACCCTCGGTTTGGGGCTGGGGTGGCTCGGTGGTTAGCGCATGTGTAGCCACTCTCGCAGAGGACCCGGGGTCAGTTCCCACAAACCACATGGTGGCTCACAACCACCTCTATGCTGGTTCCACTAATTAACCTTTTTAAAAAATTACAAACTCTTGGTGCCTGCTAACATGAAAATGTGGTGAGATGGTGCAATCAACTGCCAGCTGCCTGTTTGTGGCCAGAATCTGACTTCCACCCAGCTCCCTGACCAAAGCCAGGGGAGACTTCAACTCCTTAGCAGAGGGACTTTCTTCCCAAGGACCATGCTGGGAACTGACTCCATCCCAATCTACTAACTCAGACCTTTCCTGAGAAGGGAAACCTAGGGTTGAACTTGCAAGCTCAAGCTTACTTAGCTGAATCTCTCAGCTGCATCCCTAAACACCAGATGGAAATCTGGCCTCTGCCCTGCTGGCTGGTCACCACAGCATGTTGTAGGCACTGATCCGAGCTATGCTTGGAGAGTTTATAATCCGTAGCAAGAGCTCTGAAGACACCAGCTAGGCTGAAGCAAGCCGCACAGTCCCCCGGCAGGAACCATGTTCCTGAGTGACCCTTGAATCAGGTCACAATCAAGCCAAGATCCCACAGCCCCCAGGTAGCCCACCTGTGTTAGTCACCTCTTTCCTCAGGCCCTACACGATGGTCTACAAGCTCAGAGTATCTCTAAATAAGGACTCTGGCACCCACACTCAGCACAGCCAGAACGCCCTAGAGCAGTGGTTCTCAACCTGTGGGTCAGGACCCCTTTGGAGTTGACTATCAGACATCCTGCATATCAGATTATCACAACTCATAAGAGTAGCAAGATTACAACGATGAAGTAGCAACGAAATTATGTTATGGCTGGGGGTCAGCACAGCATGAGGACTATATTAACGGGTTGCAGTGTTCGGAAGGTTGAGAACCACTGTTCTAGAGCACCTGTTAAAATAAGCCATCAGCTTCCCAAACCCCAGGGCTTCTGGCCCAGCCGGGTCAGAATGGGGACCTGGGGCTCTGCAGGCTGCACGGGGAGACCCCAGCCTGGGGCAGGACACTTACTTTCATTGCGAACGTCCTGCCACAGCCGGCGTGCTCACAGACAAAGGGACGTGCTTCCTCGTGGAAGGAGAGAATGTGGCTCTGCAGGTTGAACACAGTTGTGTAGGTTCTTCCACAGCCTTCGCGCACACAGCGGTACACGTCCCTTTCGGGAGCATGCGTCTTCATGTGCTGCTTAAGGTAGTCTTTGCGCTGGAAAGTCTTCTGGCATACTGCGCAGGTGACTTCCTCTGGTGGGAGATACTCACTAACCACCTTCCCTCCCTATTACTACACAATAGCTAGTCCTGTGACTACACACAAACCAGGGGTTCCAGAGGAAGCTTCAACCCCTCATCTCACTGGCTCCGAATCCCAAGTTCTCTCCTGGCTCCCAACTAGGTGACTAGGCAGGTGGAATTAATGTCATGGCGTCTGCCTTTGTCCTGACTCACAGCAGCATTTCCCAAGAAGCCCTGCAGAGTTGCAGAGCCTCAGGAAAGCAGAGTGCATGGCCGCACCGGCTCAGAGATCCACAGCAGCCCCTCACCGCCCAGGAAGCCATCACTCCCCGTGGCGTGCTGCAGAACCCCTCCTTTACAGCACATGTACACATTCCATTCTTTCAAAGCATGCTTCGGCTCCCCAGTGCAGTGCTCTTCCTCAGCCCCATGGCCACCTACCTTTATGGGCTTCTCTCGTGTGCTTCAAAAGCTCTGTCCATGTTTTTGCCACAAAAGAACATCCCTTTTGACATAGATAGCCTGTTCAAGAACACCAAAGAGTTACCCACGGCCTGCCCTGTTAGCCCCGCGCGAACTAACGCCAGAAGGGACTGCGTGCCCTGCAGTTTCCTCTTCTCACAAATGTGCTGCTCCACTGCGTGCAATCAAGTGGGCGTGTCACACTCACTGCTCTGGGAACTTGGACAAGCTAAACCTTTGCACACTTTAGCTAACCAGAAAAGGAGACACAGCAGCATACGAAAGGAGTTACTAATAAACTCAAGCACAGCCGGGTGCTTAGGAACAGTACAACTTTCAATGGCAGTGACAAGAGGCCAAGACCCACACAACACAACAGTGTCCTCTGTCTGCCACACAGCTCTCCCGGGCTCAGTGTGACCGTGGAGCAGACCAAGGACGCCAAGCACAGGCTGCTGCTGTTAGTGTCCTCAGGGCCGGCACGGTGACCATCTGTACGTACCCTCGTGAACCTTCCCGTGCCGTTTCAGTCCGCTGGGGGAGGCGAAGTGCTTCCCACATCCCTCCTGGGTGCACCTGGGGAAGCAGCATGCGAAGCATTAGCCAGTCCCTTCCTGTGGAGAACTTTGCTGAGCTCCTCACCGGAGCCCATCGCTTCCCACACCAAACCTGTCACCAAAATATTCAGTAGAGCCCTAAATACAAACACCAGTGACCTGGCCAGCTTTGGAGCAAAACAAGCTTTTTGAGAAAAACACATCTTTTGTTTCTGTCACCAAATTGAAAGTTCTCATAGTTCTGAAAATATTGTTGTGTGGCTACAGAAGCCACGTCAGGAGGCCGACTTGGTTTAGGTGACACTGGACCATCCTGAGCTGTTGGTCTGTGGTGTGACCAATATGCTACACTGTCAGACAGGGACACAGCACAAGGACTGGGGTGCAGCTCAGGGCCAGTACCAGAAAACACCAACAACAAAGAGAAAGGTGTTTAGAGCTGGGCAGTGGTAACGCACACCTTTAATCCCAGCACTCAAGATGCAGAAGCAGGCAATCTCTGAGTTCGAGGCCAGCCTGGTCTACAGAGTGAGTTCTAGGACAGCCAGGGCTACACAGAGAAACCCTGTCTTGAAAAAAGACACAAACAAACAAACAAACAATAAAAAAACAAATGGTGTTTGTTGCTGGGCACGGCAGCACATGCCTCTGACCATAGCACCGAGGATCGGGGCAGGAAAACTGAGAGTTTAGGGCTAGCCTGAGCTATGCAGCAAGACCTGTCTCAAGAAAACAGAAAATGGGGGCTGGAGAGATGGCTCAGCGGTTAAGAGCACTGACTGCTCTTACAGAAGACCCAGGTTCAATACCCTGCTCCCACATGGCAACTCATAACTGTAACTCCTGTTCCAGGGGATCTGACGCCCTCAGACATAGATGCAGGCAAAACACCAATGCACGTAAAATACAAATAAATTATTTTAAAAAGCAGATGGCCTGTCTAGGGTCTCACTTTATAAAAAAAGAAAGAAAGAAAACAGACAACAGAAGCCAAGGAGGAAAGGGACGAGCAGGTGAGGGCTTCAGGTGTCTGAGGAAAGGGCAGTGCACTGCATCCTCAGCACCAGTGAAAACCGCACACCAATGCAACCACAAGCCTGTGGGTGAGACCGCACTGTCACTGCAGCAGCCCAATGTGCAGGAAACCACCACACCTGACCACCGCACCCCTGTCCCCATCTGTCCTTCTGAGTACCCAGGAAACCCCAGGGCAGGCGGAGCCCAATTACTTCATGAGGTAGTTCCTCACCTTCCCTTCAAGCTTAACCACAGCTGCCCGGCTCTCAAGAGCTGTTCCCCACACATGCAAAATGGTCTTTAGGGGAACAGAAACAAATACAACTGTGGAGTCCCCATGGGCACCCAGGACAGCCTGGCTCAGGACCCTCTGATCTGAACTCAGTGCCTGCAAAGCCCTGACCTGAAGAGCAGCTCTCCGGTGTGCTGGCACTGGTGCGTCTTCAGCTGCTGGTGCTTCTTAAAGGCTTTCGTGCAGCCTTCAAAAGTGCACTGTGAAGAAAGATAAGCACCGGTTAGTAAAGGCAGACTCAGCAGATGTGGACGTCCTCTCCGGGGCTGCAGGCGGCTCAGTTAAGAACACTTGCTTCTGTCTCAGAGGAGCCAGGTGCCGATTCCAGCATCCACCTGGTGCTTCTCAGCCATCTGACTACAGTTCCAAAGGAGCTGACACCCTCCTCTGACCCCCACAGGCACCCACATGCATGTGGTGCACAGGCACATGTGCAGGCAAAACACTTGCTTATAAAATGAACATGAAACTTTTTAAAATTCAACAACAGCTTCTCAGGACCTAAGTGCCTCAGGGAATATAAACGTTCACCCACTTAGTCCCTGTGAAATGCTTCATCTCAAAACCTTAAAGAGCAACGGCAATCAGAAAAGCAAGCATGCTTCTGCTGGGTAGTCGTCAGTAACACAAATGTGCCCAAAGTGAGTTTTCAAAATGAAAGCTTGCAGGATGAGGACAGCCAATGCTGGACTTTACATCTCCACAAGATAAAATCAGGTTTAGGCAAACTCACTTCGGTAACAAATGTAAAAACAGTCAAAACTGAAGCATATCAGGCCATACTCACTATATACTGTTTCCGTGGATTTTCATGTTTGCGTTCGATGTGCTTCTTCAAGTTCGATTTTGTGTTGAATTTCTGATTACAGCCATTATCTTCACAACTGTAAGAGATTATATGAACAAAATATAACACACCAAAGCGGAAAGGTTTAGGGTGTGAACATGTGGGGCTGGAGAGAGGGCTCAACAGTTAAGAGCACTGGCTGCTCCAGCAGAGGACCCAGGTTCAGTTCCCAGAACCCACGTGGTGGCTCACAACCATCTGTAACTCTACTTCCAGGGGATCTGACGCCCTCTTCTGGTCTCCACAGGCACCATGCACACACACACGACACAGAAATACATGCAGGCAAAACACTCATACACATAAAATAATAAAATAGTATTTTTTTTTAAGATGTGAACATCCTTCTACTTTATAAAAGCGGATGATTGCAAGAAACACTATAAAGTAGCCTCTCAGTAAATTCCAAAGTGTCAGGATGGGACTGTGGCTCAGTGGAGGGGTGGGGGTGCAGTCCCACGGGTCAAACCATGTCATGCAGGCCTCAACTTGGACAGGTGTGCAACAGAATGCTCTGCACTTGCACTCAGGATAAAATGTACACTGGGTCACCCATCTCTGAACACTGGCAAAGGGAGGAAACACTGGCCTCGGATGCCTGAATGCTGCTCAGGCTACAGTGGTGCCCAGATTCAACTACTTTAATTTAATCTAATAACCTCCTTTTGTGAGAAATGTAATCATAAGCTGCATTTTCAACAAGGGAAAGAGCCTGGCTCCAGTACTGTCACTACAAGTGAAAACATGCTTGGCACAGAACTGTGACCCACTGTCCCCTCGGGACGTCACTAGGCCATTCCAGTTCCCCTTGTGTTGAAATCTTGTCCTTGAAAGAGTTAAGTCCCCTGTGAAGAGTTCGTGGCCCTGAAATGAACTAGGACGCCTTTCCCAGTCTCACTGCATGAGGAGACTCCCTCAGACACTGTGCACCTGGGCAAGGAGTCCAGCGATCAGTGAGCACAATGAGGGGCACAGTGCAGGGGCCACAGCGGCACACAGGAGGCCTGTTACGTACCTAAGCTTCCTCCCCACCACCCCTGCAACTGGAGGTGGCCACATGGCCAAGTCCAGGCCATCCTACTCAACTCTCACAGTGCCTTAAGTGGGGTCAGCATGTCCACTGCCCTCTTTGAAAAAGCTGGGAACCAAATGGGCGTCTTGGACTACAGTGTTGAAACCCCAAGATGAGAATGGCAGAGTCTCCAATTTGGAGCCCAAGTCCCTGAAGACCCTGGAGTACCCTACACTTTCTAATTCTACTTCTGATTCCAGTCAGAACACAGACCAATGGGTGAGCAGCTTGTGCTTAGCTTCTCTTCACTGTTCACTCTAACACAGACATTTAAACACACGCGCAGGACAGGAGGACAGGGTCACAAACCATGGCGGAACCAATGGCAGGGGCAGGGGCAAGAAGGACCCTGGCAAACTGGAGTGGAAAGGTCTATCAGTACAGCTGGGCCACAGCTTCATTTCTGAGGGCCAAGCACCCAGGGGAAGGGAAGGAGAAAGGGAAGAGGAGCACAGGCCATCACCACACGAGGGACGGGGACTTCATGTTCTCGGAGCACAGAACCACTGCTGTCAGGCACCGACTCGTGAGGAGCCCGTCGGAGCCACAAACAACACTTCCAAGACCAAGCTTGGAGGTGAGCACTTTTACCCACTAAGCCATTTCAGCCCATCCTCCATTCTGAATCTTATGAATCAGCGACCATCCCGCCAGGGCTCCATGCCGAACATACCCCACTCCAAAGGCCTAGTCAGCCCCTACTCACACGAACGGCTTTTCTCCAGTGTGAATCAGGACATGGCGACTCAGATGGTAGTCTCTGATGAAGGCCTTGCCACAGCCCTCATAGTCACAGACAAATGGCCTCTGGAAAAAGAGGTGGAAGGAAAAAAATCATACATTTATTTATTGATTGGTTGATTGTGTGTGTTATGTGTGTGTGTACAATGCATACGTGTGGAGGTCAGAGGATAACTTCTGGGAGTCAGTTCTTTCCTTCTACGCTTGAGTTCCAGGAATCTAGGTCCTCAGATCTGACAAGTGCCCCTCCTCACTGAGCTACCCTACCCCATCAGTTCTGTTGTTAAGTCTGAGTTGTGGTAGGCAAAAGCCTCAGACTTCCACTCCAGGGATGTGTCCACTCAGGAAGGCACCTGCTACCCTCAGGCAAGAGCTAATTTTGCTGTACCAAGTTCCACACCATAATCAAGCCATCTTCTCATAAGTCGCTGTAGTAAACAGACTTTCCTTTTGTGGGTAGACAGTGTACTAGCTGGTTTTGTGGGTCAACTTGACACAAGCTGCTGGTCCTGGGTTCTATAAGAAGGTGGGTTGAGCAAGCCATGGGAAGCAAGCCAGTAAGCGGCGCCTCTGCATCAGCTCCTGCCTCTGGGATCCTGCCCGGTTTGAGTTCCTGTGCTGACTTCTTCAGTGATGAACAGCAACGCTGAAGTGTAAGCCTGATAAACCCTCCCCCAGCTTGCTCTTTGATCATGTGTTTTAGGACAGACAGCATCTGAAATAAGCAAGCTAACCTGCTCTTCTAAGAGACCAGGCTTCCCCAGCAAAGCTCTTTTCAAGATTACTTTGACATGAGCATATGTGGCCTGTTTGCACATCTCTCCCACAGCATCAGTTTACCAACTGAAAAGAACTCAGGGCAGAGGAAGGAGCAGGCTGTATCATCCCAGGAGAGCTCAGTATCTGTACTAAGAGATGCCATATGGACAGATACAGAAAAATGTGTCACCGTTGAAAAAGCTCATAGGTGCAAGGGCAAACGAGGAAACAGCTCCCACCCCTAATTGCAATCTCCCTTTGGGACCCTGGAGGAAGGGGATGATCTGGTGAATCCACAGTAAAGCTACATCATGTCCCAACATCCAGTTTGGTGTACCTAACTACAGAAATACTCGAAATCCAGGAGGGTGGTACCAAGCCCTCAATCACAGTACTAGACAGCCAGTGGACAGGAAGACATAGGTGAGCCATACTGCCCAGAACAGTCAAAGAACCTTCTTCAGCTCCAGTCCCAGAGGAGGGTCAAATTATTGTGGGACAATAAACACAGCTTAGTGTCCAACCAACGTGCAGCATTATGGTCTAGAAGGAATGGCAAGCTCTGACACCGGGACAAACGTGGGAACAGAACAGGCAAGGACTGAAGAGGGGGTACAGTCACAAAGGTTATGAGGGATGGCAGTAGTGGGTAAGTCTGCCAAGAGGGGCCCGGGGAAAAGCCGAACAGGAAGGCTTTACCTGACCACCCCTTTACCCAGCCTTGGTACCCGACCAAAGCCCTCCTGCAATTAAAAGGGTGCACACTTGTTGCTTGCAGGGAACCTTTAAGCTTTCCCTTGCAGGAGCTCTAGTAGGCGGAGGTTCTCTGGGCGGATGGGTGTGTCTAGTGGTAGCTGACTTCCAGATCCCGGTAATGGTCAGACCCCGCTACTAAAGATGAGTGGACCCCCCGTCCGGGCTCATCGCCTTCGCCGGCCAAGCCCAGGTCGCAGCCCCCGCGCCGGGCTTGCCACGTGCATCCGCGGGCAGGTTACCTCCCCCGTGTGCTTGCACAGATGCGCGTCTAGCTTCCAGGCTTTGTTGTAACTGGCGCCGCAGTCGGGGAAGGAGCAGATGAACCGGCTGGGGAGCGCGGGACGCGGCGGGGCGGGGCCCGCAGAGGCCGCAACGAACGCGTCCGCGATGGTCAGGGACGACACGGCTTCCGCGACCGAGACCCGCGGCTCCAGGGCGACGTGGCCGCTCCCGGGCCGAGGCGGAGCAGCCACGTGCGGCTCCCGGGACGTCGGACACGAGTCACCGGCGGACCGGCCGCAGACTCCACACTTCCGGGGACGCGGCCTCGCAGGGCTCCAGGCCCCGCCCACCAACCTCCAGCGCCTCGACTGCGCATGCTCCGAGAGGCTGGCTGCGCATGCCTCCCCAGGACAGGGTTTGTGCTCAGCGGTCGCGGCTTTCAGAAACTGGAAGCGCTGGCTAAGGGTCCAGAGTTCCAACCTGACCTAAGATGGACTGTTCTGCACACTCCAGGTTCGCTCTCTGCCTCCTGCCACGAGCCCCAGGACACAGTGGGTCCCAGGCTTGTCTGCTCATTCGAGTCACGTGGAGATTTCTCAAATTTCAAAGCCTAGGGCTTATCAGGACCAGTTAGACAGTAATTTCTGAGAGCGAATGTGCTAGTTACTGTTTTGTCGACTTTTTGTTTTTGAGGCCCCAGGTGTTTGGGGCTATTCTCAGCCTAGGCTTTCCTCTTCCCCTTCTCTCGATTCAATCTCTGTTTTGGCAGAGACTGAAAAATACCCTTTCTGAATCCTTACCAGCAAGGGTGTGCGTCCATGAAGGCCTGAACTGATCTTACTGTTAGTTGAATGAAGATGACCATGAATATCTTTACAGAAGAATGATTTGGCCGGGCGGCGGTGGTGCATGCCTTTAATCCCAGCACTCGGGAAGCAGAGGCAGGCGGATCTCTCTGAGTTCGAGGCTAGCCTGGTCTAGAGAGTGAGTTAGTTCCAGGACAGGCACCAAAACTACACGGAGGGAGAAAAAAAATAAATGTTTTGGACTCACTTTATCCTAGTCAAACTAATCCACATGAAAAGGGACTGATGGGCCAGTCGGTGGTGGCACACACCATTAATCCTCTTGGTTCTGGGTCTTCAGCGTCCTCCCTCAGCCCCGCCTTGTGGGCGTGACCATTACCGAAGCCTCAACTTCCAGGCCAAGGCTGGGATGGCTGCCCACTACCTCTCCCCATGCTCACTACATCCGCTCCTATTCGGGTCCCACGTGCATGTGTGCATTGCTGGCTGTCTCTCCCGTCGGTCCCCTCCCCACTCCCCTTTCTCACCCTCCATCAGACTCCCCCAGCCCCAGTCCTCCCTTACCTGTTTGTCTTTCCTTTTCTCGAAGATCAGCTTCTAGAAGATTCTGAGGTCCTGCGTCCATGACTGTTGTTTTCCAGGGGTTTGGGTCTCAGCATAATCTCTCTTTGCATAATCTTCTACCCGTCCTCTTAGCTAGTGACCCTGGTTAATCAATGTGAGGCTCAGCTAGGATCAGGCTCTTCTCAGCGCCCCCACAGGGGCAGGATTGTGAGTCATGAGGGTCAAAGCTGAGGATTTACATACAACTGTTGTATTCATGTTCTAGCTGGGGGCTTTCCTTTACAAGTCTTCTCGATCACTTGACTAGCTGGGGGCTTTCCTTTACTAGTCTTCTCGATCACAAAGGGGCCTGGGGCTCTCTTCTCACCCTTGGATCCTGAACCCAACTTTGAGGCTACTTTGACACTATAAATCGGAAGCAACCATGTGTAGTTTCCAAGCCTAAGTCTCAAGGAAACTTGTCTGTGGACCCTGTACCTTTGCCATTGGCTCCAAGATGACGTTTCTACACCAGTCTGTCCCAAGAAGAAAAGACAAGAGGAACAAAGCTAAGCCACACTGTTGTACCCGTTTTTTGCAAAACCCCCAGAGACCACCAAGGAGCCAGTTTCCAATGCAAGTACATAAGGGTCCTTTTATTCAGGTTTAACCTAGGCCACTGCATGGCAGATGGAAGGAAATGTGGTGGCCACGAGCCCAGGAGTAGAGGGTTTTTATAGGGAAAACCACAAGCCGGAAATTACATGCTTGGGATATGTAGAAGGGATATGGGGCAAGGTGGTTTTTTGAAACTGTTGGTCTAGACTTTAGACTCAAAGCCACATTTGAAACTATTGGATTGTACTTTTGGCAGGAAACCACAACTCAATGAACAGGATATCTGGGCTGGTCAGCAGGATTATCTAAATGTCTTCAAGGGCCATAAGCCGCCCTTGTCTCCAGTATCATACTGCCCGGTATCTGTTCCAGTTGCCACGGCACATTCCTGAGGTCCTTCCTGGAACTGAGTACAGCAGGTGGGCTAAGATGGTGGCCCTACCCTAAGATGGGGTCTGTATTGCCTTCACAATACCAGCCAAGCCCAGCAGGGATCTGCAGCAGTACGTGACTATATGCCATTGAGTTGTAGAGTGGTTGTTGGTCAGTGATTTGGTAGCAATAGCCAACACACCCTGGCTTGTGTTTATAGAAGAAACATGCTCAACTGGAGGTGGAGTTTTCTTTAGCCACCAGCTCACCAAAAACAACAGAGACTTCTTACTAATTATGAAAGCTCCACCAACAGCCCAGGCTTGTTTCTAACTAGTTCTTTAAAAAAAAAAAAAAAAAAGATTTATTTATTTATTATGTATACAGTGTTCTGCCTACATGCACGCTTGCAGGCCAGAAGAGGGCACCAGATCTCATTACAGATGGTTGTGAGCCACCATGTGGGTGCTGGGAATTGAACTCAGGACCTCTGGGCGAACAGCCAGTGCTCTTAACCACTGAGCCATCTCTCTAGTGCTTTAACTAGTTCTTATAACTTAAATTAACCCATATCTTTTCATCTACTTTTTTTTTTTTCCGAGACAGGGTTTCTCTGTGTAGTTTTGGAGCCTGTCCTGGATCTCCATCTGTAGACCAGGCTGGCCTCGAACTCCCAGAGATCCGACTGGCTCTGCCTCCTGAGTGCTGGGATTAATGGCGTGCACCACCACTTCTTTCAGGTGGCTTGGTCACTTTTACTTTGTAAAGCCCATACTGCCTGCTCGGCATCCTTGGTGTCTCCTTGTGACTCCTCCTCCCTTTTTCTTCCCATCTTCTTGTTGTGCCCGAAAATCCTGCCTGTCTATTGGCCATTTATTAAACCAACCATAGTGACATATCTTTACACACTGTAATGAAATATCTTGCAACACTTAGACAACAAACATACTCATTTATTTCTGTCATCTTTTTAATTTATTTTATTTAATTTATTTTTTTGGAGCTGAGGATCGAACCCAGGGTCTTGCGCTTGCTAGGCGAGCACTCTACCTCTGAGCTAAATCCCCAACCCCTTCTGTCATCTTTTCAATAAATCTTTCTTAGATCCCAATGATTACCGTTCATTACTAATTATACCCCTTCCCTTCATACCCACATCATTTACAAACAACTTATTCCTCTTTGTGCATTCACGCTTTCTTCATTACCACCACCACCACCACCACCACCATCATCATCATGAAACCTTTAAACATGCCCAAAACTGGAATGGACAGTACACAGAGCCCTTTGGACCTCTCACTCAGCTTCAACCACCATCAAATTTGGGCCATTCTGGTTGCATCTAACTGTCTCCATTCCTAATCAAAGACCCACATACCCTGAAGTCCAGCCTATCCAAAAGAATCTCATCTTACCCCTGTGAGTGCTGCCACAGTCTACCTGCCAACTGACCATAAATGTCCCATCATACATTGTCCTTAACTCATTTTCAGTTATGCCCAGGGAAGACCTTGGCCCTCTAGTTCCTAGGCTGAGCCATGATTTCATCAGAAAAGGAGTATTTAGGGAGATGAGTTCACCCTCAACTACATGAAGAGAATTCTGTTACTAGGGGCTATTCTTTCCCCATACTATTCCAGTTTACCCCTGGTCTCTGGTCATTCCATGGAGACCTTCACAACCATCTGACGTCTGTGATTGTATCAGGTAAAGCATATTGAGAACCAGATTACTCTCTCACCACACCACACTCCATAACTGAGGAAGAAGTCCCTTCCAGAAGCTGGTCCCTTCCATCTCTAACATTGCCTATGGTTACAAAGACCCATAGCCATCACTTTTTGAGCCAACCCTTGACAGGGTAAATATGCTACTAAGGAAGAAGTGGGGATGTAGTTGGTTGGAAAGGAAGTTCTGGGGTACTGAATGCACACTAAGGACCTTGTCATCAGCAAAGTTGGAGGGCTGGTGTTGAGGGGGTAACCATGAAACTGGGAAGAAGAAGGCTTAGATGCAGTGGTGATTCAGCTTCCGTGCTAGTTAGAAGTGCGGGCTTTAGGGTTCTGGGACCTGATTTTGCAGCCTGTTTCCTGCTTGACCTTGAGGCAGTTAATTTCCCTGAAATCTATGTTTTCCATAAATAACGATTATCATGTCAGCATCCCACAGTTGTGAGAACTGTATGAGAAAGCCGGGCGGTGGTGGAGCACGCCTTTCATCCCAGCACTCGAGAGGCGGAGCCAGCGGATCTCTGTGAGTTCAGGCCAGCCTGGGCTACAGAGTGAGTTCCAGGACAGGCTCCAAAGCTACACAGAGAAACCCTGTCTGGGGGGGGGGGGGAATTGTATGAGATGATTAACCTCTGAGCGATGCTTTACACAGGACTAAGAAATTAGCAGTCTGTACCCTTCAGATCTAGACCAGTTGACACTTCCATCTTTCTAGGGAAATTCCTTGCCTTCCACGAGCTTCTTGGCTCGTATGCTTTTTAAGAAGTCTATGTGGAAAGTGCTGACAGTGGCCTCTGGCCAGCAGCCAGATAGGACCCAGGCCCTCAGTCAGCAGCCCTGAAGGATCTTGTCCCAGTCACACCTTCAGACAAGTGCTGTAACCCTGGCTCACTTCTTCATTGCAGCTCGGGAAAGACCTTAAGTAGAGAGACCAGCTGTGTCCACACTCCTGCCCCACAGAAACTGTGTGATAAGAAATGCTGGTTGTGGGACCGGGCGGTGGTGGCGCACGCCTGTAATCCCAGCACTCGGGAGGCAGAGCCAGGCGGATCTCTGTGAGTTCGAGGCCAGCCTGGGCTACAGAGCGAGTTCAGGACAGGCTCCAAAGCTACAGAGAGACCCTGTCTCGAAAAAACCAAGACAGCCAGAGCTATACAGAGTGACCCTGTCTCAAAAACAAAACACCAAACCAAACACAAAAATTTAAATGCATGTTGGAAAACAAAGCAAAAAGAAATGGGTGGTGGTTTAGACCACCAAGTAAAAGGGGAACTTGTTATTTGGCACAACTAATATATAGAGTCCAAGTTTTGTACTTCACAAAATAACTCTAGATGGAGTGGTGCCAAACTCTCACAAAAGAGAAAATAGCTGAGCAAGAAGGAAGAGGGGCCTTCTGGGAACCAGGGAAGACTCTGACACAGAATTCAGGCATTTAAAATATTTAGTCGGGCAGTGGTGGCACACGCCTTTAATCCCAGCACTCTGGAGACACAGTCAGGTGGATCTCTGTGAGTTCGAGGTCAGCCTGGTCTACAGAACAAGTTCTAGGACAGCCAGAGTTGTTACATGGAGAAACCCTGTCTCAAAAAAACAAACAAAAAACAATAATAAATACAATTTTTTATTCTTTTGTTATTTTATATGTATGGGCATTTTGCCTGCATGTGTATCTGTGCATCATGTGTGTACATGCTCACCAAGGCCAAGAGAGGGCAGCAGATATCTGGGACTGGAGTTACAAAGAGGTTTGCACCACCACGTGAGTGCTGGGAACTGTATCCCCTTCGTCTTGGAGAGCAGCCAGTGTTCCTAACCATTGAGCCAGCTCTTCAGCCTGAATTCAACCATTTTGTTTCTTCCCAACTGAAACTCAGATATATACTGTGCTAAGCATGAGTTTGTATGGTAAGGTAGGTAATTTCCTAGGGCAGACCACACAATCTCCTGTAAGATCTGCCCTAGGAAATCTTCAGTGTGTGATCCCATTTATGCCAGTTTTGCTTTTTTTTTTTTTTTTTTTTTTTTTTTAACTACTTGAAAAATCAAAAACAAGGCTTTGGGCTGGAGAGAGGGCTCAGTAGTTAAGAGCATTGGCTGCTCTTCCAGGCAACCTGAGTTCAATTCCCAGCAACCACATGGTGGCTCACAACCATCTGTAATGAGATCTGGTGCCCTCTTCTGGCCTGAAAGCGTACATCTAGGCAGAACACTGTATACATAATAAATAAATAAATCTTAAAAAAAAAAAAAAAAAAAAAAACCAAGGCGTTATCCATAAATGTGCCTTGAAATGAGCAGCAGTGTCTGCCCGCTCCTCTCCTTTGAGCAGTGAGCTGGGTTTCAATGCGTAACCGTGGCTGGCCTGAAACTCACTATGTAGACTAGGCTAGTCTTGAACTGGAGATCTGCCTGTCTTTGCTTCCTGATTGCTGGAATTAAAGCCATCATGCCCAACATGTTCTTTCTTCCTTTTGTGACCCGGGTAGTACGGTAGACAGCTCTTTGGGTTGGCTCCAATTGTCGCTACCTGCCTGTGACTCTGGCAGCCGGAGAGTAGAGGGCTCCCTGCCCAGCACGCCTCACACAGCTGTTTCAAGCTTCACTGGCCAGCTCAGCAGGTTCTGTGTGTGTGACCTCTGTACTTTAGCTGCCCCATCAGCCACCTCACAGGTAGCAAGGCTTGACTAACCTGTGTAAAACCAGAGCAAAGCACGTGGCTGACAGGACTGTTCTGAGGCCGTTGACTCTCACTGCTACCGCTTCCGTGATCCGCATGTCAGTCACGGAATGCTGTGTCAGTGGACAGTAGGTTTACGCTGACAGTGGGTTCTTGAGTGCTGGACCAGGTGAAAAGTGCCTGGATGAATGAGGGCTAAATAAATCACGAGTTAGGAGACAATGGTTCAAAAAAAAAAAAAAAAATCTAACCATTTTGCCTCTGGATGAAGCAAGAGAGAGTCCCCTGCCACACCTCACCGGCAGCTACAGTCCCCCTGTGCCCCAGTCCTCCAGGAAGGCTGGAGAAGTTTCTGTCTAGTCCTCAGTAAGGGCTAGCTCTCACATGTGGCTTGTCTTTGCCCCTGGCTATCATCAGCAGATGCTCTCCACACCCGTTCTATGAACGTTCCCTGTGATGTTTGCTTATCTAGACTCATCACGCAGACAAGTGTTGAGGCATGCTTCCATTTAGTCTTCTTCATTATCAGCGGATCACATGACTCCACCTGGCTTTTCTGATTAGCCCTTGTCTCCCTTGGTCAGATCCTGTTATGTAGCCCTGATAGCTCTGCCAGGGTGCACAAGCCCCACGCTCAGTCACTGCCTTCCACTTCAAATCCATTTAGTCCAAGGGAACCAGATCCTGTCTAGTGAGTGAGGTTTAATTGCTCTCTGATTACTCTTGGGGTCAGGCTCATGAACACGCAGTCTCCATCTGCAGTTCATGCAAGGGTTTTGTGTTTGATAATTTCCCCTGACAGCCAGCAGAAATGTGCCTGGCTGAGATGAGCAGACATCTTTGGGGGAGTCCTTGCTGCCTGGCTTCTGGGTATACACTGGAGGCAGGATCCATCCATCTCTCTTCCCTTGATGCCATTTTGATCCAGTTTACCATGGTCACATCTGACCTCAGCCACAGTTAGCATCTGTACCCATCATCTCTGATCCTTTCTCTCCACTGCTGCTCAGGTGTAGTTAGAGTTTTCCTGCCTGGCCCACAGTCAGGACAAATCTCTCTTACCCGCCAGTCCCACAGTCGCTCAGACCCAACCAAGAAAGCACACAGAAACTTATATTGTTTAGAAACTGTATGGCCGTGGCAGGCTGCTTGTTATCTACTTCTTCTCTCTTAAATTAACCCATTTCTGTTAGTCTATACTTTGCCACATGGCTTGTGGCTTACCAGTGTCTTTACATGTTGCTTTTCATGGCGGCGGCTGGTGGTGTCTCCCTCCAACCTTCTACTTCCCAGAATTCTCTTCTCTCTTGTCCCGCCTATACTTCCTGCCTGGCCACTGGCCAATCAGAACTTTATTTACACAGAGCGATATCCACAGCACTTCCCCTTTTCTTTTTTTTTTTTAAGGAAGGTTTTAACTTTTACATAGTACAATTATATATAACAAAACAATTATCAAGCAAGAATTATAGTTACAATATTAAAGAAGATATCCTATCTATCTTATATTTGTGAGTCTAAAGTTTTATATCTAACTTATCTTGTATCATAACTGAGGAAATTATAACTATCTAGTCTTCAACCACATCAAAGACCTCAGAAGGTTATAATATTACCTGAGAACCAGGAGAAGGATGTAAGCATTTTTCAGGAGCCTTATAAGAGTAGACAGAGACAGCTGGCAGCCTGGACAGTCACCTAATGTTCCTTTGTAAAGTTGGGGCATTTGTCTTTAGCCCACAGGGCTAGAGTCTCTCAATCACTTCTCTCAATGTCCTGTAGAATGTCTGGCAGTTTCCTCTGCGAAGCAGGAACCTGAAGGACCATTTTGTCAAACAAAGTTTAGTGGTCACCTTTCTATGGGTCCTGCATGTCCAGTTGATCAAGCAGTCCAGGCAAGAACAGTTTCTTGCCCAAATGGCTATTTTTGCCAAGGTGAAGATAAGATATGAATGCCCATCCTTGTCTCTGAAGTAAATCGGTGCTGCCAGGAGCAGACATGTCTCACTGTCCAGAAAGTCTAAATTTTAAATGCCATATTCTGTAGACCTTTGAAGTGTTTGAAGATTACCTGTCTATCTGAAATATCTCTGTGTATACCTAGAAGACTTAACTAACATGGCTATGAGTATGATTATCATAGATGACCAGTTATTAATCTATTTTTAATTATCCATTACAATTTAAATGAGCTATACAAACATAATACCTTAAACACGAGTAGAAATATATACATAGTATAACAAAATTAACTTTAAGTTTGTATCAATAGACTAAAATCTAAACCAATGTAAAACATTTTAAACAAGTTGTTGCTCTTTAGAAGTAAGTTCCTTAATCTACCCTTTCATCCTATTATATCTGTATCATATCCCCTTTTCTTCTTTAGAAAGAGATCTCATTTATAATCAACCTGCTTTAAATAAAAATATTGGTTTTTCTCTGTCCCACACCAGAGGGCTCTTCTGATTTGGGACACAAGAATCTCTTAACCTTTTCTTTTAGCAATATGTCTGGGTTTAGAGAAGGAGTGAGCCAGTTCCATCTCCAAAACCAGCTTGATAATTTTGGGAATGTGGGCGTAGTTTCTCTTACTACTTCCTGTTGGAGGGGGGCGCTGTATCTTATGGGGACACAAAGAAAATTTTAGGATTATGGAGTAGTCCATTAGGGTGAACCTCTGAGCCAGTTGCCTTGAAAGCATTCTGGATGTTGGATCATCTGGGCCATTGTGTCATTGGAGACCTTTCAGGTGGTCTTGGCTGATCAAACCTGATGTATCTTAATCTGGAACAAATCCACAGCCTCTTGCTTTCTGTGGAAACAAAAGCAGAGACTCCTTTCCAAAGCAACATATCCTTATATCTAAATTTTGAAGTCAAGGTACCTTTAAAATTTACATATTTGTTTAACTCAGCAGTTTTTATGATCAAATCTTTTTTTGTAGTTAAAAATCCCAAAGACAAGACAAACCAGATTCTCTGTGTAATATCCATCTTTGTAAGATTGAAACACCACTGTGGCTGCTGGCTCCGCCCCACCTCAGCTTCCCAACATGGCAGTGGTACAGTTTACTGCCAGCTCTGGGTCTGGAGCCATGTGTACCATCAACTATCAGAAGCAGTTCTATCAAAACAGTGCATAGCCCAGAAACTTTTTTTTTTTTTTAACTCGCAAAGGCTAAATCTACCATGCAGCAGAGTAAAGCGTCGCTTGTAGACTCCTCATTCCCGCCACACTGCAGGTCAGATGCACACGCCAGGAACCCGCCACAGTAGCTCAAACCGGCAGGCTGTCACTACCTTGAGAAAAACATCTAGGAAGCTGTTTTTAGCTCCGTTTTAGAATATTTTTTCT